>NC_136072.1:644289690-644672136 GCF_964261635.1 Lissotriton helveticus
CACTATTTACACAAGAGCTCAAATTGGACTCTGAAGATTCATCCTGCTGTGCTGCCCCTGATCCATGTCCTTGGGTAGGGCGGTTTACTGTGGCCACAGCTTTAAGTTGTCTTGAGGCTTTGATGGCATCATATTTTTTCGCAAAAGTAAAAATGCGCCCTTCCGCATAGTCAAAGAATCAAAAAAGGGTCTTGACTCCTAACTCAGCAAGGCTGAGTCCAACCAAATTTTATATAACAAAACAAAAGCCAATGCTGAGAAACCCAATTATCAACTGATAATTAACCACAATAGCTGTTGTCGAATCAAACAAAAACAACCTGCTCATAATATTATTTGCAATATTATATAATATTTGCATATGGACTGTTTAACCGATGCCGAAGCTGTCAAACTTCGTGATATCACGGCGATGTTAGGGCTAGCCCCTTTTATCCACAGCCCCACTCACGTGAAAGGCCACACATTAGATGTGATCTTTTCCTCCATGCATATTGAGGCGTCCCCTCCACTCCCGGTCCTTTGGTCAGATCACTATCTGATAAACTTTGCTTTGGTGCTTGAATCTAAGCTTAGCCAAAGGGCTTTGAAGGAAGGGTCCCGGCAATCTAGAGCCTTCCACTTAGTGACAGCAGATATGCTCTCCGATGCTCTTTTCCAATACCCGTGTCAATTGACAGGGGTTTTGGAAGCCGACTTAATCCTAGTCCAGAATTGGATGCAGGCAAGGTTCGAGGAGCTGGCCCCATTGAGGTCCGCTAGAACAGCCCCTCATCTTAATTCTGCTCCTTGGTTCTCCTCCACCCTACGCACTATGCGACAAAACTGCAAACAGTTGGAAAGGCGTTGGCGGCGCAAGTATGATCCTGTGGAAAAAATGAAATACCGCGACGCGATAAAGGCATACTTTAAACAGATTGCCACAGCTAAAAAGAACTATCTTGAGCAGAGAATTGACAAAGCCGACAATACGAGTCGGGAACTCTTTAGGATTGTGAAGGAGTTTGTCAATCCTGTTGTAGGTACCCCTGTCCATTCACACTCGGAAGAATGGATCAAACAGCTTGCCATCTTTTTTGTGGCCAAAATTGTAAAGATTCAGGACACTTTTCCATCTGTGGACTCCCGAATGGCTGATGCTGCTTTAGGGGGTAAGCTGACTCATTTAGCTCCCTCACAGGCTGAATCTGGGCCCTTACTCTCTGTCTTTCCCCAGCTGTCCTGTGAGACATCGCTTGAGCTGCTATCCCGGCTGCATTCTGGCTCGCCTCTGGATGCTTGTCCGGCGAAATGCTTGGGCAGGGTGGCCTCAGCGTTGAACAGCTTGCTGAACCCTCTGCTGAATCTATCATTGAGCTCAGGGGTGGTTCCACGACAATGGAAACACGCACTCATTCTGCCGCTGATTAAGAAGCCTCTGCTCGACCCCCTGCAATGGGCTAACTATAGACCGATCTCCCTCCTCCCTGCTCTGGCGAAGGTGTTGGAGAAACATGTTCAGCATACTCTGACCATCTTTATTGAGAACAACAAACTGCTGCATGACTCCCAGTCCGGTTTCCGTGCGAATTACAGCACGGAGACAGCTCTGGTAGAGGTAACCGACGCCATCAGGGAGACGCTCGACCATGGGGGAAAGGCTATGTTGGTCATGCTGGACCTGTCGGCGGCGTTCGACACCGTCCCACACGCAGGTCTCCTCTCAAGATTTTGGGAGATTGGTCTGCGTGGGACGGTGCTGGACTGGTTTCAATCCTTTCTTGCCGGCCGCCGACAGGTGATCTGGGCTCCGCCGTTCTCGGCCGAAATGCCTTCGCTGGAGGTGGGGGTGCCTCAAGGTTCTATCCTGAGCCCCACCATTTTTAACATTTATTTGGCCCCTCTAGCGGAGGTAGCAGAGGCGTTTGGGGCCCGGGTCATCTCATACGCTGATGATACCCAGCTCCTGTTCACTTGCAGGAAGGGAGAGGTCTTCAACGGCGGCAGAATCAAGGACTGTCTGAGCGCAGTCTTTGCGTGGTTTCAGCGGCACAGCCTGAAATGCAACTCAGACAAGTCTGAGTTGCTCTTTTTCGGCTGTGCCCCCGACCCGGGTTGGAAGACATGGTGGCCCCAGGACATGTTCCCCCCTGAGAAACCATCTTCTCAGGTAAAAAATCTTGGAGTGGTGCTGGACGATAATCTTTCCTTCCGTCCGCACATTCTGGGATTAGCAGGGAAATGTTTCAGCATCCTTAAGATGCTAAGGAAATTCCTTCCTCTGCTTTCATTGCAGTATCGTAGGAATGTAGTCCAGGCGCTTGTGGGATCCCGCCTGGACTATGCAAACGCACTTTTTGCGGGCCTACCTAAGTATCTGCTATCCAGACTGCAGATTGTCCAGAATTCAGCGGCCAGAGCCATCTATGGCCTGCCCAGGAGAGTCAGTGCTTCTGCGCTCCTGGCTAGGCTGCACTGGCTGCCGATTTCTGGGAGAATCAGATTTAAACTCCTCACCTTGGCGTTTAAAGCCCTCCATGTGATGGGACCTAACTATTTGAGGAAGCGAATTGCTTTCTATGTGCCACGGAGGTCGCTGCGGTCGGCGGACCTGGCCAAATTGGAGGTGCCTGTGGTCAAACGGGTCCGGATGGGAGGTCGTTCCTTTCAACATGTGACAGCATGTTTGTGGAACGAGCTCCCACTCTCTCTCCGGAAAGCGAACAACCTCCTGGCTTTCAGGAAGGAGTTGAAGACTCTGCTCTTCACCAAATAATCTGCTGTGACTGTAGTGTGTATGCCTTTGGTTTTCCTGTTTCTCTGGGCCTCTTTGCTAAAGCGCCGGGACACCCTTTTGGGGTAGCCGTGCGCTCAAAAAGTGCGGCTTAACATAACATAACATAACATATAGCATCATGTGAGATTTATTCTCTTTTGTAGAATTTTCACTTTTTGGCACAATATTTTTAGTGCATGGGAGTACAAAGAATTTTATATACAATATATACAAACATAAGCATAAATCACAGAGAACATTTTACACATTACATACACACCTGGCCATTCAATCATACAAAGAACATTCACACAAATGGCAAAAAAACAATATGTCCACGTATTGGTAACGAGTAGATGGAAATAATCCTTTCGTGATTGTCAATTTCTAGAGTCTGTATAATTCACAGTTCTACCAGAAAGTCTCTTGTAACAAATTAAAGAACTGTTATACGGCATCAGTAATAAACCAAATACGGGACAGGGCTGGTTGACGCGTTTCGAACCCCTGTTTGTTGTTGGGGTTCTCCTCAGGACCGGATGGGTTCTGAAAAAATAACAGAGGCTTGCTTAGGATTGCTTATTAAAAAGGGATAAGAGACCATCTCCAGATAAACCATAGCCGCTCCCTACCTTGAGATAATTGTCGATAAATCATAGTCAATCGTGTAAAGAGTAGATATCCCAACTACGGAGTTCAATTTGTATCCCACAGGAGGAGTGTTCACGGGGACTGTGAAAGGAAAAAATACAGACACGTGCTATATTTAATCATGCATGCATGTCAGCCCGCACTCATTCTAGTGGTCCTAGCTAAGGGGCGTCGTGCTTACCCGCTGCTGTGACGGCTTCTGGCTCGCCGGCATGTCCTCGTTTGTTAAGAGCGGCCGCTCCTTTGCTGTAAAACAAACGGGGAAGAGTCTAACATGCTGGGCGTCTCGAACATGCTGGGCGTCTCAAACGCTTGCAGAGTGTAAATCGGACTGGTGAAAGTACATACCGATTGAGGGAAAAGGCGTCCGTCCTTCTCTCAGGTTTGGTCGAATGGTTCACCTGAACTGGTTGCGCTGCTGAGAGCAATACTTCCTGGTTTACGAGTGAATTCCCAGTGCTCATGGGACTTGTAGTTTAATACCTCTACACCCTTACACATTGATGCAAACGACGGACTGGATGGCAGTCCATTCTGATTGAGGAAACAGGACAATGTTTAGGCAAATTAGACAGTTGGTTTATAAATTTCAGAGATCTCGTTTAAACCCCTGATTGCCGTGTTGAACTTCATTATTAACATCGCCTCGCGCTGTGACAATTTTGCGTCCAAATCACCGCCTCTTGGGTCTTTTTCGATTTTGGATAGCACTGTCCATTTTAAATCACTTTTCACATGTTTACATTTTGACCAGTGATTCACTAGTGGGGCATTTTCAACTCCTCTGTGGATTCGTGATTTATGCTGCGTTATTCGATTTCTTACTTCTTGTGTCGTCTTCCCGATATATACCAGAGGGCAAGGGCAGATAATCGCATACACAACATTTTTGGTTTTACAATTTGTAAAAGCGTCGTGCTTCCAATAGATGTTCTCAAACGTAAACACAGAGTCTTCTATGGTTTCATTGCAACAAGTACATGTTCCACATTTGTGGTGCCCTTTTGGGGGGGGAAACCCAAACATACTTTGTAATGTTGGAGCCTTCACAATAGGTAGAGCAGCTCTTACGACGTGATTAGCCACACTCTTCTCTTTTTTGTATGCGAAGAGCGGAGGTACAGAAAAATCCTCATGAAGGTTTTTGAGTAAATGCCAATTGGACATTATAAGTTTCTTATGTTGGTTTGCAGCTGGGCAGAAAGTAGTGACGCACACCATCCTTTTTACGTCCTGTTTAGTTTTTTTCTCAAGTAAAGTCTCACGTGGAGTCCACCAGGCTCGTTTCAGGGAGTTTTTTAATAGTTTTTTAGGGTACCCTCTTTGAATGAGACGATTTCTCAGATGGTCAGCATGTTTAAAATACTCTTCCTTTCCCGAACAATTACGGCGAATCCTTAGGAATTGTCCATATGGTAGGTTTTGTTTGAGACTGCATGGGTGGTTGCTGTTAAAATGCAATGCTTTGTTCCTATCTGAGGGCTTACGAAATAAGGTTGTGTTTAGACCTTCTCCGTTTGGATCTATTTTCACGTCCAGGAAAGTGATAGATTCCTTGGATGCTGTGACTGAAAACTTGATGTCACATGTTCTCGAGTTTAACCAACAAACAAATTGATTCAAGTCCTCGTGTCCTCCTGTCCAAATGAGGAACACGTCATCTATATACCGCATATAGTTGGAAATGCAGTTGCCATAAGGGTTGTCGTTGTATATGATTTTTTCTTCGAAAAGTCCCATGTACATTATAGCTAGCTCCGGAGCAAAGGGGCATCCCATCGCTACCCCTTTTATCTGGTAGAAAAACTCTGCGTCAAAGGTAAAAAAGTTTTTTTGTAGTGCAAAGCGAGCAAGGTCGAGGATAAAATCAGTGGGGACTCTTACTGGTCTTTCTCTTTTTTCCAGAAACACGGTCAACGTTTCCAGTGCTTGTTCTTGCGGGATTTGGGTGTATAAAGACACCACATCCAGTGTGACAAGAAGCTGCCTATTATGATCAAAACTGATGGTGGATATTCGATTTAGAAAAGCAGTGGTATCTTGAAGGTGAGCAGGAATAGTCTGAATGAAGGGTTTCAAAAAGAAATCGATATATTTCGCTATTGGTTCAAAGAGTGAATCACACCCCGAAATTATTGGGCGGCCTGGAGGGTTGTTTTCATCCTTGTGCAATTTAGGAAGCACATAGAACACTGGTGTTCTAGGATTTTTATTTTGTAAGAACAGTAGTTCTTTGGGTCCAACGAATCCATGATCAAAACCTCTTTGAATCACATCAAACAATTGATTTTTTATTTCTGATGTTGGGTCTTTCCCAATGCGTCTATAGCAATTCTGGTCATCAAGCTGGCGGTGTACTTCTTGTTTATATTTGGTGATATCCCAAATCACCACGGCTCCGCCTTTGTCCGCCTGCTTGACTACAATGGTATTATCATTTTTCACAGTTGACAACGCTTCTTTCTCGGCTTTAGATAAGTTGTACTTCACAAATGTTTTTTTCTTTTCAATCGAGGATATTCCAGATAGAACAGTACGTTCAAACGTTGTAACCTCCTTAGGGATTTTAGGTCCTTTTGGACAAAAGGTCGATTTTCTTTTTAAGCCTGTCGCTTCCTCTTGAGAGTTATCAATTGCATCATGAAAAAATGTTTTTAGGCAAATCTTTCGGCAGAATTCCAATGTCTCAAGTTTCAGTTTGACGAAATCCGTTGGTCTGGATGGCACGAAATTGAGTCCTTTAGTCAGAACGGATGTTTCAGCTGCTGTGAGCGTCCTGTCTGAAAGATTATAAATTGGCGAGTTGTCTAATTCTTGTAGAATTTCTGACGTGTTCTCATTTCCCATGGTTGGTTGTAGCGTACTCGGCCTCTGGTTTTTTGTTGGCCCCGTCCTAAAAAAGGCTGCTGATTTTGTGGTTGTTGTTGATATTGATCCGATCGATTTCCTGTTCTATTTTGGGGTGGTCGATAAGAGTTATCTGATTCACTTCCTGATGATGAAGTTGTATATGAGAAAGTCAAGAATTTTCGACGTGATCGCCCCTGGTTATCCTGCAAAAACCGTCGTGAGTCAGAATGCGTGTAGAAATCCTTATTAAGATACGGGTAAATGGATTCTAATGAAAAGTTCTTTTTATCCAGCTCAAATTTGTTGTTTTTTTGAGTGACTGTAAAATCCTTGAATTCCAAGATTTCCTTATCAATTTTTTCCAGAAGGGTTTTGGAATCTGTGATTAGTTGATTCGACTCAATTTCTCTTTGTAAAGTTGCTATTTCCTCCAATTCTTTAATTGATGTCCTGTGTGCAGTTTCGATAGTTAGGACCATGAGGTCCCTGCTACACTTCGTTTCGATCCCACTGAATCCCTTCTTGTACACCGGGTCGTCAGTGAACACGACTGGTATGTTACGAATGACCAGTCCTGCTGGGATGGTACCTGACCGAAGGTGCTGAAGTAAAAAATGACCATGCAGGTCTGTCCGGATTTGTTTCTTACGTAGGCGAGTTAGTTTATCAGACTCGTTCTGAGTGTTGGCAGTAAGGCTTAGAGCTGCAGAGGCAAATACTGGAGGGTCCCTAATCAAATTCTGTATGTGTTCCTCACTAAAAGCAAGTGTATCTCTTTCAGCCATAACATAAAAATTGCACGTTTAAATAAAACAAAAAACAAGTGAGTGAAAAAGGTAAGAAAGTGAAAGAATGGTGAAACCCGACAGAACGGAGAAGAATCACCTCCTGTGTAACCATACACACTTGCCCCTCCAATGGGCACGTCACGAACCTTTTGCAACAGACACTAATACCCTGCGGTAGACATTCCCCTACCTATCAGGACCTCGCGAGCAGCCGCCCGCTCAATAGTCAAAGAATCAAAAAAGGGTCTTGACTCCTAACTCAGCAAGGCTGAGTCCAACCAAATTTTATATAACAAAACAAAAGCCAATGCTGAGAAACCCAATTATCAACTGATAATTAACCACAATAGCTGTTGTCGAATCAAACAAAAACAACCTGCTCATAATATAGCATCATGTGAGATTTATTCTCTTTTGTAGTATTTTCACTTTTTGGCACAATATTTTTAGTGCATGGGAGTACAAAGAATTTTATATACAATATATACAAACATAAGCATAAATCACAGAGAACATTTTACACATTACATACACACTTGGCCATTCAATCATACAAAGAACATTCACACAAATGGCAAAAAAACAATATGTCCACGTATTGGTAACGAGTAGATGGAAATAATCCTTTCGTGATTGTCAATTTCTAGAGTCTGTATAATTCACAGTTCTACCAGAAAGTCTCTTGTAACAAATTAAAGAACTGTTATACGGCATCAGTAATAAACCAAATACGGGACAGGGCTGGTCGACGCGTTTCGAACCCCTGTTTGTTGTTGGGGTTCTCCTCAGGACCGGATGGGTTCTGAAAAAATAACAGAGGCTTGCTTAGGATTGCTTACTAAAAAGGGATAAGAGACCATCTCCAGATAAACCATAGCCGCTCCCTACCTTGAGATAATTGTCGATAAATCATAGTCAATCGTGTAAAGAGTAGATATCCCAACTACGGAGTTCAATTTGTATCCCACAGGAGGAGTGTTCACGGGGACTGTGAAAGGAAAAAATACAGACACGTGCTATATTTAATCATGCATGCATGTCAGCCCGCACTCATTCTAGTGGTCCTAGCTAAGGGGCGTCGTGCTTACCCGCTGCTGTGACGGCTTCTGGCTCGCCGGCATGTCCTCGTTTGTTAAGAGCGGCCGCTCCTTTGCTGTAAAACAAACGGGGAAGAGTCTAACATGCTGGGCGTCTCGAACATGCTGGGCGTCTCAAACGCTTGCAGAGTGTAAATCGGACTGGTGAAAGTACATACCGATTGAGGGAAAAGGCGTCCGTCCTTCTCTCAGGTTTGGTCGAATGGTTCACCTGAACTGATTGCGCTGCTGAGAGCAATACTTCCTGGTTTACGAGTGAATTCCCAGTGCTCATGGGACTTGTAGTTTAATACCTCTACACCCTTACACATTGATGCAAACGACGGACTGGATGGCAGTCCATTCTGATTGAGGAAACAGGACAATGTTTAGGCAAATTAGACAGTTGGTTTATAAATTTCAGAGATCTCGTTTAAACCCCTGATTGCCGTGTTGAACTTCATTATTAACATCGCCTCGCGCTGTGACAATTTTGCGTCCAAATGACCGCCTCTTGGGTCTTTTTCGATTTTGGATAGCACTGTCCATTTTAAATCACTTTTCACATGTTTACATTTTGACCAGTGATTCACTAGTGGGGCATTTTCAACTCCTCTGTGGATTCGTGATTTATGCTGCGTTATTCGATTTCTTACTTCTTGTGTCGTCTTCCCGATATATACCAGAGGGCAAGGGCAGATAATCGCATACACGACATTTTTGGTTTTACAATTTGTAAAAGCGTCGTGCTTCCAATAGATGTTCTCAAACGTAAACACAGAGTCTTCTATGGTTTCATTGCAACAAGTACATGTTCCACATTTGTGGTGCCCTTTTGGGGGGGGAAACCCAAACATACTTTGTAATGTTGGAGCCTTCACAATAGGTAGAGCAGCTCTTACGACGTGATTAGCCACACTCTTCTCTTTTTTGTATGCGAAGAGCGGAGGTACAGAAAAATCCTCATGAAGGTTTTTGAGTAAATGCCAATTGGACATTATAAGTTTCTTATGTTGGTTTGCAGCTGGGCAGAAAGTAGTGACGCACACCATCCTTTTTACGTCCTGTTTAGTTTTTTTCTCAAGTAAAGTCTCACGTGGAGTCCACCAGGCTCGTTTCAGGGAGTTTTTTAATAGTTTTTTAGGGTACCCTCTTTGAATGAGACGATTTCTCAGATGGTCAGCATGTTTAAAATACTCTTCCTTTCCCGAACAATTACGGCGAATCCTTAGGAATTGTCCATATGGTAGGTTTTGTTTGAGACTGCGTGGGTGGTTGCTGTTAAAATGCAATGCTTTGTTCCTATCTGAGGGCTTACGAAATAAGGTTGTGTTTAGACCTTCTCCGTTTGGATCTATTTTCACGTCCAGGAAAGTGATAGATTCCTTGGATGCTGTGACTGAAAACTTGATGTCACATGTTCTCGAGTTTAACCAACAAACAAATTGATTCAAGTCCTCGTGTCCTCCTGTCCAAATGAGGAACACGTCATCTATATACCGCATATAGTTGGAAATGCAGTTGCCATAAGGGTTGTCGTTGTATATGAATTTTTCTTCGGAAAGTCCCATGAACATTATAGCTAGCTCCGGAGCAAAGGGGCATCCCATCGCTACCCCTTTTATCTGGTAGAAAAACTCTGCGTCAAAGGTAAAAAAGTTTACGTGGACATATTGTTTTTTTGCCATTTGTGTGAATGTTCTTTGTATGATTGAATGGCCAAGTGTGTATGTAATGTGTAAAATGTTCTCTGTGATTTATGCTTATGTTTGTATATATTGTATATAAAATTCTTTGTACTCCCATGCACTAAAAATATTGTGCCAAAAAGTGAAAATTCTACAAAAGGGAATAAATCTCACATGATGCTATATTATGAGCAGGTTGTTTTTGTTTGATTCGACAACAGCTATTGTGGTTAATTATCAGTAGATAATTGGGTTTCTCAGCATTGGCTTTTGTTTTGTTATATAAAATTTGGTTGGACTCAGCCTTGCTGAGTTAGGAGTCAAGACCCTTTTTTGATTCTTTGACTATTGAGCGGGCGGCTGCTCGCGAGGTCCTGATAGGTAGGGGAATGTCTACCGCAGGGTATTAGTATCTGTTGCAAAAGGTTCGTGACGTGCCCATTGGAGGGGCAAGTGTGTATGGTTACACAGGAGGTGATTCTTCTCCGTTCTGTCGGGTTTCACCATTCTTTCACTTTCTTACCTTTTTCACTCACTTGTTTTTTGTTTTATTTAAACGTGCAATTTTTATGTTATGGCTGAAAGAGATACACTTGCTTTTAGTGAGGAACACATACAGAATTTGATTAGGGACCCTCCAGTATTTGCCTCTGCAGCTCTAAGCCTTACTGCCAACACTCAGAACGAGTCTGATAAACTAACTCGCCTACGTAAGAAACAAATCCAGACAGACCTGCATGGTCATTTTTTACTTCAGCACCTTCGGTCAGGTACCATCCCAGCAGGACTGGTCATTCGTAACATACCGGTCGTGTTCACTGACGACCCGGTGTACAAGAAGGGATTCAGTGGGATCGAAACGAAGTGTAGCAGGGACCTCATGGTCCTAACTATCGAAACTGCACACAGGACATCAATTAAAGAATTGGAGGAAATAGCAACTTTACAAAGAGAAATTGAGTCAAATCAACTAATCCCAGATTCCAAAACACTTCTGGAAAAAATTGATAAGGAAATCTTGGAATTCAAGGATTTTACAGTCACTCAAAAAAACAACAAATTTGAGCTGGATAAAAAGAACTTTTCATTAGAATCCATTTACCCGTATCTTAATAAGGATTTCTACACGCATTCTGACTCACGACGGTTTTTGCAGGATAACCAGGGGCGATCACGTCGGAAATTCTTGACTTTCTCAGATACAACTTGATCATCAGGAAGTGAATCAGATAACTCTAATCGACCACCCCAAAATAGAACAGGAAATCGATCGGATCAATATCAACAACAACCACAAAATCAGCAGCCTTTTTTAGGACGGGGCCAACAAAAAACCAGAGGCCGAGTTCGCTACACCCAACCATGGGAAATGAGAACACATCAGAAATTCTACAAGAATTAGACAACTCGCCAATTTATAATCTTTCAGACAGGACGCTCACAGCAGCTGAAACATCCGTTCTGACTAAAGGACTCAATTTCGTGCCATCCAGACCAACGGATTTCGTAAAAATGAAACTTGAGACATTGGAATTTTGCCGAAAGATTCGCCTAAAAAATTTTTTTCATGATGCAATTGATAACTCTCAAGAGGAAGCGACAGGCTTAAAAAGAAAAGCGACCTTTTGTCCAAAAGGACCTAAAATCCCTAAGGAGGTTACAACGTTTGAACGTACTGTTCTATCTGGAATATCCTCGATTGAAAAGAAAAAAACATTTGTGAAGTACAACTTATCTAAAGCCGAGAAAGAAGCGTTGTCAACTGTGAAAAATGATCATACCATTGTAGTCAAGCAGGCGGACAAAGGCGGAGCCGTGGTGATTTGGGATATCACCAAATATAAACAAGAAGTACACCGCCAGCTTGATGACCAGAATTGCTATAGACGCATTGGGAAAGACCCAACATCAGAAATAAAAAATCAATTGTTTGATGTGATTCAAAGAGGTTTTGATCATGGATTCGTTGGACCCAAAGAACTACTGTTCTTACAAAATAAAAATCCTAGAACACCAGTGTTCTATGTGCTTCCTAAATTGCACAAGGATGAAAACAACCCTCCAGGCCGCCCAATAATTTCGGGGTGTGATTCACTCTTTGAACCAATAGCGAAATATATCGATTTCTTTTTGAAACCCTTCATTCAGACTATTCCTGCTCACCTTCAAGATACCACTGCTTTTCTAAATCGAATATCCACCATCAGTTTTGATCATAATAGGCAGCTTCTTGTCACACTGGATGTGGTGTCTTTATACACCCAAATCCCGCAAGAACAAGCACTGGAAACGTTGACCGTGTTTCTGGAAAAAAGAGAAAGACCAGTAAGAGTCCCCACTGATTTTATCCTCGACCTTGCTCGCTTTGCACTACAAAAAAAACTTTTTTACCTTTGACGCAGAGTTTTTCTACCAGATAAAAGGGGTAGCGATGGGATGCCCCTTTGCTCCGGAGCTAGCTATAATGTTCATGGGACTTTTCGAAGAAAAATTCATATACAACGACAACCCTTATGGCAACTGCATTTCCAACTATATGCGGTATATAGATGACGTGTTCCTCATTTGGACAGGAGGACACGAGGACTTGAATCAATTTGTTTGTTGGTTAAACTCGAGAACATGTGACATCAAGTTTTCAGTCACAGCATCCAAGGAATCTATCACTTTCCTGGACGTGAAAATAGATCCAAACGGAGAAGGTCTAAACACAACCTTATTTCGTAAGCCCTCAGATAGGAACAAAGCATTGCATTTTAACAGCAACCACCCACGCAGTCTCAAACAAAACCTACCATATGGACAATTCCTAAGGATTCGCCGTAATTGTTCGGGAAAGGAAGAGTATTTTAAACATGCTGACCATCTGAGAAATCGTCTCATTCAAAGAGGGTACCCTAAAAAACTATTAAAAAACTCCCTGAAACGAGCCTGGTGGACTCCACGTGAGACTTTACTTGAGAAAAAAACTAAACAGGACGTAAAAAGGATGGTGTGCGTCACTACTTTCTGCCCAGCTGCAAACCAACATAAGAAACTTATAATGTCCAATTGGCATTTACTCAAAAACCTTCATGAGGATTTTTCTGTACCTCCGCTCTTCGCATACAAAAAAGAGAAGAGTGTGGCTAATCACGTCGTAAGAGCTGCTCTACCTATTATGAAGGCTCCAACATTACAAAGTATGTTTGGGTTTCCCCCCCCAAAAGGGCACCACAAATGTGGAACATGTACTTGTTGCAATGAAACCATAGAAGACTCTGTGTTTACGTTTGAGAACATCTATTGGAAGCACGACGCTTTTACAAATTGTAAAACCAAAAATGTCGTGTATGCGATTATCTGACCTTGCCCTCTGGTATATATCGGGAAGACGACACAAGAAGTAAGAAATCGAATAACGCAGCATAAATCACGAATCCACAGAGGAGTTGAAAATGCCCCACTAGTGAATCACTGGTCAAAATGTAAACATGTGAAAAGTGATTTAAAATGGACAGTGCTATCCAAAATCGAAAAAGACCCAAGAGGCGGTGATTTGGACGCAAAATTGTCACAGCGCGAGGCGATGTTAATAATGAAGTTCAACACGGCAATCAGGGGTTTAAACGAGATCTCTGAAATTTATAAACCAACTGTCTAATTTGCCTAAACATTGTCCTGTTTCCTCAATCAGAATGGACTGCCATCCAGTCCGTCGTTTGCATCAATGTGTAAGGGTGTAGAGGTATTAAACTACAAGTCCCATGAGCACTGGGAATTCACTCGTAAACCAGGAAGTATTGCTCTCAGCAGCGCAACCAGTTCAGGTGAACCATTCGACCAAACCTGAGAGAAGGACGGACGCCTTTTCCCTCAATCGGTATGTACTTTCACCAGTCCGATTTACACTCTGCAAGCGTTTGAGACGCCCAGCATGTTCGAGACGCCCAGCATGTTAGACTCTTCCCCGTTTGTTTTACAGCAAAGGAGCGGCCGCTCTTAACAAACGAGGACATGCCGGCGAGCCAGAAGCCGTCACAGCAGCGGGTAAGCACGACGCCCCTTAGCTAGGACCACTAGAATGAGTGCGGGCTGACATGCATGCATGATTAAATATAGCACGTGTCTGTATTTTTTCCTTTCACAGTCCCCGTGAACACTCCTCCTGTGGGATACAAATTGAACTCCGTAGTTGGGATATCTACTCTTTACACGATTGACTATGATTTATCGACAATTATCTCAAGGTAGGGAGCGGCTGTGGTTTATCTGGAGATGGTCTCTTATCCCTTTTTAGTAAGCAATCCTAAGCAAGCCTCTGTTATTTTTTCAGAACCCATCCGGTCCTGAGGAGAACCCCAACAACAAACAGGGGTTCGAAACGCGTCGACCAGCCCTGTCCCGTATTTGGTTTATTACTGATGCCGTATAACAGTTCTTTAATTTGTTACAAGAGACTTTCTGGTAGAACTGTGAATTATACAGACTCTAGAAATTGACAATCACGAAAGGATTATTTCCATCTACTCGTTACCAATACGTGGACATATTGTTTTTTTGCCATTTGTGTGAATGTTCTTTGTATGATTGAATGGCCAAGTGTGTATGTAATGTGTAAAATGTTCTCTGTGATTTATGCTTATGTTTGTATATATTGTATATAAAATTCTTTGTACTCCCATGCACTAAAAATATTGTGCCAAAAAGTGAAAATTCTACAAAAGAGAATAAATCTCACATGATGCTATATTATGAGCAGGTTGTTTTTGTTTGATTCGACAACAGCTATTGTGGTTAATTATCAGTTGATAATTGGGTTCCGCATAGTCAGCCTTGTCTCTTTGAAATTTGTAGGCCTTTCTTTTGCTGATTATCTCCTCTTCTTTTTGGAGCCTTGCCATCATATCACTTCTTAATTTGGTACATTCACTCATACAATCCTCGCTGGATGATTCAATGTCCTGATTTAACTCATCGATTTTAGTCTGCGTTTTGAGACGGTCACTCTCCGCATAGCGCACTAGTATCTGGACTAGTCTGCGTGATGATTCCAAATTGCAGTCCGCCCACTCCCTGAGCATTTCTGGGTCTGGGTCTTCGTAACTAGGGGCCAGCATTACACGCAGACCCCGCGGTATCCTATTGACCTCCAAGTACCTACTCAGGGAGCGGTGCTCCCACCATTTTGAGAGTTCTCGCTTCATTAGTTTTTCCAATTTTTTGAATTTGTCACGAACGCTGCCAAGTTCATTTGCTGGTACATTTTGTGCAGATGGTACAAAGGACCCCCCAGCCGGGGAGTCATCAAACGCATTAAGCGCCACCCGTTCCCTTGCTTTCAATGCGTCAGCCGACATGCCGCTTCCCCGCTTGTATAACGCACAATGCGTTCTCACGACTGCTTGACGAATTCAGCAAATGCAAGCCGCCGAGCAGTCAGGCACATACTTCTCTTACCGGCGTAATCTATGCACGATTCGAAACACCGCAACCCGACTCCGGCAGTCGCGTAGAGAGCAGAACGCTCTTCGTGCTCCTCGTCAGGTCCGTGTACCAGATCGGCGTTCACAGTAGCCGGGGGCTGGAGCAATTACTCCCTAACGGGAGAGACAAACGACTTCCGGGACACCAGAGGTCTTGGCTTCCTGTTGCTCCGCCGCTTGTAAGAGAAGGGGTCATCTAAATACCAGCGAAGCTCACTGTCGGTTTGTAGAGATGAAACAGTCCCTGCTTACTCTCGCCTGGAGCCCAATCCTGGATACCGCAGCGCAGAAGAAGAGAGGAGACCCAGTTGCAGGTGAGCAGTGTATTTTATTTCGTCGGGGAGACGGCACACCTCAGCATGACGTTTCGGCCTTCACAGAGGCCTTGATCACATGACGCATGCTCGGGAGGAGGCAGTGCTAGTGCTAGTTTTAATGTACACCTATTGGTGGAACATGGTCACATGTAAAATGACTGATATCATAGACATAGACAACATATCAATGCATAATTCGTCACGGGATAGTCCCGGATGCCAACCTGTGTGGAAATGTGCAAACAACATTGAATAAAGTGCTAATGCCATATTAGTTGTTTTTAGCAATACACTAAAAAAATCCCTGGATAATCCAAATTTAAAGGATTCAAAATGCAGTGCAAATTTGGCAATGTGCAATACGTCAATAAAGTGCAAATAGTGTCTTGTAAACAAACGTCATAGTAATAAATATCAGAAATACACTTGATCTACAATATCATGTTAAAATCAGGTGTAGAAAAATATATAGATTATGAGTTATTCATATATATATATATATATATATATATATATATATATATATATATATATATATATATCGAAGTCCACAGTCCTGCAGCGCAACGAACACCAGCGCAAAATCAGGTACAAACCACAACGAAAGAAGAGAGTTGAAATAAGTGCTTTAATCCAAAAAGGGCAGCAGCAAGACGCGTTTCGTCCGGGGAACCCGGACTTGATCACACAACATACCCAGAGACACAGGTGCTTTAAATACTGCATACATCACGAATGACTCCGCCTTTCAACTACCATAGACAGTGAAAACATATTTGTGTCTCATTCTAACCTCAGTCTGTTTTCATAACTATCTGTCTTAAATTTGCTTCATATAAGACAGAGTAAAATCAATAATTAATATCGCTAAAATTCATTTACAATATTTATCTTTGTTAAAGTTATAGAGGGCAAGTGCCCTTAGACAACGTGGAGAAAATATGCATCACTGGAATGAATCCCAGGGGGAAGGCAGAAGCTATATGCAGATTTAAAACAACCTACACAAAGTGCAAAAAGTGCTAATAAATGCAATTTATGTGCACACTTATGAAAGTGTTAACGATAGCAGCAGAATAGTGAAACATGTAAAAAAATAAGTGCCTAAAAAGTGCAATAGTGATATAAAACACGGCTAATTATTCTAACTCCAAGTGATAGCTGTATATGTCAGTTTTCATATAAAAAACGCATAGAAGATAGATAACAGATCAGAGCAGGCAAAACCAATTCCAGAGAGCCTAAAAGTTTTCATTTCATCCAAAAAACTTTATGATTTAATTGTAAAAATTAGATAATCCCCATAGCATTTCAAAATTCAGTAAAACCATAAATTTGTAAAACCAGAATTTCATAAGATATGCTAAAATTGATAAGATGTAGAAAGACTAATAAGATTTGCATATCTGAGGGAAAATATCATATCTAGACCATCACAATTACATTAAAGCTAAATAAATACACAGTATGATATTGCAAATATAATGAACAGATTAAATCACAAACAATTATGAAGGTCCTCACCCATGTTCAGACCATTCGGAATTTTGCTGTTAAGAAGTATTATATAATGGCTCTCCAATTGTCGCAGTCTTTTTTCTCTATCCCCTCCTCTTTTAAATATGGGAACCGCGTCAATGACAAAATATTTCAAATCATTCAGGTTGTTATTGTGGACTAATTTGAAATGACGCGCAACAGGATAATTGGCATCGGAGTTGACTATTGCTCGTAGGTGTTGTAAAATATGATTGAACACCTGTAATTTTGTACTCCCCACGTGCTTTAAATTACAAGTACATTGCAAAACGTAGACCGCATGGTCCGTTTTACAACTGTACAGGTTATTAATTTTGCTAATAGTCTCTGAAAAAGCTTCTTTGTACTCTGTGGTGTTAACTCCGAATTTGCATGCTCTACAAGAGCTACATTTAAAAAAGCCAGATCTATTAGATAGTTTAACAGATTTGTTAATAACTTCAGGACTAGATTTAACTAGCACATCCCTCATAGAGGGAGCTCTTCGAAAAGTTATTGCTGGAAATTCTTCCAACAAAGGTGCTAAAGTGATAGCAGTCAAGAGGGTTGGCCAGTTAGATTTAACAATCTGTCTAATTTTACGTTCCTGGCAATTGTAGGTGGTGATCAGTCTAATTTTGGATTTTTCATTGCCTCTTGCTTCTATTTCTCCCGGTGTGATGGTAGAAACCTCAGAGTCAGCAAGGGCAATTGTAGTGTTGGTCATCACCTGTTTCAAAGATTTAGTGAGTTCATTTCTATCATACCCTCTAACTAAAAACCTTTGAAAAGATTCCTCAAGACAAGAATTTAGGTCAACCTCATTATTGCAAATTCTTTGAATTCTTAAAAACTCACCGTAAGGAATGCTTTTAATAAGGTGTCGGGGATGATTGCTCTGGGCATGTAGAGTGGAGTTACCTGCCGCAACCTTTCTGTGCATTTTAGTCATAATAGAGTTATTAAGAATATAGATTTCAACATCAAGGAAATTAACTCTAAATTCGCTTATTGTTGCTGTAAAAACTAGGTTCAAGGCATTGCCATTAATTCTTTTAACAAAATCCTCTGCCGAACTTTCACAGCCCTGCCAAATAATAAAGACATCATCTATGAACCGCCACATGTTGACAATGCCAGTCTCAGTTTCATTCAGACAACCATGTGGTCGGCCAAGGACTTGCTTCTCCCACCAGCCCACGTGTAAACACGCGTAGCTGGGGGAGAAGCATGCCCCCATCGCCACACCACGCAGTTGCTGATATACTTCATTATTAAACAGGAAGTAGTTGTTGTTGAGGCACAGAGAAATCATATTCACTAGCATCTTACTATGTTCATAGAATTTGATGTCTCTTTCACCCAAAAAGTGTTCAATCGCTCTAAGGCCATCACTGTGATTTATAGAAGTATAAAGAGAAGAGATGTCCATAACCAGAAACCGATATTCAGGTTTCCATATTACCTCATTCAGTTTATTCAAAAAATCAACAGTGTCTCTTATGTAGCTCGGAAGAGCCTCCATAAAGCCGTGAAGAAAAAAGTCCACATATTTTGATATTGTCTCCAGTAGTCCATTCTGGGCTGAAATAATTGGTCGCCCAGGTATTGGTAAAGTGCCTTTATGGATCTTAGGCAATAAATAGAGGGTTAGAGTGATAGGATGATCCACCTTCAGGAATTCAAATTCTTTTTTAGTTATTAGGCCATCTCTTTTCCATTGGGACAAGTTAGTATGGATTAACTGTTTCGTTTTATTGAGATCATTGAAAGAGGCCTTCCTATAGCAAAGAGGATCATTAAGTTGTCTCTCAGCCTCTGCAATGTAGACTTCTCGTGGCCAAAGAACAACATTTCCACCTTTATCGGCTTTGTTCACTATGATGTTCCCATGTTTGTTGATTTTTTTCATGAGATTAGAGTATTGCTTGTCCTTATAGCTCCTACGTCTCTGGCTATTAGCCACAGCAAGATTCAATTTCTTTAATTCCCCAATCGTTCGATCACTAAAAATGTCAATGGCGTCCCTGGGCATGAAGATCGAGGACAAAAAGGACTATTTGCTGCATTGCCACTAGAAATACCCATAGATTTAAGCACAGATTGGGTATTGTCAACAGTATCCTCCTCTGAAGTTAAAAGGGAGTGTGCAGTTTTAAGTGACATGGTGTCAGAAATCGCAAATGTCTTATTAGGTTGAGAATCTTGTAAAATTTTATGTGCCTGATTACTTTTTTTATTCAAGGTATGGAATTTCAAAAGTTTAAGTTTTCTAATAAATTTGAAAACATCAATCCTTGATTGCACATATTTAAAACTATTTTTAGGGCAAAAAGAGAGGCCCAAGGACAAGAGTTGAATTTCAGCTTTGTTAAGATCCAAGTCTGTTAAATTAATCACAGTATTCTCAATATTTTTGTTGACAAGTTCATCTTTCTCCTTTTTTTGTTCAATTTCTTTGTTGTTGTCATTTTTTACGTTTTTAGGTTTCGGCTACCGTCCCACTGCGTAAGCAGTGGGTGGGCGGAGCCGAAATCTTTTGTTATTAGTATGGTGCCTGAACACGCCCCTCTTCTCAATTGGCTGGCCTCGTAAATGCTGGCCAGCCATTGGAAGAGAGGAGCGTCACTGAGTTCAGGGCCCGCCTTGACGCGATTCGGGGGCGTTTCCGTGTCTTTTTTTAAGTCACGCCCTCTCCTCTTCCCATTGGCTGGAATTTTACCTTCCAGCCAATGGGAAGGGGAGAGCACGCCCCCGAATCCCTACAGGACGCTGTGCTTTCCAAGCAGCGTCTACCGGAGCATCTGCCCCCCTGTTTCTTGTTTACATTGCTGTTAAAGACATAATGATAATAGTCCGTTTTTAATTACTACGGGTTCGAGACCCAGGGTCCACTCAGAGCCCTGGATAGCATTGTGCATCGCGCAGCCCCCCCCCCCCCCCCCCCGTAAGCATTGGGTCCGAGTTGGAGACCCTCTCGCCATAGCTTCAAGAGCGACTCCTCTGTAGTTTTGAAAGCTGCACCCGGCTCACGTAAGAGGGTAGATTTCCTTTTTCAGTGGGGATGCTTTTTAGGCGGACAAGTTACAGTCAAACAGCTTCCGTCAATAGTGCATTTATTCTTTTTAACATTTCTTTTCGGACCCGGTGAACTATTGTTGTCAAACTCGAATGAAACCTCCCGTAGTTTTGCTTGCCTCGTCCGAGCCGATGGCAGTGCAGGCGGGATGGCCGTGCAGGCGGGATGGCCGTGCAGGCGCGCTCCATGTGTGGCGGTGGCTCGTGGCTCGCTGGCGCTGACCTGTTTTGTGTTAGTGTACACAATATTATAGATGCCTACTGTGTGCCTCGGTATAAGCTTCGGCCGCTGTGCAAACAAGTGTTTGGGCTTCCCAGACGTCTGAGCCCAGTGAGTCAGCGTGCAGGTGCAGCCACATATGTGAGCAGTGACAGCAGCGCGCGTGAGTCACCGCCTCCCTTTCCCGCCTTTCTTTTGTTTCTTCGTAACCTCTTGACCCAATATCCCAGATGTGTTTGGTTTAGGATTTAGGTTCGGTTTGTATTTTCCAGACGCTTAGAGTTGACAGGGTTGTATGGAATGGGATGGGAAAGCAGGTCTCGTGGGCTCGTGTTTACCTGAAAATGCTGCAGCAAATAGGGGGCGGATGGGGGCGCAGGGGCGAGGGGAAAGCGCAAGCCGTATTTTTTATTTTTTATTTTTTTTTGTTTCAGTTTTAGCGCTAACTCGTCCTGAATGTTTTGGAGCACTTTATTTACATGAGCACCAGTTACGTTACGCAAAGACATCTTCATTTTTGGAAGGCAGGAGTAGTTCCGGTTGCACTAGGGGTTTGTAAATAGGCCCGTAAGTGTTTTGCTCAGAATCACAGGATGTTGAACCGACGCTCGAACCTGATTACCAAGCTCCAAAGTCGGTAGCTTTTGCTGTAATGCCACAACCCCCCCCCCCCCCCCTTTTTGAATTTAGAAGGATAGTGGTCTTGGAACAACAGCCCGAATAACTACACGTCACTGACATAAATTTTGCACTACTTCCCGTGCAGACTCACCGCACCGGAAGTAGTCCTGCCTTGTACATGCAGAATTATCAGCGAATACATTTAGCAATGCTTACCCTGAAGGCTCACCATACCTGTACTTGCAGAAGTACCAGCGTGGATGTCAATTCGGGCACCACTATAGTACCTAGCTCCCTGGCGCTGCTCCTGCTTAGGCTATTCTTGGGGGTCTTGAAGGTGAATAGCAGCCAATACACAGTGGTAGCCGCCACCATAGTTATAGTTAGGGCAGAGTCTTTTGTGAATCTGCACAAAACTGTCCAAACAAAGTTCATTCATATTAGCTCCTTCCTGGAAAGGTTTGTGCCGATCCACCATTCGGGGGCCAAGAAAAAGTGTTTTTCTATCTCAACTCCCAAGGGAAAATGTTCTCTCAAGTACAGAAAAAAAAGCTGAACGGAACAACACTAAATTTGTCTGAAAGTTAGAACTTTAGTCAGAAAGCGTTCTTTTCGTACTTTGGTGTATATCCATTCAGCTAATTTCGAGTGAGCTAAAATTTCAAAAGGTGCTTGGGGTGGTCTTAAATAGGTTAAACAATAGGTATGTCTGGACTGTTGTTCCAGCGGTACTCCGGTTGGTACCATAAATGTTTTTTAAATGGATCCTCAGATTGTTCAACAGAGCTTTTTCTTCCATCTGTCTTTTTGGTATCTCGATAGAGGTACTGGTCCAACAGTATGGAGAAAGCTCATTGGCTGGTTGCAACTTGGAGGAAACATATTTTAGCCGTAATTAAAAGACTCCGGTATTTAGTCCCTATGTTCTGAAGTTATATATATATATATATATATATATATATATATATATATATATATATATATATATATATATATATATATATATATATATATATATATATATATATATATATATATATATATATATATATATATATATATATATATATATATATATATATATATATATATATATATATATATATATATATGGGTAGGGTATGAACACCATTTCCCCCTGGTACTGGTGGTAGGTACCCAAGGCTCATGAATAATTAAAACAATTGTCACCGGTACCAGACCTTGAGAGGCCTCACATGAAGAACCATGGTATTCTTGCTAAAGATTTCACGATATGGTACAGTGAAACCATGCAAGCTTCGGCGGGTGAAGCTTACTCAGTCCATTGGTACCATGGAGGTGAAGCTTGAGCAGTGGGACTAGTGAGGTACAGCGCTGGGCATGGCCTGCGGCCTTTTTGCAGAAATAACAATAGTGTCGCCGCCCCCTTGCGTCTCTTTTAGCATGGGAAAAGCCCAGCACTGCCAGCTCCTCTGAAGGATTCGTGGAAAGTATAGACGGGTGGTGGTGTTTCCTGAGGCACCCCAGAGGAAGAACGCCCACGGCTCCTCTGTGAAGCAGCAGGAGACACTGACGAGCACTTTACAAATCAAAGTCCGACAAAATCTGTCATAAACTACAGACCGAAGGTGTGTTTACAAATCGCTGAAGGCATGCTGTTGTTTTTTTTTGCAAATGGTGGTTTCTGCCAACCAGGAAGTAGAAACTGCCACATATGGACCCCGTGAGCAGCGGGGACCATCCCGGTGGACGTCGAGAAATGTAATTTTCTCACGTTGGGCTCTGCGTTCAGCAAAATGCCGCTGGTGCTTCTAGGCACCTGCACTGAACACATCTGTCTTTTGAGTACGAGTTGTCTGGTTTAAACTTAGTGTACCAAGGATCTGAGGTCTCCTTTAAGGGTGTGGTGGGTCGCATTTGTTGAGGTACACCTGTGTGGCACCTACAGGATCACATTGGTACCATCTGCCATTTGCTACTGGTGAATTGTCAGAGTATTTCTGTGATTTACAAGTCAGCCTTGCAATCAGACATACCGCATCGCTCAAAATCTGTTAACAAAATATATGGCAGCAGGGTGCCACGCATTTGCACCATTACCGCACAACTATAAAATGTGTCTGAATGTGAGAAAGCACACCCTTCGGCCCTGTTGGAAACAGAAGCCCTATGTCAGTGCCCGCTATGTCCAGCTAGTATCACTGCCTCAGCTGAGATCTGCGCAATCACCTACACTCTGCTCATTCAGTGCTTGGCCTCTCTGCTGAAACTATCATCGACAATGGCGATTTCGGTGGTGGTTTTGTGAGAAGAGACGAGCGGCCCAGTATAGCAGTAAGACCTCTAGACTTTCTGTCTATTCTGTGTATCCATCCGTCTTTATCCGTGTAAACTATCTACCGTTGCTTTTATTATAGCGCCTGCGCTCACAGAGGTTTTATGGCGCTGGATGCTGATATTAGGTTGATGGGAGGGTGCCAATGGAAACCCTCAGTGCAATATTTCGTTTTCGTTTGTTCCTGGGTTTCGTGGCTCAGATGCCCCTGTGTGCCTCACAAGTTAGATCACCACCTTTTTTTTTTGTCTTCATGGCTCACAGGCATCTCTCGAGGGATGGGCGGTGCGGTGTTCAGACATTGCCCACGCGGTGTTTGCCATCACTGGCTCAGCATAAGGAGCATTTTTGTGACAGAGCAGAGCGGGTCACACAGTGAATTTTGCCAATGGCTGTATCGGCTGAGCCGATGCTCCTGTCTGTGTGCTGCAGTGGGTGTGAACAAGTGGATGACACAACAGCAGGTCAATGCATGTAGGGGGCTGGCTGCATACCCCTAACAGTAAACATGTTAGACAAATCATTTTAGTAATATAAAAAGGTCTTGGTTACACAACTCAGGGGTGGCCCTGACAAATGCCATAGTTGCTAAATACCAACGCCGTGTGATCCTGAGCGCACCTCGTGCCTAGTTCTTCCATCACCCAAAATTCCTGTCTTTTTATCCCATTCTTACAGGTGCTTCTTCATCCCTGCTTTCTCTCTTGGTCCCAATTTCTCTATCCTTCTCTACCTCCTTTTTCTACCTTTATTTTTTTTTCATTTGCTCCCCCTTCCTTCTTCCTTCCTGTCCTTCTCTTTCTCGTTGTTGTTATCTTTCTCACTGTTGTTTTATCTTTCTCTACCCCCTTGTCATTATATTCCTAGCCTTCTATTCATCCCTGCTTCTCAATGTTAACTGTTTTCCTTTCCTTTTCTTCATCCTTCTTTCTTCCCTGGATACTGCTTTCTATCCCTCTCTTTTCCCTTTGTCACTGTCTTCCTATGCGCCGGTATCCTCCTCGGAAGGATGAACAGCGGATTCCGCTGAGCCAGGATCACATCTTTGCCTCTTTTGGCCAGAGGCAGATGTCGTTAAAACCATGAACCATCCTAAAGTGATGCAAATCCCGCGTGTAAACACACCTACACATACACATGGTGGGAGCCAGAGTATTATACAGTATTAACCCCCTCAGGGCGGGCTGATACTTACAGGTGAGTGCAGCGCGCATGGCGGCGGGCGAGGGTACGAGGCACAGCTCCTGTGCTCGGAGTGGGCTCGGCAGGTCATAGAGGCACCAGGGAGGGGGGCCCCTCTCCTCATTGGCTGGCACTCAGAGCTGTCTGTAAGGGCGGAGCACCGTTACCTTTGCCCAGGGAGGGAGGGAACCAGCTCCAGGCAGGGAGTCCGTCCAGCTGGTGTGAGGAGGGGCACACGATGTGTCTGCGATTTCGCAGCGCCTGCCCCTCCACTGATTCACACGGGGAGGGAGGGGGGACGCTGGGTCTCAACTCCGTGATTAAAAGTCTATTTACAAGTCGGGCTTATAGTCATGTCGTAAACTTTATTGCGGAAAGGTAATCCTGTCTGATGCAATCCCTGCTGCATTTCACGTTTTATCTTATCTTGCATTTCCTAGGAATATTAACTTTTTTCAAGCTGTGTTTTTCTGCATTTCTTTCACGCAGCATGAGCCTCGTACATGCTCTGAACTCAGTCACAGGGTGAGTTCCCGTTGAGGGTGGTTGTGAGGGGCACGAATGAGACATCTGGGGTTGAGGAAGGCAGTGTGAGTTTCTCGTAGTACCTTGTCATCCGGACCTAATTTGAGCCCGTGTTTAACAGTGAGGTTCCCCTGATGCTCAGATTTGGGGACCTGTTCTCTTATTTTTCCCTTATCAGACTTTGACGTAGAACAAGAGACAAAAAACGCAAAAGGGCGAAAGAAGGGGGGCGCGAAAGACTAAAAACAGTGACAGAAAATCCCAGGGATAAGAAAGAAGCCGAGCGAGTGAAATAAAAGGGAAGGAAGTGATAATGTTTCAAGTCCGAAAATGTGATGCTGCGAATTAAACATTCCTACGGCTTTTTGGCGCCTTGATTGTCCTCATTCTACCATTCACCATTTTCCTCTGAAGCCTCTCTGTTAGGCAGGGGCCAACACCCATTGGGCTGAACAGCCTTCAGATACCCCCCCCCCCCCCACCCCACACTCCTCAGCTGCCACTTCCCCAGACTCTTTGTTCAGTTTTATTTCCATAATCTGTAATGGTGATGTGTTTCAGAATGTTTCCTCTAGTGGGACAGCTGACCGTGCCTGGAGCACCGCCGGTTGGCATAGACACTGCTCGTTGGTACCAGGTGTATAGGGCAGAGACACAGAGGTAACCTAGGCATAGACAGTTGGAAATACACTAAGCTCTGCCCCCCCTTCTATCACTCGTCGATTATAGGTATGCACACAAAACAACCGTAATTTATTATTAATTCCTATTTGTAGAGCACAGACATAGCATCTCTTAGTGTTTCAAGGTACCAGGGCCAGCAAGGAGATTGGGTGGGTTGATGTCTGGAGTCACATGGTGCAGGGGAGCTAACTTAACTCCCACCTTATCGACCGCTGGAAATATAGCTGAGGATGGTTGCCGGTTGGGAGTCCACCAATGGTTTGTTCAGAATAGCCAAGCACTGGAAACATGGCTGTGCTTGCTTCCTCCCCCCTGGCTGTGCTTGCTTCCCTGCCCCCTGCCCATGCTCGCTTCCCTGCCCCCTGGCTGTGCTTGCTTCCCCGCCCCTGGCTGTGCTTGCTCACCCGCCCCCTGGTTCCCCTTCCCCTGGCTGTGCTTGCTCCCCTGCAACCTGGCTGTGCTTGCTCCCCTGCAACCTGGCTGTGCTTGCTTCCCTGCCACCTGGCTGTGCTTGCTTCCCTGCCACCTGGCTGTGCTTGCTTCCCTGCCACCTGGCTGTGCTTGCTTTCCTGCCCCCTCGCTGTGCTTGCTTCCCTGCCCCCTTGCTGTGCTTGCTTCCCTGCCCTCTCGCTGTGCTTGCTTCCCTGCCCCCTGAGTGTGTGTGTGGCTCTGGGTGGATGTGTGTTGCTCTGGGTGGATGTGTGTGGCTCTGGGTGGATGTGTGTGGCTCTGGGTGGATGTGTGTGGCTCTGGGTGGATGTGTGTGGCTCTGGGTGGGTGTGTGTGGCTCTGGGTGGGTGTGTGTGGCTCTGGGTGTTTGTGTGTGGCTCTGGGGGTGTGTGTGTGGCTCTGGGTGTGTGTGTGTGGCTCTGGGTGTGTGTGTGTGTGTGGCTCTGGGTGTGTGTGTTTGTGGCTCTGGGTGGGTGTGTGTGTGGCTCTGGGTGGGTGTGTGTGTGGCTCTGGGTGGGTGTGTGTGTGGCTCTGGGTGGGTGTGTGTGGCTCTGTGTGTGTGTGTGTGTGGCTCTGGGTGTGTGTGTGTGTGGCTCTGGGTGTGTGTGTGTGGCTGGCTCTGGGTGTGTGTGCCTCTGGGTGTGTGTGTGTGGTAGTAATTGCTGTCTGCTGAGCTCGTCCGTAGGGTACAATAGGTCTCATTTGGGAGAGATAAAGCTAATGGCAATATAAATGACAATGCCATTTATTTATCTGTTTTCCAAACCAACACATAAATACAAATGTTGTCATTTACAATGCAAATAGCTCTAACTTTTGCAAAGGCGAAACCGTTGCATTGTAAATGCTTGTTATCATTTTCATCATTTTTGTTAGTTTCCAGTGTAGCATCCGTAGGAGAGACCTCCATGTTCGTGGTGGCCAGGAGATCAGTGATATTTATATAATTCATTGAGGGTTCCCCTTCCCTCTTTTCTTTTTCATGAAGTCGCCGGCGTTTCCTCCTCTCTTTGCGGCATTTATTCCTCCTGTGGCGCCTTTCATTTGTAGTTGTTGTTGTTGTGTGCCCCTCGAACGTAAGGTATTGCGTCTGTCCTCTACCATAAAAACCAGTTCCTCAGATGGAGTGAAACTGCTGACACCAGCTTGAGGTGCAGTTAATTCGTCTTCCGAGCCTGTACTGCTATAAACAGAGCTTAAATCAGTGTCAGATATAGCAGGGGCTATCGGGGCAGATGTTGATTTTGTAGACACCGCATTCGTTAGAGCTTGTTTTTTCACTGACTCAAATTTTCTTGAAAAGGTAAATATCCTCCCATTTTCATAGTCAGCTTTATCCCTCGCGAACTTGAAGGCCCTGCGTGTTTTAATTACATTTTCGTGTTTTTCCATATATATATATATATATCATGTGATCAAGTCCCCCTAGTAGGGACGAAACACGTCACGGCTGCCAGCGTTTACTTGTAACTGAACCGGCGAATAAACTAAAGGCATTTTAAAGCTTAGTGGTTCGTGCTCTTTTGTCTGCATCCTGCGAGGGAACGAAGCAGCAGTAAGGAGTTTTCGGCGAGATATATATATATATATATATATATATGTGTATATATATATATATACTAATACTCATTCTCTTGATAAGTATTTAATCTGGTATGGTCAAGGCTTCCTGAAATCATCTCATCCACTTCTAATTTGACAACATTTATTACATTTGGCTTCCTGAAAATTAAATTTCTCTGCTCAATCAACTTCTCGGGAGGGCCCATTGAAAAACGTAATCAAATTATCCAGCTCCTGTGAAATGACACTATTTTGGACTCCAGAGATATTAGGCATAACCCCTTCCTGGGAACTACTGCTTGTGATACATTGAGGTGAATTCCAAATGGACATTGGAGAATTGTGTGACCTCTGACAGGGTTCCTCTATAGAGGCAAATCCTGTCTGATTTATTACTGATGATTCAGAAGCAACGTATGGTGAAGTCACCATACTTGGGACCAAAGGAGTTCTTCCTGTGCTTTCCCAACCAGTAGCAACAGGAACAGAAGTTGACGTATTTACTCCAGTAGGAAACGTCAAAGCACGCATTGTGGTTCCTGAAGACAGGTTTATAAAGCGATACTGCAGGACCAAGAGTAACCAGAACAGTTATTGCACTGGTGCATTAGAAACAGTAGAGTTAACAGGAGCACAGATCCCTAAACTCTCCACCGGAGGCAACACCACTCATTCCTACAGGTTAAGTTACAATATAAGGAGGTGGACGGGCTGACAACAACACATCTAAAAAGTAATCACTAGAATCACTATCACTAACTTCTCCTGTACCTCTGCACTCTCTACTTTATCCTACGTTTTCTTCTGTAGTTCCTCACTCATCAATGCAGGGTATAACTTAGCTCATTCAATCATGTCAGTTCTCCTTTTTTATTGATCTGCATCCCATGTAGCTTTAGCAGAAGTGTGTACTGCCTTTCTAACTCTACCCTGATATTGCTCTTTTCTTTGACATGAGCTACATAATCCCAGGCATAAAGTGCCTCGTACTGTGTCGGTCTAGGAGGTGGCTTCATCTCATACAATACCATTCTCAGATTTTCAATATTTTTCAAATTACATGTGCCATAGCATGGAAACATCAATGCACCCTCTTTTTCAGTGTTCTTATGCCACTGACCCAACCAAATGAGAGTGTGGAGCCCACATTTATGGCCATATAATGACTTGCCATGCCTTCTGACAGCACCTCTTCTAACAGGGACTCTCACATCTCCCCAATCAGATATTGTTAGCCTGCAAAAATTTCATTTTTCAGCATTTATATCAAAAATCCCAATTAAACTTTTTGTCTGAAACCAGGAAATAGTTTCTTTTCCCACAGTTCTCGATCAGTGTTAACCAATACCAGAGTGGCACAAACGCCAACTGACCAACCTCAGTGTGGCACATTATGACGTATCTCACACTCCTCACAGCGGCTCACCCTCCATTACAATATTTCATGAACACACTCTTTTCTCAACACTAAGCAAGCAAAAACAAAAATACTAAGCGACTTCAACAATGAACTTTTGTCTGCACCAATAAAGAAATCAAAGTACCCAAGCACACAAGAAATGGTCAGGACACATTCCGACCGACTCAGACACACACTCAAGCAAAATCTCAACCAGAGAGAATCACCCAGATCAGTGTAGTTTCTCCTTTGTGCAAACAGGTCCCACTACACCAACCACACCTTACTCTCACACAGAGGTATATGTCCCTTTTCCAATTGTGCAGCCATTGGTATCCCATAACTAACACCATAAAATGTAGCATACAAATTACAATATAGTGTATTTCACACTTTATATCTCTATCCCAGGATCTTAGGCTACCTCTAGCCCAATACCAACTTCAATTCCTCAGCATTAAGCACATTCACATCTATGCCACAAGCAAAACATAATCACATCACACCGCGCAAAATCAGCAAAATACCGTAAGCTTTGCATGAACAATTACAATACTAGACCCTATTAATACTCATTCCTCCACTGTTAAAACTCTTTTACAAAACACTGGAACTTTGTTGATCATCCGAATCGAGACATGGGGTTTAAGGGTTGAAGCTGGGTTTGGACAAGTCTAAATTTTCTCCAATAGATACATTACTTCCCTTTGCTTTGGTAGCTAAACATCCAATAATCTACCTTCTGAATGAGCACTGTGCCCTAAAACGTAATCTCTTAGTTAAGTCATCAAAGATTTTTCCCAATTGGTCATATGGATCTTTGTTAGCTGACGCGAAGCATTGAAAGAGAGAAAACATCAACAGTGCATTTCTAACTTGTGAAGCCAATGTGACACCACAATAAACCACAAAAATCAATTAATATGATTAAAGAGTTTATTTTGGTCTGCTAATCAATCCAGTAAATGCAGCAATGCAATAGGTAAGTTGAAATATCTCAATAGGTTAAGGCGCAATAGGATGACATTGAATTGCGATCATCACAATTGAATAAACACAGATTAAAGCAAAAAGGTGTTCCATAAAGAAACTTCCCTTCTCTCGTCTAAACATGGATCAAATACGGGGTCATCTATCAAGGGTCTCTAAATCGGGAAGTAGAAGAAAAAGAAAGTGTCAGCATGATCAGACTTCAGTAAAAGTTCAAAACAAAAGAAAAGAATTGATTTACATGAAGCCTCGCCCTTGTAAGAATACAGCAGGCAGAGAGGTCTACACCTCTCTAAATCTAAATGGAATCTGCTCTACCTTCAGCTGTATGAACACCAATTTAAAAGTAGCATACGATTCAGAAACGTTCTTATATCCTTCACACCACCAGGAACCAATCAGAACACTATTTGAGTGCATCTGCAAAATGGCTTCATGTTCACATCGCCTCAGACTAAAACTTCATTTCCAAGCATTGAACAACATGCCATCCTGGTACATGATTAACAGAAGCTCTCTTTCAACCATTGTTTCTCCACATCCACTGCCAAGTTCCTTTCAGTCCTCTCTAGCAGCCGTCTAATAAAGACCATGAGCCTTTCTGTAGCTAATGTAAATCATGATAATAAACCCACAAGGAGAAGAGACAACATGCTGGTGAAGGAGAATGCATTTCAACTGAGGCCTGTAGCCAGGCTGACTTTAGTTAGGCATTAAATATGCACTTCAAATACATGATTATACATGCACACATGTAATGAGCAAAAGAGTACAGGTTTATACAAGCAAATATATCTTGAAGCGTAAGTGTACAACCTGAATAAATAAATACATCTCATCATGTTCAAACTGCACATTATTGCACACATGTATATAAATCTCTAGTTTCTACAGTGAATACATTTCAAGAATGCATTTAAATGCTTCACACATGTTAATAAAGTGAAGGAACACTGTGAATATAATGCCAAGTGCACATATATAATTGCATTTCAGTGACTTGTAAGGATGGAGTCTAAATTGCACTGCTCCAATGTCAAGAATTCATGTTCGCATCTTGGCATTTAAAAATACTCTTACTGCTTACCTCAGCATTACAAGCATTTCCAAGCACTGGTTAGGAGGGTCCTCCTCTTGTAGGAGGGATTTCTCACTCCTTGGGCTGCATCACATAAAGTGAGCCACAAAAGTGCAAAATCTCTTTTTTGAAACAGTTTTTATTTATTTGCAAAAGGGAATAGACTCAGCGTGGGCATACAAGCATGATAATATCGAAAACAAGCCGGCCCACAAATATTAGTTAGGCAGTAGGGGAGGGGAGCACAGATGTGCCTGAGAATGAGTCATGTGACTGGGCTGTGAGCGAAAGTAAATAGGTTCATAATGGTTGCCAAATGTCTTTCATTTTAGAGGTGGATGGTTGTAGAGATGCATACATCTCACCGGTAGTGTCGCTGTATGTCAAACTACTGAGCCAGATGGTAGCGGTGGGGGCAGCTGCGTGCCTAAGCGAATCACAACCTCACGCTTGGCCAGGAGAAAAGCAATTGAAGTGAAACAACTAATGTTTTTAGGGAAATCCTGCACATAGCCCAACAGTGCCAATAGTGGGTCAGCACCCAAATCAATCTCCAGCATTCAGGATAATCTGCAAAAAATCTCTCCCCAGTTATATGCAAGCTGGCTGCTCGGCCAGGCCATGTGGAGAAAATCTGCATCAGGAGTGTGGCATTTCAGGAGTCCAAAATGCATGTTTGGTTGTATTGGTGTTGGTCTGAGGGAGTCACGCAGGTGTGTTGCAAATTTTTTGAAATGCAGGAGTTTGTGCCTGTAATGGGCGATACCTGACGAGTTTGGGCGCAACATGCAGCCCATATTTTATTTATTATGGGACTCCCACGGTCACACTCCCAGTGCGATCTGAGCTTCTCACCGTGAGCTGGGAGCAGTGCCACGCTAGCATGATATAATTTAGAGACCAAACGTATCCCATTCGGGTCAGTGAGGATCAGCATCAGGGGGGAGAATTAGTCTGTGGCCAGTGGATAGGTAGATATGGTGGATCACTACGCAGTATGTTTGCGATGTATTAAAAAAAGGATCCATGAGTGGGACAGCACTAAAAGGTGAGTCTGTGGAATGTGTTATAGCATGCCCTTCCGGAAAAAGGTTGTCAAACATATGGAGGTAGTATCTTGATAACGTGCTCTTCACCAAGGTTTCACAGGTGATGGGGAGCCATGGGTTGTTCACCAGGGTCAAGGTTAGGGAGTATAGGAGGGTCCACCTAAGAGACGTTGGAGTTTCCTCCATGCCCAGCAGGTAGTGGATAGGGTTTAGATGTCCGTGGGGTCCTAGGGGATGCCTTTCAGAACAATGGAGGCAAGGGGGTGGGGGCAGTGAGGCCATCTCGGGTTTTGCGCATAGTAGCCTTGCGTCCACATAATACGAGTGATGGGCGTTTTGACATTGCGCAGCCAGGTAATAGAACTGAAAATGGGGGACTCCAAACCCCCCCCTCTCTCATAGGAGAGCACTAACATGTCCCAACTGATATGAGGACTCCATCCGGCCCAGATTAGTTTAAGGAGTAAACCAGATAGGGTGGAGTAGAACAAGTTTGTGATTGGTATGAGAATGTTGAAGAACAGATACAAGAAGCTGCGAAGAATCACCATTTATATATTTGCATTCCTGCCCGCCATTGAAAGAGGCAGCCGGATTCATCTATCTATTTGCGTCGACAGTGTATCAATGGTGGGGCCGTAATTGAGGCTTATCACCTGTTCCTCATCTGAATTAATGACTATACCAAGATATTTTACTGGCCCATTGCTCCAGGCCAGTGGATAATCGCATGGGGTCTGATGCGTGGCTGGTGTTACTGGAAAAAGATCAGACTTGGACCAGTTTATTTGAAGACGGGAAATAGTCCCAAAGCGCTTTAATTCATTCAAGATGGGGTCAGATTCTCTTCCAGACATCTGATAAATACTAAAATGTCATCCGCATAAAGGGAAATGTGGAGAGGGTCTAGCTCGACTTGAGGGCCACAATGTATGTGTCCCATATGGTGGTGGAGGACAAAGGGGACTAGTGCAAGTGTGAAATGTAACGGGGACAGTGGGCATCCCTGTCACGTGCCTCGTGTTATAGAGAAAGATGCAGTGAGTGAGGAATTGACTCAGAGACGAGCAGTGGATTGTATACATAGAAGGTCGATCAAGGCGGAGAAACCAGGGGGTATGCCCAGTTTCAAAATGATGGCATGAAGGAAGCCCATTCCAGGGAGTCAAACGCCTTCTCGGTGTCTAAGAGTGCAATTGCAGCTGTTGTATCCAGAGAAATTCTATGAAGTACTGAGAACACTGCCCTCAGATTCAGAGATATGGAGCGATGGGGGATAAATCCCGACTGCACAGGTGAAATGATCTGGTCCATCAATGATGAAAGATGGTTGGAGAGAACCTTCGCCAATATTTTATTGTCTAGATTAAGAAGTGACAATGGTCTGTAAGAATCACATTGTAAGGTGTCTTTGCCGGGTTTGGGGAGGAGGGTTATAATAGCCTCGCCCATGCATGGGGAAAGGGCACCAGTTTGGAGGTATTCTTCATAAACCGCGAGTAGTTTCCGTGCTAGAATATGTTTGAAGAGTTTATGGAATTCCCTATGTAGCTATCTAGGCCGGTGTCTTTAGAGCTATCAAGGGTGTTTATGGCCTGTATCATTTCCTCACAGATTATAGGTTTATTGAATAATTGACATTGGAGATTAGAAAGCCAGACCTTGGCCAACCTCCTCCAAGTATGTTACCTGGGCCACAGTATCACCTGTAAGGCGAAAGGTGAAAAGTTGAATACAGTACTTAAGTAGGGTGTCCAGGATACCGTCATTGGAGGCAATCTCCTGGCCCGCAGCTGCATTCAGTTCAGCGATGTAGGAGTAGCCCCAGGGAGGACAGAGCAGGCGGGCCAGTGTATGCCCCGGGCACTCGCCCTCCCTGTATCTATGTGCCGAGCATGTTCACCTAAATAAAGAACTTCCGTGGCAGCAATGTCCCGGTATTCATTTAAGAGGGCTGTTCTGGCTTCAGTGTCTCATAGCGTGGTACGCCCTAATGTCCAGATATCTAGATCAGCTAGAGCCCCCATGATACGTGCAAGGCTCCGACATAAGTCTCTAAGGGCCCCAGAATACTTTGACATATATATGCCCCTGATAAATGCTGTGAATGCCTCCCATAGGGTGAAGTGAGAGGCCACTTGTTAGACTTGGCCCCTTTTGCAGGGTCAACCCTAAACGTTTTGCCTTCCTCCTGGTATTTCTTCTGACCTGGTGTTGGTGGTTTTAGAACTATGGGCACTTTATCACTGCTGTCCAGTGTTAAAGTGCATGTGCTCCCTATGGTAAATGTGGTAAGATTGATCTACACCTGTTTGGCGTATTTAATTTACCTATCAGTCCCTTGTAAAGTGGTAATTCATATACCCAGGGCTAGTACATTAAATGCTACTGGTGGCGCTGCTTGCGCCACCCTCCAAAGTAGCCTTACAAACCTGTCACAGACCTCTGCCATTGCAGGGCCTGCGCGCGCAGTTTACTGAAGCTGTGACGTGGCACATAAATCGGTTGCCATGACTTTGACTCTGCTTTTTCTACATATCAGTCACCCCTAAATTAGGCCCTAGCTAGCCATAAGGGCAGGGTGCGCTGTAGGTAAATATTAGTACATGTGTCTTAACTATGTGGCATGTCCTGGTATTGACAAACATCCTATTTGGTTTCTTACTGCTGTGAGGCTGCCCTCTCGTAGGAATACATTGGGGATTCCCTGATATGTCTTTCAGTGGTAATTCCTGATATGAGAGGGGTGGCGTGATCAAGTTTGGTATGTTTGGAATAGTGGTAATAAATGCTGCATAATGGTGTTCGCAGATTTATTATCACTATTTTAGAAATGCCACTTTTAGAAGTGGGAATTTCTGTGTGCTGTGTGTCTTTGTGCCAGCCTGTTGTGTTTTGCATGTCTGGCTCTGGCTGACAGGAGCTGGGGAGGTGCAGTGGTTCCAGAGGGGCTGGGTGAGTCTGAATAGGCCGATCTACATTTGGAGTAGTGGGAGGAGTAGCACCTGGACCTGAATAGGACTGTGCCTGCCTTACACAATGCTGGCTCCGCCCCGTGTGGTGTGTCTGGGGCCGGAGCCTACACTGACAAAGGAGGTTGTTGTGCACTGTAAAGATGTTTTTAAGTGCCCCCCCCCCCATAACTGGTTTGGACTGGGCTTAGGCCTGTACCAGGGGGAAAAACAAAGACACTTACTAGTATAAGTACTGGGGCTGTGACCCCATGAAAAGAAGCTGTGTACTTATTTGGGACTTGTGGCCGGCAGGCTGCTGAACTGCCAGGAGGAACCGCCGCTGGGGACTGACCTGCTGCCCTGATTGGCAGCTAAAGGGTCTGCTGTTCCGTCTAGGAGACCCAGTGTGCTGGCCTGCCTGTGCCAGTACTGCCTTTGCATATTCCTGGGGGAAAGTGCTGCCTGCTCCTTACTGGTGTCTGGAATTGGGAGACAGGCAGAATGCTGCACGTTTTACTTATTGCGCTAGACCTGGACCTGAAGCGCTCTAGGTGGGGTAGTTGGGAGCACTTGTGAGTGCAGTCCCTTTCTCCTATAGTGGAGAAAAAGCATGTGGAGTGTCTCAGTCTTTGATTCCCCTGAGCCCTGAGGTGTTGTGCCTACATCCCTGAAGCGCGTGGTGAGTGCCGTGTTTCCCAGAGGAAGTAAAAAGGGAAGCAGCCATTGCACATGTCGGCGCACCTTCCCATGAGCGCGGTAGGCACTCCGTAATCTTGTGTGCCTGCAGCAAGAGAGGAAGACAGAAGCAGACGGAGACCTCGCTCCGTAATTGCCAGCGGGCCCGAAGTCAGGCGGAGTCTTAGCCTGGCTGTCGGTGGGGCCCGTGCAGTAAAAGCAGACGCTGAGGGCAGGACGTGCCCGTCACCAGAAGTCAGGTCATTGCCTGGTTGTGGGCGAAGTGTTCAGCGCGCGGCCCGCGTGGCTAAAGAGGCGCCGGTGTCATCAGTCTAGAAGATCCTGAAGGATCCTGGACATGATGCAATGGCCGGAGTCTTTTTGTTGTTCCGCACCGTGGGAAGCAGAGCACCCCCGCCCCACTTGGGCCAGAAGAGAGGAAAAATCAAGGTAAGGAGCTGAGTCGGCATCCCCACACGTGGCCAAGGTAGCAGTTGCCCCGGATGGTAGTGGGCAGCTGCCGGAGTGACCCTTTGCCCCACAGCCGTACACTTGGGGGCAAAGGCATTGTTGTAGGTCTTGGTAGCCTGGGTTGAACCTCAACGGAGGCCCCGAGCTTGGATGGAGAAAGGAGCCTCCGCCGAACTACTACGCAGTCCAGGTAGAGAGCGCAGAGGCGCTGGGACTGCCATTTGGGGGCCAGTGGGCTCTCGGGGACAGGGTGGCATATTGTGAAATATATTTACACCTAAGAGGGGCCAATGAGGTGTACACCATGGCAGATGTTACTGTGGTGCACTGTTGCTAATTTAGGATGTATGCTAAAATATCATGCTAAATGTAATGTTACCAGTAGTTACTGGTTGCTTCCTCTTACTGTGAGTTGGGATGGTGATGACAGTGGCCCGATTGGCCCTGTAGTGTATATAATCCCTGTAAAGTCATAACTAGTGCCAGGTGGCACAGTGTACATATGTGATTACGTTCTAATGTGTTTTATGAGTAATACAAAGTTTGTTTTTGATATAACTTTGTGTGGAGTTTCTTTTGTGGTGTGCCTAGTGTGTCACTGCTGTGTGAGTGTGTTGCGCAAACTCTTTACATATTGCCTCTGAGATAAGCCTGTCTGCTCGTGCCAAGCTACCAAGGGGGTGAGCAGGGCTTCTCTTCAGCCTGTAACTCCCTTGCTCTGACTAGAGTGGTGGTTTCTGACTGGCTTAGACGCATGCCCTAGCCAACCAGAAATCCTATTTCTTACACCACTGTACCCTCATTGAGCTGTAAATATTCCAAAATTGCAATGCGAAAGTCGGATCGGAACAGCTCGCCCTGTAATGCCAAAGGTGGGAAGCGCCACTGACGTTCCCAACCGCCGTCAAAGGGAATATTAAAAATAACCAAAACTGGGAAATGGTCAGATAGTGTGGGAGTCAGGCGTTGGGTGGAGTGCAACCACAGACATAGGGTAGCGGAGAAAAGGCAGTAGTCGATGTGTGACAATGTGTTGTGTGGGGCAGAGTAGTGAGTGAATCCCAGGTTTGGGGGACGTTTTAAGTGCCAATGGGTGTCAGTGGCAGGCTCCAAGAGAAGATTCAAATCTCCGGCTACTATAAGATGGTCATAGTCCATCTGATCTATTTGTGCAGAAAGGGACAAGAAAACCTCAGATGAGTCTGTGTTTAGAGAGTAAATTGGCCAGCAGAACAGAGCGACCTGCTAGAATACCACCAACCAGGATGTAGGGGCCACCGCTATCTGTGATAGTGGAAATGTGCCTGATTGGAACATTCTTGTGGATAAGAGCACATACCCCATAGAGTAGGAGCTATAGTTGAAGAAGAACCTATGTGAGCCCCAATTAGTTGCGTATGAGGATGTCCTCCTAGGGGAATGGTGCATCTCCTAAAGGAAAGCTATGTGGCTGCAATGATGGGCGAGGCATTGTAGGACCTGTTTGCCCTTGAGTATGTCAGCCATTAAGCCCCCTGATATTCCAAGACAGGGTAAGAGGTAGGTAGTTAAACACAGGGGGTGGTACACAGACCATGAGGCATAGCATGTGTAACTGGTAGATTGGAAGATAAAGCAGCCATTGTGTATTGAGTAGAAATGAGGAAAACAACAAGCATTAAAGCGAATTTACCCACAAACTCCCCTTCACCCCCCACCCACACCGGACACATAAAAGGCCCAGTACCAACTCCTGACTTCAACCGCGTAAATCAAAAATGACAATACAAGAAACTTGTGTGTACCACTAAGAGTGGCAATGCTACGGCGGACACCCAAGTACTGTAGGATCAGGTGAAGGAGTGGTAACTGGGATACAAGGATCAACAATGAAGCATCAGGAAAATGCAAGGAGAGCGTCAGAGTAAGTCCCAAGCAGGGGACTGCAGGCAATTCTGGCAAACAGTAGGTACATGAAAAGAAGACGTGACAGCCAATCTGTTAGAAAAAGATCGGCATTTGCAGTAGAGTAGAAGTCCGGTGGTGACCTGTCTGGTGTTGTATGACGTAAGAAGGAACGGTCACCAGATATTGCTGGCAAAGTGCCTGTGCATCTCCTGGGGTGTCAAAGATAAGGGGCTTGCCGTGGACCCCAACCCTCAGGCATGCCGTAACGAAGGCCCAGCTTGAAAGTGGAGATTTTACACCAGTGAACGTATGGTGCACCTCTTGGACCAGGGCAGGGAAGTCAGTGAATAAAGAGATGGTTGAGCCCTGCCTTTGTAGAAGACCTTGTTCTCTGGTGAGGCGCAGGGCAGGGTCACGGTCCCTGAAATTCAGTAGGTGAGCAATTAGAGGTCTCGGCGGGCAAAATGGATTGGGGCACGGGCCCAATGAGCAGTGTGCTCGTTCCACTACAAAAGTGGGGGTGAAGGGCTCTTTGCCAAATAGATCCATCAACAGCCGTTCAACAAACAGATCCAGACGGCCAATATTGATGGACTCTGGTATCCCCAGCATGCGTAGGGTGTTGCATCTGCCCCTAGCCTCCAAGTCTTAATTTTTAATTGCCACCGTCTTCAGGAGATTTTCCATTAATTCCATTCTTTTCAAGATTTAGGCAGCACCTACCGCCTGACACTCTCTCCCCAGCGTCCTCAAGTCTGTTCTCATGGCAGTCAAGGCACTCACCCACGGAATCCAGCCTCTGGACCAGGCTGTTAAACTGGCCATTGATGGCCCTGAAGCCTGCTCTGAGCTCCGCCATTGTTGCCTCGGTGCCGGTCAGTGTTTCCGGGCCCGCACTGCATGTGCCACCACCTTTCACCATCAGTGGAGGTTGTGGGGTGTCTGAGATTTTTGCTTGTCGAAGTAGTTGTTTGGGGACACCTCCAACCATAGCCTGCAGAGAGAGGCCCAGAGGATGAAATCAATCTCAGGAGGCTGATACAGATTTATGCTGTCGTGATCACAGTACATACCTGGTGTGCCTCGCTAGATGGGGACACTAGGTATCAGTAATGTAGCAGATACCAGCACACGACAGAGAGGAGGCAGCCAGGACCGAGAGTATATGGAGGTTCGTTAGTGAACAAAGTTAGGAGCAAATTAGGAGCCAGGCATGGTGTTGGCCGCAAAATATGGTGATCCCCCAACATCTGTGCAGGTCGCAATGTGGGACACCAGAGTCACCAAATGTCTCTACGGGAGTAAGACTCTGTAAGGTATGGTGTGATAACCAAGAGCAGATTTGAGGCAGGAGGTATGTGATAACCAACAGCTGGTTTCGAGGCAGAAGGTTTGTTGATAAATACAGCTCACCCGTAGATGACTACCACAGGGCCAGAGAGCAAGATCTATCGCAAATGCCAGTCCAGGGACGCTGGCAGTCAGAAGAAGACACAGTAATGATGTTGATTAGAAGTGGCCAGGTGAAGGGTGGCATGCTGGAGTCGAAGCGAAGCAGCAAGTCTGAAGTGCCCTAGACCTGGGCCAAGTAGCATGGTGGCGGTACCCTTACGCCAGGAGAAGAAGGCAAAGGAGCGGCACAGTTGTGACCTGGCTGTCTGGTTAGTCTTACAAATGGCCTTGTCAGGAGTGCTACTTGGTAGGTTCACAGGCTTCAGCAATCATCGGGCAGGAGACCACAGGCGTCGTCGAGCCAGTGTACTGTTGCGTTGTTGCAGGATCCTATCCCAAACACAGCAGGCTGCCCGATGTGCAATAATGTCAGGGAGTAAGCAGGAGGGGCAATACAGGAGAAGAGGCGTTCATAGAAGGAGGCGGGCTGGCCAACTTCCCAGGCTCACCCTTGTCCCCTGTCGCGTGGGCCTCCAGAGAGACTCCGGGCCAGCCTTACCTCTTGGATAAGGCCGCTGTAATGAGGCAGTGTCTCCCTCGCTCTCAGCAATATGGGCCGCAGGGCCCCTCAGTCCACTCCCAGCAAAGCGTCTCGGGTCACAGAGTCTCTGCCCCTCGATGGGGTGCAGGAAGGAAGACCTCACCTCTCAAACAAGGCCGCCAGCTGGGAAGCGACGGCCCGAGCGGCCGTCTGCAGGCTGGTGGATTTTCGTATCTCTGTGGGAGTGAGGGTGGTGGAGTGTCCGATGGAACTGCCTCGGAGGGTCGTAGTCTTGCTTGGACAATAGGTCTGTGGTGGCAGAGTGCAGCTTAGGGTAGGGTGAAGTCCAAAGGCATGGTCGCTGCAGCTTAGTGTAGGGCCACGGCGAGGGCCTAGTGATGAGCACCGCCATGAAATACTTCCCTCTGCTGTGTCATCTCATCCCCAGCCAGGAAAACAAGCATTTGCAATGCAATAGGTCTCGCATTAGGAAAGTTTGAGCTATTGGTCTTGTAAATGGAATTTTTTTTATATATGTGTTGGTTTTGAAAATAACGAAATTAATAGCTTTGTCATTTACAATGCCAATACTTTTAACTTTTGCAAATGTGACATCTATAGCATTTGTAATGCAACATGTTTTGTATTTACGTGACTTAGATGTATTGATATTACAAATAACAATGGCTTTTATTTTTTTTAAATAATTAATACTTAAATAAAAGTTATTGTAATTTATAATATCAATAGCTTAAACTTCAGTAAATAACTTTTGTGAAGATTATGTTCAGTGTATTTTATTGTGGCGAAAATCCAAGAACAGAAGTGAAATATTAACATATTTTTGTGACATTTGTAATAAAGCTTGACACATTGAGAGAACATATTTGAACCAGTTGTTGTAGAATTGTGGTGGCGTTCAGTGATGCTGTAGTAGCGCATAGTGATGTTGTGGTGCCCCTGAGTGATGTTGTGGTGCCCCTGAGTGATGTTGTGGTGCCCCTGAGTGATGCTGTGATGCCCCTGAGTGATGCTGTGGTGGTGCAATAGATAGAGTGAGGGCAATAGATAGATAGATAGATAGATAGATAGATAGATAGATAGATAGATAGATAGATAGATAGATAGAGTAAGGGCGATAGATAGATAGAGTGAGGGCGATAGATAGATAGATAGAGTGAGGGCGATAGATAGAGTGAGGGCGATAGATAGATAGAGTGAGGGCGATAGATAGATAGAGTGAGGACGATAGATAGATAGAGTGAGGGCGATAGATAGATAGATAGAGTGAGGGCGATAGATAGATAGATAGAGTGAGGGCGATAGATAGATAGATAGATAGAGTGAGGGCGATAGATAGATAGATAGAGTGAGGGCGATAGATAGATAGAGTGAGGGCGATAGATAGATAGACAGATAGACAGATAGATAGATAGATAGATAGATAGACAGACAGACAGACAGACAGACAGACAGACAGACAGACAGACAGACAGACAGACAGATAGATAGATAGATAGATAGATAGATAGATAGATAGATAGATAGATAGATAGAGTGAGGGCAATAGATAGATAGAGTGAGGGCGATAGATAGAGGGAAGGCGATAGATAGATAGATAAATAGATAGATAGAGTGAGGCAGATAGATAGATTGATAAATAGATAGAGAGGGAGGGCGATAGATAGATAGATAGAGGGCAATAGATAGATAGAGTGAGGGCGATAGATAGAGTGAGGGCGATAGATAGATAGATATGTGTGTGGTTGTGTGTGTGATTGTTTGTGTGTGGTTGTGTGTGTGTGTGATTGTTTGTGTGTGGTTGTGTGTGTGTGTGGTTGTGTGTGTGTGTGGTTGTGTGTGTGTGGTTGTGTGTGTGGTTGTGTGTGTGGTTGTGTGTGTGTGGTTGTATGTGTGTGAGGTTGTATGTGTGGTTGTGTGTGTGGTTGGGTGTGATTGTGTGTGTGTGGTTGTGTGTGTGGTTGTGTGTGCGATTGTGTGTGGTGTAGTTGTGTGTGTTCATGTAGTTGTGTGTGTGGTTGTATGTGTATGTGAGCGTGGTTGTGTGTATGTGTGTGTGTGGTTAGAGAAGGATGCATGTGGAAGAGAGCAGCAGATAAGCGCAGCCGAAGAGAACAGGGAATTAAAGAAGGAGGCGGGTGGAAGAGAGCAGCAGATCAGCACAGGAGAAGAGAACAGGGAGTTATAGAAAGAGGTGGGTGGAAGAGAGCAGCAGATCAGCACGGGAGAAGAAAACAGGGAGTTGGAGAAGGGGCGGGGTGGAAGAGAGCAGCAGATCAGCATGGGAGAAAATAACAGGGAGCTAAAGAAGGAGGTGGGGTGGAAGAGAGCAGCAGATCAGTACAGGAGAAGAGAACAGGGAGTTAAAGTAGGAGGCGGGTGGAAGAGAACAGCAGATCGGCACAGGAGAAGAGAACAGGGAGTTAGAGAAAGAGGCGGTGGAAGAGAACAGCAGATTAGCACAGGAGAAGAGAACAGGGAGTTAAAGAAGGAGGCGGGTGGAAGAGAGCAGCAGATCAGCACAGGAGAAGAGAGCAGGAAGTTAAAGAAGGAGGTGGGGTGGAAGAGAGCAGCAGATCAGCACAGGAGAAGAGAACAGCGAATTAAAGAAGGAGGCGGGTGGAAGAGAACAGCAGATGGGCACAGGAGAACAGAAGAGAACAGGGAGCTAGAGAAGGAGGCGGTGGAAGAGAGCAGTAGATCAGTACGGGAGAAGAGAAGGGCGATAGATAGATAGATAGATAGATAGATAGATAGATAGATAGATAGATAGATTGAGGGCGATAGATAGATAGAGTGAGGGCGATAGATAGATAGACAGATAGATAGATAGATAGATAGATAGATAGATAGATAGATAGATAGATAGATAGATAGATAGATAGATAGATAGAGTGAGGACGATAGATAGATAGAGTGAGGGTGATAGATAGATAGATAGATAGATAGATAGATAGATAGATAGATAGATAGATAGATAGATAGATAGATAGATAGAGGGCGATAGATAGATAGAGTTAGGGCGATAGAGTGAAGGCGATAGATAGATAGATAAATAGATAGATAGAGTGAGGCAGATAGATAGATTGATAAATAGATAGAGAGTGAGGGCGATAGATAGATAGAGTGAGGACAATAGATAGATAGAGTGAGGGCGATAGATAGAGTGAGGGCGATAGATAGATAGAGTGAGGGCGACAGATAGATAGAGTGAGGGCAACAGATAGATAGAGTGAGGGCGACAGATAGATAGAGTGAGGGCGACAGATAGATAGAGTGAGGGCGATAGTTGTGTGTGGTTGTGTGTGTGATTGTGTGTGAGTGGTTGTGTGTGTGTGTGGTTGTGTGTGTTTGGCTGTGTGTGTGGTTGTGTGTGTGGTTGTATGTGTGGTTGTGTGTGTGTGGTTGTGTGTGGTTGTATGTGTGTGAGGTTGTATGTGTGGTTGTGTGTGTGGTTGTGTGTGTGGTTGGGTGTGATTGTGTGTGTGGTTGTGTGTGTGGTTGTGTGTGCGATTGTGTGTGTGGTGTAGTTGTGTGTGTTCATGTGGTTGTATGTGTGTGTGTGTGTGGTTGTATGTATGTGTGTGTGCAGTTAGAGAAGGATGCATGTGGAAGAGAGCAGCAGATCAGCACAGCAGAAGAGAACAGGGAGTTAAAGAAGGAGGCAGGTGGAAGAGAGCAGCAGATCAGCACAGGAGAAGAGAACAGGGAGTTATAGAAAGAGGTGGGTGGAAGAGAGCAGCAGATCAGCAAGGGAGAAAAAACAGGGAGTTGGAGAAGGAGGCGGGTGGAAGAGAACAGCAGATTAGCACAGGAGAAGAGAACAGGGAGTTAAAGAAGGAGGCGGGTGGAAGAGAGCAGCAGATCATCACAGGAGAAGAGAGTAGGAAGTTAAAGAAGGAGGTGGGGTGGAAGAGAGCAGCAGATCAGCACAGGAGAAGAGAACAGGGAGTTAAAGAAGGAGGCGGGTGGAAGAGAACAGCAGATCGGCACAGGAGAACAGAAGAGAACAGGGAGCTAGAGAAGGAGGCGGTGGAAGAGAGCAGCAGATCAGTACGGTAGAAGAGAAGAGAACAGGGAATTAGAGAAGGAGGTGGGTGGAAGAGAGCAGCAAATCAGCACAGCAAAAGAGAACAGGGAGTTAAAGAAGGAGGCGGGTGGAAGAGAGCAGCAGATCAGCACAGGAGAAGAGAATAGGGATTTAAAGAAGGAGGCGGGAGGAAGAGAGCAGCAGATCTACACAGGAGAAGAGAGCAGGAAGTTAAAGAAGGAGTTGGGGTGGAAGAGAGCAGCAGATCAGCACAGGAGAAGAGAACAGGGAGTTAAAGAAGGAGGCGGGTGGAAGAGAACAGCAGATCGGCACAGGAGAACAGAAGAGAACAGGGAGCTAGAGAAGGAGGCGGTGGAAGAGAGCAGCAGATCAGTACGGGAGAAGTGAAGAGAACAGGGAATTAGAGAAGGAGGTAGGTGGAAGAGAGCAGCAGATCAGCATAGCAAAAGAGAACAGGGAGTTAAACAAGGAGGCGGGGTGGAAGAGAGCAGCAGATCAGCACAGGAGAAGAGAACAGGGAGTTAAAGAAGGAGACGGGTGGAAGAGAACAGCAGATCGGCGAGACCTAAAAAACAACCAAACCCTGTCTGTGAATGTAAAAGAATGTTTATCGCTTGAGCAAGGCAACATCTGTTTTTTTCGCTGTTAGTTTGCTCCCCCCAAAAAAAGGCAAAGTAAGTTTTTTTTTTCACACAAACCCATATGCTATCCTTGATTAACTGCACTGCAACAATTATGCTAGTAAAAACTACATTTAAATACTACGCAATAAGGGAAATATTGCATACCGAGGCCGTAATATGTAAAACACTAAATACCAAGGCTACAACAATTTTCCAGATAAAATCTAAATGAACGTATGCAGAGCCTGCTGTGTTGACACCGCTTTCTTACCTCTGGCTTAAAGCATGCTGCTGCATGCTTCTCAGGCCGTAATGTACCATTGGACAGTTCTCAAATGGAGGTAAAACACCCGCAGGGCACAGCTGAAGAGAGATGCTGGTCTCGCTAGAATAACAGGCCCCTAGGAAGACAACAGGAGGAGAGAGAGGGAGTGCTTAGAAGTAAGCAGTGGTTCTTGGCACCCGACACCCGTTGACTGGTGGGAGCGAGGATGTGATGTGCTAAGGAGAACATCTGGAACCCCGCAATGCTTCGCCTATGTCAGATAGGTCCACTTGTTGAAGCTGTAAAAACCTTTGTGTCCTTTATGTGATTTGGTTCACAAAAGGTGAACACACCAGTCCTAGACAGAGTATACTGCCAAGAGACATAACGCATATGGCTACAGTCCCAGATACAGGGGGCCCTGAAGAAGAGACACGGTGCACACAGCAGTGCCAGACACACTGTATAGTGCCCAAGAGAAGAGCACACATGGCTGTAGTCCTAGACATGGAGCACCACTGGAGGAGAGGCAAAGTGCACACAAAAGTGCTAGTAATAGGGGGCAGTTCGGAAAAAACACAGCACACATGGCTTAAGTCCCAGACGCAGGGAGCATGGCAGGAAGGTAATGGCACCTTTAATAGATCCGGCGGGAGGGTTGGAGCTCCTCACATACTGGTTTCTATGGTTTGAGCCAGGTTACTAGGCTACGAACGCTCATTCAGCTCCCCTGATGTTTTTATTATTGATACCTGTTATTATAGTAAAGGTGTTAAAGAGACAACTTTAGATCTTACATAATCAAAAGGAGCAGAGGAGTGCGAAGAGGGGAGCGCTTGCACTCAGAAGCCGAGCTCTGCATATAGTGGCACTATTACTGCAGACAGCAAGTGATAGGTGCACGTGTAGCAATTATATGATGCACAATGTACATATAAGCAGCTGTAGAAACACGCCCTAGGCCTCTGTAAGCATGAAAACGTAACGGAACTTAGGAGCGTTTGTAAAGCCATCTAAGCTGTGCAGTGTGCAGCGAATAGTGGCGCACTGTGCGCTTTACAAATGACAACAAAAGAACAACATCATACTAGTGCATCATATTAAGTAAGTTATATTTACACAGATGGACGCAGCTGTGGATTCAAAGAGTGAGCATGAGTCTGTAACAGGACCCGGAGCAGAACTAAGCACTCCGAGGACCTGGAGCGTGAAACAGGCTATGAAAGTCAAGTGAGACACGACAGGCCCTTAAAACTGAGAGAAACTTTATTTTGAAACCGGGTCTCTGGTAGTTTAATGCATGAAGTGATGTGATATCACTGACACCGGGTGACATTTTTTGAAAGTATAGTTGTAAACATGAATTTTGAAGCACTGAAGACCACATCTGACCAGCTGAGATGCCCGTGTGAACCAGGATAGATGTGCCCGTCACATACCTTGGGTCAGCCGGTTCCCAAGAAGGGGGGTGGGGGGCGGACTGCAAGGGGGGAGGGGGGAGAGTTGGCCGCGCGGCTCACTGAGATTAAAGGGGCAAATTAAGTTGATGTGTGAATGATCTGCAAACAGAGCGAGATGCTGTTACAGTGCTACCGGCGCAAGTACGTCTTTTGTGAGCAAGTTAAAAAAAAACACAGAGTCCGGCTGGAGACTGTTTTTTAAATTAAGTTAATGTGTGAATGATCTGCAAACAGTATCAGATGGGTAACTTTTTTAAACAAGCGTGAGCACTGGGAGGAGGGAAGCTTGGAGGAATGAGGGCGAAATACCTCTATTTTCCAGCGTGCTCTGGGTCAGCCGGTTCCCAAGAAGGGGGCGGGGGGGCGGCTGGCGAGAAGGCACGGACTGCAAGGGGGAGGGGGGAGAGTTGGCCGTGCGGCTCACTGAGATTAAAGGGGCAAATTAAGTTGATGTGTGAATGATCCGCAAACAGAGCGGGGTGCTGTTACAGTGCTACGGCACAAGTACATCTTTTGTGAAGCGCTTGCTCTCTGCATTCAGGGCGGTGGGAAGTGTGAAGATCCCTTTGAAGTGGGTGAGTGGGGCGGGGGAGAGGAGGCGGGGGAGACAAATGGCTTTCATGTGGTGATGCGAGGCAGGCGGATAGAAGCGCGTGCACGGGACACATGCACTTCTGGAAATCCGGATTTTTGAGACCTTAGTTTAGCCCCAATAGTCTCGCCTATCCATTCCTTGCGGAATGGGATAGGCTCGACCTAAAAAAACATTCCCCACGAAGTGGCAGGGACCCATAGGAGTCGGATGGTAAATGGCGTTGCGCAGCACAGTTGCTGGAAGGAATAGGGCTGAGTCCGCCGGAGGTTCAACTCCGCATGGCCATTGCTGTCGGGGGCTTGGCCCCCACTAATTTAATACATGGTATGGGCCAAGGTTTTGGGCTGAGTAGTGTTTAAATGGCTGAAAAGCTGGAATAGCGCTATCTTACCACCTTACACATTGAAAATCCATTGTCTGACACTGGAACATTAAGGGAAAGTGATGTTTTTGGGTGGGAATGTAGCAGCGACAACAAAGTAGTAAAAACAGCGGGCAGTATAACACAAAAACACATAATGCAGTAATATATCATCACCTCAACAACGTGCAAAGAACAAATATGCAAAAATATTGTTGTCACATATGAAAACTGCCCAAAATCTGTTCTCATACAATGCTGGTGTTGTAGCATCCACTGGCCCCAATCTTATCTTGTACTGTTTTATTTATTTATACCTTTAACCTCTCGCTACCCATTACACTTACTTGGTCCTCCGATGGATTTTGTTCTGTGCTGAAAGCGAGTGAATATTCGGAGGATGGGCAATTATCCTATGAGGACCAGGAATAGGATAATTGTGATCATCAATCTATACTTCTTTACTATTCAGAAATAATTGTTAGTGACTCAAAAACCAAATGATTACCAACAAGGAATGTTGAGACAGAATCATCAGAATTTAGTTTACATTTGAAAGTTTAGTTTTTAATTTATAGGTAAGGAACGTTAACATTAAAAATAAGATAGCATTCAGCCCTAATATCAAATTAGTAAAGGATTAAATTAAATGATACTAAGCCTCTGGGATTCAGGGGTGATCAGGAAAGATATCTTCCTCACCGAGGCAGATTTAGACTTATACAGAGTATGTGTGGATAGAAAATCAATCTTTTAAAAACACATTTTATTGAGCATTTTAAGAATCAATAGTACATTATCTATTAAATCCGTGTTGACATAAATGTTTTGTTCATACATGTATAATTGCTAGCATAAAGTACTGCAATAAAAAGAAAAAGAGAGTCCACGGAATTGATGCATTCGACAGTCAGTATAAGCGAATAAGAATAGGCATAGAAGGTGAGAGAAACAATCCCCAAACAAAAACTCTCTAGCCCTCCCTCCAGAACCAGTTTGGGTGATCGAGTAATAGTTAAGGGTAACATCGTTTAGGGGGTACGTGAAGGTCCTATGTGCGGTAAGAGGTCAATGAATACTAAAATCAATAGCGTTGATGATACAATAATGGATGCTTCATTATATATTTCATGCATCAGATATGTATACACAGAACTGTTCCAGCAGAATAGACCAATCCAATGATACAGGTTTCTTGTGAAGCCCCCTATATTACTAATATCGCAGTGCCTTGCCTTCGGCGGTGGCCCAGCACAAAACCTCCTCACCCCAGGACCCCGCCCTAGGAGCTCGGGGTGACTTCCAGTGCTGTGTTATTTTTACCAGAAGTAACGAAAGGTCAACAAAGCATTGTAGCACCATAGGAATGTATTCCAGACAGGTGAGAGAGCCCTTCTAAGACTTCCCCCCAATACCCGGATAGAGATGGGCAAGATCAGATCATATGTGTAAGTTTTGCATTGGGTGAGTGACAATGTTGGCATTGCGAAGAGACCGCAGGGTACATAGAATGTATGTTGTGGGGTGTCAGATATGCTCTGTGTAATATTGAAAACGGTATGAATTTAAATCAGGTATTGCAGGAAATAGGTTTAGGGTATTCTAGAACGTAGACCCATTCCTTGTCGGCCAGGTCCCTTGCAAATCAGTTTCCCATTTAAGTTTCAGGAGGAGAAGCAAAGCCATGAAGTGGTCTCTCAGACCATGATAAAGCCTGCATACTAAATGGCTCCCATGAACCATTGTGTGAAGCGCTCAAAGTAAATCGTATGTAGGAGGTTCCGTATTATCCACCATCCAGTGTTTGCGAACATAATGGAGAATGCTAGCGTGAGTTAGGAACAAGGAGTCAGGAACCCCATGGATTTTTAGAAACTCCACTTAGGGCAAAAGAACTCTGTTTGAAAACAGGGATCCAACTGTCGTCACCCCAGCCTGCTCCCAGGGAGCCAGTCTGCGAGTCGTCAATGTGCCTATAGCTATTGGTAGACCACAGAGTGGAATGTTCGGTGCATATGGTATACACATGTTAGAGTATTTTAGGGCTATTTCCCAGTATTTTATGGCATTACATAACAACAAAGAGCATATGTGTGATATTGAGGACTCTGGGCATAATAATGTATGCAGCTTCCATTGCTGCAGTTGTAAGGGTATATAACCAATCTCAAACAAGTTATGGCCTGCCAACCAATATGACAACCATTGCAGTTACCCTGCTATACAATAGGCTTTAAAATCTGCCCCCCCCACTAGATGTTGGCAGCTGCAGTTTAGACAGGATTATCCTACGACGTCCTACCCCTGGACCAAATCTATCCGTATGGAGCTCGTAAGGTTAAATACCCAAGCGAGGACTACCAGCGGGAGATTTACAAAGTGGTATAACAACCTTGATAGCATCACCTTTTTTGCCAACACCAGCCGACCCACAGTAGATAAGGGTAACTTGACCCAGAATGTTACGTGTGACTTCAGGGAATTAATTGTACACACCAGATTACCTTCTAGGAAATCCTGAGTTTCCTTATAGATTTCAGTTGTAGTTCACCAAACTGCAGGGCTGGTTCTTTGTAAGTGCCATAGAAGGAGTACCTGCAAGACTTAGCAGCATTTATTTGTAGGCCTGACAAAGAACCGAACCGTGTGGGCAACTTGGCCAGTTTATCCAAATTTAGTCGGAGATCTCGGAGGTAAAGGAGCATATCATTGGCGTACAAGGACACCGAGTGAATAACCCGTCCCACTGGGATCCCAACAGTTAGCATAATATGGCAGAGGTATTCGGCAAGTAGTTGTATAGATAATACAAAAAGGAGCTGTGATAGGGGACATCCCTGACGGGTCCCACAAAATATTTGGTATAGATGGGAAATATATTGACCTGTTTGCCTCTAGCCGAGGGGAAAATGTATAATAATTCCACCCACTTACAATATTCTGGAGGAATCCCATATCACCATCGTGTTGCAAGCATATCATCCATCCCAGAATATAAAAAGCTTGCCGGATATCCAACGAGAGGCAGCCAACATAGGGGTAAAGATCACGGGCTGCGTCCATTATCCCAAATAGTCGACGTATATTTAACGAAGTATTACGATGGGGTATAAAACTGCATTGAACTGTATGGATCAGTACAGGGAGCAACGGAAGCAGACGGAAGGCCAGGATTTTGATGAGTATCTTGTACTCAGTGTTGAGAATCGATAACGGTCTATACGAGGATAGTTCGGTAGGTGGCTTATCTGGCTTTAGCAAAGAAGTCACCAACGATTACCTTACGGTGGGGAGCAATGTGCCCTCCTCGAGGGATGAACCATAGCGCTGCTGCAACTGCGGTGCTAACTGTGACACAAAGATAGAATAAAATTCTATGGGGAGACCTTCCGATCCCGGCATTTTGTAGTGAGACAGTTCTTTAATGGCTCCTCGTTTCTCCGTTCTCGTTATAGGGGCTGCTAGGTCCTTGACATCAGTGTCTGAGATTGCTGGCAAGGACACAGCAGCCAGGAGTTAGTCAGCGCGTCTGGGGTAGGTGGCAGTGGCGCTGAGTAGAGTTCTACATAATAATTACAGAATGCTGTGTTAATCTCCACCTGCATAGTCACCAATCCGGTAGTGGCTAGGGATAGAGTAGGTGTAGGGGAAGGAGTTAGACAAATTAATCAAGCCAGTATAGTGCCTGACCTATCCTCTTCCAAGTGTGACCGTTATAGATAAGATCTCTGATCAACTAGCCGCAATCGGTCCAAAAGTTCAGCATGTTGGATTCTGGCCTTGTGCAACTCTGCTGCCTTCGCTGCATTATCCTGGGATGCTACCTCCGGAGGGCGCAGTTTACTCTCCAATTCCGCAATGTCTCGAGTGACCTCCCACCTGGCTCTCACTACCGCGCACATTGAGACTTTGCGGCCCACCACTTTAAAAGACTCCCATTCTATCGAACGTGTAGAGGCTGTGACAGTATTCTCTGAGAAGTAGGATGTGATAGTTGAGGCCAAGGTGTCTCTGACTACAGAGTCTTCAAGTAGTTGGGGCTGTAAACGCCATGTCGGAATCGGAGAATGGACTCGGCCCCACGTAAGTGTAGTGGCTTCAAGTAGTTGGGGCTTTAAACGCCATGTATGAATCGGAGAAGGGACTCGGCCCCACGTAAGTGTACGTTCAAGTGGCTTGTGGTCCTATAGAGTTTTGCCAAGATATGTAGTGTGAGTCACAGAGGAGAGTAAGGCATGTGAGAAATCTATTCAATTGGGAGTGCAGGGCATGAGGATGTGAATAAAAAGAGTATTCAAGCAGACCAGTATTATTGTTTCACCATACATCTGCCAGGTCCCACCCAATCACCCAGCAATGCAGTTCCTTGGCCTGATGTACTATAGCTGTGCTCAGGGGAGGGGGGTATGAGTGATCCAAGTTGATATCAAGTGCAGTATTAAAATCCCCTCCCAGGAACTAGGGATATTGTGCCCAATTCACCAATTCAGCTGACAAGTAGGCTAGGAAGACATCTTGGTCTGTGTTAGGTGTGTATATACATCCCAGGACAATCTGTTCCCCGTCAAGTGTGGCCTTAAGCAGCACATACATTCCCTGATTATCAATCTTAGATTCTAACACAGCAAACAGGACCCCTGCTTGTATCCACACTGATGCTCCTCATGAGAATGCAGAGTAGGAAGTGTAATGCAGTTGCCCTCTCCAATGTTTGCTCAATTTAAGCACCTCTGAAGTGACAAAGTAGGTTTCTTGAAGATACACTATTTGTGCACAGCGTCTATGTAATTGTGCAAGTATTCTGTGCCGTTTATAGATTGAGCCCATACCCTGGACATTCCAGGTGATAAAGGTATAATATTTAGTTACTGTCGACACGAGAAGACTGAGAAAATATAGTGTAACTATATCACCCACTAGTAGGTTTACCCCCAATGTTATCATGGAAAATGACCACTCCAAACCATAAAAACCAGACAAACGCCCAATACTCGGTCCAGCGATTCGTCTTCATTCGGCAAAACAATAAACAAATCAAGAAGATTTTGAACTGTGATATAAGATGTGCCTTCACCTTAGGGGAGGTCAAAGAACTCTCACCGAGCGAAAGAGAGTGAGTTACTTGCAGATTTTAATACCACACAATGCCATCAATACCCAGGGTAGCAAGCAGTACAAAATCAATCACGAACCCTTATTTAACATACATTTTGGAGTAAAAAGGAGGGGATGCGGGCATAACATGCATGGCAATGATCTATCAGCTACAGTGACCTGTGCAGTGGGGAGTCATTCCACTTAAACAGCACCTGACGTGCGAATCCATTTGTTTCCCCAGAAGGGTCCCCCCAATTTCAAACAACTACCGGTTGGCGGCAGCAAAAAGGATATAACCATTGCTGTCAATTCGAAGGATCGTTACTTGCTGATGGGGTCACAGAGGAGAACAGTGCCGTGCTTCCCCCGGAGTCCAAAGCATTAGTTTCTGAGGAACTGGAGCTGATGGGCGGGACAGACAGACCACAATGTCAATGCATAGCGGAGCACTTCCTGTTGACCCTCCAGGGCCTATCGTGGGGAAGGTGCCCCAATGACACTGTCCTGTGTGATGAGCCCCCTTCTTTGTCTACGTGGGGCACGCTGTGACTTCGGTGGCGCCGATTCACAACGTCCTCATCCTGTGGAATTTGAAAATTGTTGTTCTAACCAGTCCCAAACGTTCACTGGAGTATCAAAAAAAGTGGGTGCATTGATCATGGAGAACTGTTAATTTAGCTGGCAAGAGAAGTGCAAATATGAGTCCAGCTACACGGAGGTGGGTTGTAATGTCCTGAAGGGAAGAACTTCTGCGTTTGCACCACCATGGTATAGTCTGGAAATATGGAGACTTTTAGGTTATTGATCATTATGGGGCCTTTGCTTGTAGAAGTAGATCATGGTCTCTGAAGTTAAGAATTTTTGCAATGATTGGGCATGTATTTGCACCGAGAATTGGTTTCCTGGAAGGTACCCGATGTGCTCTCTCTACACTGAATAGATCTGAGGGTCCAGTGGAGGACACCACAGTGTTAAGCCATTCCTCTATGTATGGTGTTGTGCGAGGGTCTTCTGTTCCCTCAGGGATGCACACTATGCACAGATTATTTCATCGGGACCTCCCTTCAGCTTCATCCGCGACAATAGAAAATCAGTTGAGCCTCACACAGACCCTCAGGAAAGTTCAGCAAAGTTCCAAGTAACCTGTTCCAGTTCATCAAGACATCAATCTGTCTCAGTCTATCGCTGCAACATCAAAGTCACAGCAGCATGAAGTGAACCCTTCAGCCAAAACGGTTCAATCTGCGTTAGCACACCTGTCAATAACAAATCGCAGTGTTACAACACAAGTTGCTTCAGTACTCAGAATGTCCAAGCTCAAGCTACTCTACTACTGCTACTCCCTTTTTGTTCAACATTTGAGCAATTCTACTCCATATATTTCCGGGTGACACCCAGTGGCATCACCAAAATTGTCAGACCACTCAGTTCCATTGGTCAATCCAGAATGAGATGAGGGTGATGTAGAAGGAAAGAAGATACAATAAGGAAATTAGGAAGGAATTAAGTACATCGATTACGCAGTTTACATGAGTCATACATGCTGAACAAATAGGATATTTCAGAAGAAGTAATGCTAAAGTTCAAAAATAGGCTTTCCCAAGCAGCTGTTTTAGGATGTTGCAAAATGGTTACAATCGCACTGTTCTCTCCAAGGGACGCCAAAAAGAAACAGTTATTGGTTCAAATACAAATGGTAAATTTGCTGAATATTCCCATATGCCTCGGAATATTCAGTTCATGATTGCATTAAGGAAAGGCTAAGTAGAAAAAAAGGAGGCCTACGTGAATTACAGCAAATACACAGCAATTATACTGAATCATAAATCATACATTAATAAAGAGACTGTCATACTAATTTCATAGGAAAATACATAAACAAACATTCCAATCTAGTCATTATTAATTCTTGTAAATATAAGGTACGTATAATATTTTTGTAAGTATCAACGTTACACATATAGGAAAAAAGTAATTAATCTCGTTGTATCAGTGTTATTCAGGGATTACATTTATAAAATGCACGTTAAAGAAAGTTTCACGAAGACACTTTTCAACAAAACTGTGTAGCACCTTCTTTTCTTTTGTCATTTTCGGTGCACACGTTATAACATGGAATAACAATTTCATACTTATTCACAGATAATTTAATCTACCATATATTAAATGTCTTTGTTTCATTAATATCACATTCATAAAATTAAAAATGAACACTCATTAATGGTTGTAAAAACCATAATTTATTGAAATTTAACATATATTTTTTTTTAATGACTCCCATCTGCATGCTTTTCCGATGCAGTGCCTGATGTCATTTTCAGAAACGTGGAACTAAGTACACATTTTTCATCATTTGCATGAAATGTTGTCATTATCATTTCTTCTTTCATGAAATTTCATAGGTGAAATCTCTCTGCTCTATTACTGGTAAAAGGTGTTTGTACCAGGCGCTGCCTTACTTACTTAACACCAAGAATATGCAATAGTGCCGGTCAATATGTTTTGTGATCTGGCATGATCATGACACATACGTTAAAGCAGGCTCTTACGTTATTTCAGGTCTCACTGAGCAAGGGTTTAAAACACAGCATGCGTTAGTAATTCTGGGCTTTTTCTTGTGGATTGAACTCAGACTCTGTCAAAACAAGGCGTGTTCCCTGAAGCTCATATTACACACCCTGTGTATTGTCAGTTTAAATCACGTTCCAGCTATTGTGTAGGGAATAATACAGATCCTCCCTCTGTCAACAGTGTTCTGTGTGCAACAGTGTGGGCGTCTCCCATCCACCCTGCCGCAAGAGCCTAACAAGGCAGGACAAATCTGGATCATTAAAGTTCTTTGTCAAAAACAAAATAGGCTGATTTTTAAAGACGAATGGGAATGGCTTCTACGAACAGAACGGAGAATATCAATATCAACTTCTCCTCATTTTTTGGGTCTGTGAGCCTCGCAGTTTTACAGTACAGTCCTTCTACTTAAATCTCTCAAAGTCCCTAAAACAAAAACATGATGCTAAAATCATTCCTACTGATAAGTAATATTGTTAATAATAAAGCCTATGTGGTGCTATGCCCCATGCTCCCTCCTCACTGTAATATGCTTCTGGATACTTATGTGACCCCATGGTATCTTTCCCCCCGGACGCGACCATCTGTGCTACGTGTCATTGATAATATCAACAATATGTCTATGCATTCTGTATTGATGCCGATTTGGTTCTGTATTTGTATAATGCAAATTGAAAAATAAAGTTTATAAAATTAAAAAAATAATAATAATAAAGCCTATGAAGGTGGGAGTGAATTTCTGAATATTATAACCAAAAGGAACAAGAGGCCTTAGAGCAGTGGTGGTTCCTCCGCTAAAACACAGCCGGTTGGGGAACATGCACAGGCTCCCAGTCCCCGTCTGAGCACTGAACCATAGCATGGCGCTCATACCACGAAAGTGGTTTTATTTTTTTATATTTTGTTCCCCCACCACTCCCGTGCCCTGCAAGCCGCCACTGCCTTAGAGCGAGATTTGGAAGGTGCCTCGTGTAGACATGGTGTGTGTACGGGGCTATAATTCTCGGGGCACGCAGCTGTTCATATTCCCATTTATCGATCTAAGGGAGTCGTGAGGAATTACAATAATGTTGAAAAGGTAGGCGTTTGGCAATGGGGTTCCTCAGGACAGAATGGAAGATCACAGTAAATATCCCAGGCACCAAGTGAAGGGGGCTTCTTTAAAAGCCCCTTGCACTGCCGGCACATCACTTTTTTCCATGTTAAAAGTGATGTACTGGCCGTGCAAGGGGCTTGTAAATAAGCCCCAAGGTTATGTTTCGGACAAAATAGACTAGAAGACAGGCAATAAACACAAAGGGCCTTAGTTGCAAGGCCATTGTGCCGTTGGTGCGTCACTTTTTTGACTCTCTAGTGGCACAGTGTGCCAGCCCATATTTAAAAGGCCACGTAAAGTCACCCTGCATGACTTTTCATGGCCTTGTAAATATGGGCCCTTTTTACACATACCTCTGCATGAAAGGGGCGGTCCATCGGTGTTGCTGTGGCTGTTCCCACGCAACATCCATGGCACCTGACACATTCCCAGATTTGCAAAGTTTTGTAAAGCTGGGAATGCTTCAGAATCCTACACCTCCACAGGGGAGCCGTAGGAGTGGCACAATGAGGAGAAATACTTTTATTTCTCCACATTTCTTCCTTTCTCTATGCATGCTCATAGAAAGAGGAAAATGACATAAATGCTTGTTTTTGTGCAGAAAGGTGTACCTTCCTGCACAAAAACAATCATCCCCTCAACACAGGCACCCTTGCAATGGATGCAAGGGTGCCTGCACTGGCGCATGGCAGCCAAATATGCGCCAGCCAGGGGAAAGCCCACAGATGCATCGTATTGTTGTACACATCCATGTGCTTTTAAAATGACACAGTTTTGCACAGCAAGATGTCTTGCGGCTCCGTGCTGCATAATTGTTTGTAAATGAGGCCTTTTTCTGATGTTAAAAGTGACGCACCGGTGGCGTGAGGGGCTTGTAAATAAGCCCCTTAAAGTACTTTAAGCCTCGCCATTTGCGCCACTCGGTGTCACCAGCGTTCCCCAAACCCAACCAGAAGGACATCGGCAAGGAGGCCTGCCGTCGCCATTGCATATCTACAGCAGGGGCAGCAGACTATTCCATTGAAGGACATGACTATTTGGTGCACCAGGCCATCAGTTTGGTTGTGCATTTCTTACCTTGTCTACACGAAGAATGAGTGCTTTAAATGGGCAAGTACTCAACGGTACCGAGTACCGGCACTTTTTAGTTTGGTCCCCTTGAGTACCGGAACTTCTTTCAGGACAAATGAGAGTACCGGTACTCATGGTGGCCCAGCATTGGGGCAAGCACCGTTGTGATCAACAACGATTATTCAAATCATCCCCCAACCCGAAGATGAACCACGCAGAGAGCAGACTACATAACACTCTCATTATGTTGCACCTACTCCATGATTTTTGTTGCATGGATCCAGCCTATTTATACTTCCAATTGGCTAATTAGGTTCAGCAAGGTGGAAAGCATATGCTGTTGCAGGCACAGTCTCTGCCTGTCTGAGTCTACCTCTTCTGTTCGGTCAGATTGTCCTTATGCCTCACAGCTATGTCTGGGAGGACTTCATCCAATTCATGTCAGCTGGCTGGAGGACTGGATCAACTACCACACTGCTCTAGGACTCTCAGGGGGGTAACAGAAAAATCAAGAGTCTCTTTATTTTCTGTTAAACTGCAGGAAACTAGTTCTGCGCTGGCCATTGGCACAGCAGCTGCAGATTGTTTATGTCTTATGCCAGCAATGTGTCTAAGCATTGTACTGCAAGAACAACATGGGGTTAGCCAGCTACATGTGCCTTGTGCAACATAAAACTAGCATTCATTCCAACAGTGTCAGTGAATATCCCTCACACAGCAAACTCTAACACAAGTTTCCAGAGAGGTAACATTGCAGGGGCAGCAAAGGAGCAGTGGCCTAATGTTCAAAACTGCCAACTTCAGGAGGTTCGAATCCCGGCGTCGGCTCATCATCCTGTGATTGTGGACAGATTCATTTTTTTTAAATATCTGACCCAAAGAAATGGACAAGGACACATGCAGTAGTAATATGTATTAATGAGGATGCTGCAATTTATTTAATTTAGGAATTTGGTGATTTTCAAATCCCAACATCATTCTGGCACTGCCAAATCGCGTTCTTCACGTTTTACTTAGAGTTGTTGGCCCCATCAAGCCCAGATGTTGATTTTGTGTGTGCCTGAACATAGGGTGTCAGCCATATTTATTGCCTAGTAGACTTGTTGAGATGATTCCAATTTTCTACTTCTCGCCCGACATTCTTACAATTCTTGTACATTAAGTCTAAAAAGGTTAGTAACATAGTCCCCCACCCCTGTCCTGCCCCAAACGCTACCCCTTGTCCGTCCCCAAACTCCACCCCTTGCCTATACGTCCATTTGGTGAGTACCTGCACTTATGTTTTTCCAAGCACTGCCAAGAATAAAATGAAAGCAGTAACAGTCAAGAAATATACTTACACAGTCTTTAATAACCTCTTGAACCTAACCATGTGGCTGTTTTAGTATATGTTTATCTGTGACTGTAAAGGTTGCATTGCCTCGACTCGTGCCTTTCTCCCACAAGACAATTAGGCTGACCCATCACCTTTTGGAGGCAATCTCAATCTCAACATCACACCACTGAAGGTAGAAAGGCGACTCTTGGAGAATAGCTAGTATTTCCCTGACCATTTTCAGCCATCAAATTCAAAACGGACACAAAATCCATTCTTAAGAAATTCATTGTAGACAGCCCTTTCCACATAATATTAACACACCTCCCTTAACTTGTATTTGGGTTTTCATCAGTATCCAACAGCATTATACACTCAACAATAACACCGCACACACCATTGTCACAATCTAACTTACACAATGTCATATTCAGTCAATACACACTGGACAGCCTCTTTCCTCACCATCATGTGCACAACAAGGCATCAAAGCCATATAGCTGGCGATATGCCACCAAATCAATGGCATAGCCAAGTGACATCCACCCTTGAAGCATACAAATAAAAAGGCAGAAACATAATACACCCTCACATGCACAGCATCCCACCAAAAGATATTAAGCTGTGTTAGGAAGGGTGTTTAAAAAGCACTACATTGTGACTGAACAGTGGACAATAGATCACTCCTCCAAGTATATCGAAAAATGGAAAAAGCCCTTTGGCACTCCCAATCTTACACGGAAACCACCACACCTCAAGGCCCTTCTAGATTGAACTCATTTTACTTTCACATTGACTGATACAAACCATTTCAAAAGTTATCAATGGACATACTATACCAACCACTTACAACTACCGAAAAACTAACAGACAATAGTCAATGATGGTTCTCCAGTTTGAGTGATGGCTTTGGAAGATGTGCAGGAAAGGATGCCTACATAGCGAATGCGCTATGATGGCATAATGATAGAAGATGATGTGATACAAATGCATATGACAATACAGTAAAAAATAAAACTTGCTCCTAAAAGAATAGCATTTTTTTTCCCAGTGACTGTAGCTTATTTTTGATATATTGCAAACAGCAAGTGAATTTACTTTATCATAGATTGTAATACTTTGTGGGAGGTTTACTAAGATTTTATTCCGTTTTTGTGTCACAAAAGTGACGCAAATCGGCACCATTTTTTCCCCAGAATTTACGGAAATAACGCGAAAGTAATAAAAAGCAGCGCGTAGCACAGCTTTGCATTATTTAGCGCCAAGGAGGCGTACCGTGGATGTTCCCATAAAACCACCCAGGGTTTCTCACGCTAAACCGAATTTACTAAACAAAGTAAACAGGGTGAGAAATTTGCGCTCTTTTAAAGTAAGCGCAAGGAAGGAGAAATGCTTTCCTTTCTCCTTCCTTTTCTGACTTTTCATGCGTGCTGCACTTTACAGCACACATACAAAATAGGGAAAAAAAGGCTTGAAGTTGGTCTAAGCATAGTATTTCGTACTGGAAAGGTTCCCTTCCAGTACAAAACCTATGCTAGACTCACGGTGTCACCCTTGCACCATGGCACACAGGTGTCTGAGTGGCGCACACCAACTGATTTCAGTACCGGCAAGGGAGAGAGGAGGAGCGTGTCTAATTTTAGTAAATTGGGGCTCTCCTCCTATATCCTTTTCACGCAGCGCAGCATTTGCTGCAGCCGCTACGTGAACATTGAGAAAATCCCCCTACCGTTTGAAATGCAATTTTGCCAGCTGCAAGGGAAACAGCACACCTTTGGCTACCTCCACTGTTTACTTGACAGATAAATAGCAGAGATTAAGGACTCTTTGGCTATAATGTAGACAAATAACAAACACATCTCGTGATAGAACCAGCAGCTAGGTAAACAGAAGAGATTGCATGCTATCTGAGTAAGAGGGGCATTAAAAGAAACGTTGCTATCTTTCAAGCTGCTGGTTAAATAGCAGACTTTATGGGCTATGTGGCCTTCTGTGAACTTGTGACCTTGTATACTCTTTAGCTGGCAACCTGGTAGATTGTGAGGTTTCACTACTATTTACCCAGTATGACAGGGTTAATGTTTCCTTGCATGGCCTCCGGCCAAGTAGTACATAATCTCTGCTAGTTTGCCACGAGCAGCTTAAAAGTGAAGTTTCTCTGTCATTTGCCCTGCTGCTGGGCATACATTCCATGCTTTGTAAAGTTTGCACTTTTTGGCAAATCACACAATTTTGCTTGATAGCCAGTTTTCTGCAAATTACATTTTAAGAGAGAAATATCATACAGAGCGAGTTTTTGTTGCAGAAAAGATCCTACATTTAGGGAATATTCCTAGTACTTTTTTTGGTCTGAAGTCTTTGCACACTTGAATGAAATTTGCTAAAAAAATAAATAACAAAAGTCTAGTAGGAACACCCTTGCAGCTGTGCACGACCTTTAAAGACACTGACTGCCTTATGGTTCCCCAATGTAGGCTTGAAATTGTTATTTTTTGCTTCTAATACAACTGCCCAGGCTGTTGTTTTGCATTAATGACCTTTTCTGTGCATTCCTTGCCCACCATTGGGTACTGCAAAGCCCTTTCTTTGCTGTTATTTTCTCAAGGCAGGAGATGGGGGGAGCATCATTTGCCACATCTGGAAATCAGTAGGTAGGGAAGTGTGGCTCAATGTAGGGAAGTGTGGCTCAATGGAGGGAAGTGTGGTTCAATGGTTAGAGTGGCAGACCCTGATGCAGTAGTCTGGCAGGGACCAGGGTTCAATTCCCGTCTCGGCCTCAATTACCTCGGACCTGATAATTCTCGCCTCAGTGCATATTCTAATCTAGAGTCCCACTCTCCACCTCTGGGCAATAGCTTGCTTAATCTCTACAACGCCCCCAACAACGCTGAGGATGCCTGACTTCACCTTGGGGGTGCCCAGGAGTGGGCTCCTCACAGGGAAAGGCCAGGAAGGGTTCCTCGGCGGTATTTGTAAAAGCGCCGAGAAGCCTACGGGTAGTCGTGTGCTATACAAGTGCGTAATCATTTCATTTCATCATTTCACTTGAGCATAGGTCACTTTGTACGTACCAAGGGGAGGAGAAAAAAGGGGAATATGAGGGGCATTGCTTCAGAGTAACATCCACTGGTGTGATTTTGAATGGCCTTTTGCTAATACTATACATGTATTTCTAATACAGATATTATGCTTTAGGCAGAGTGGCCTTTTGGTGTACTAGCAATTCATGAGTTTCTGTAGGCATGTCGTCAAAGGTGGATTCAAGGTGTGCAACGTTTATGAATGAGCAGCCATAGTATGTCATATCCAAGATGCAAGCCCTGGAAAACAAAATCTAGTCCTTCAGGTTAACTGAGTAGTAGCCTTAGCTACCATACAGGTTGGTGGGGAATGACATTGGGTTGCTTGCAATGGCAAAATGTGCAGCAAAATGTAAGCCAGTTTGGACACGCAGGGCAGGGGAATACGTCCATCACTGTGAAGAGGACTTTTCAGTCCCAACACCAAGGGTATGTGCAGCCCTGCATGCCTCCTGTCACTCAATCCATTTCCCATGCATTTATACAAACAGATGGTCATAATACGTTTCTACCCCACATACCATAATTTGTGCATAGAAATGTCCTGCATTCGGTTGAAGAAGAAAATTAGACTTTTTAATCAAAGCGCCCACTTGAGGACAAAGGTCTCATAAATAAGATGGTCCTTCTTAGGTCTTTCTTGACTGGGCAGATGCCACTTGACTTTATGTGATCAGACAAAAAAGAGCTTTAGAAATCACTACTGAGAGAGGGGCTTTGTGGCTGCTTAAATGTTGATTGGTGGGAGTATAGATTTTGATTATACAGTAGTTTTGTGCTTCCACTAGAAAAGAGTGTTCGTATTAGACTTTTTTGTCTTGTGGAAAGGTTTGCACTCAACACAGCAGTTATGAGTTTGTTTTGGTTAGAAGCCATTTGTCAAGGCTCCTGGCCTGATCTATGTATTAGGAAAAGTTATGACAAAGGCAGTATGCCTGACTTATGTACTGTGAAAGGCATATGTTAATTCCAGTGTGCCTTTAAGTGTGGATTGTCATTACTCTGTGTTAAAGCTTGTAGTGAGGCATTTTGTTACATGGAATCTCACAGACTAGCGTTGAAGACAAGGGTCTTGATGTTGGTTACCCCCTGTGATAAGCCCTAGAGGTAGAACATTTGCACTTTGAGTACCCTTGTTATGCCATTTTAGGACCGCTGGATACTGTTTTGCCAAGTGTAATTTTGCAAACAGTTGCAATTCTATGACTATACTAATAGTTGTCTTGTGGGAAAGCTTATGTAGAAGTCAATCCGTCTGTGCTTATTATGGGGACAAGCCAATGATCAAGGTTATAGGTCTGCATCGGTCATTGGAAAAAGGTATGTCAGAGGCCATACATCGAAACCTTTTATTATCAAATTGTATGACAAACTCAGTTGGCCTGATGTATTTATTGTGAAAAACATGTTATTAGGCCTTTAAGAGTAGATTGGTATTACACCGTGTTGAAAACCTGTAGACTAGTATTGCATTACACAGATTCTCACAGATGACTGCAGTAGGCAAGGGTTTTGGTCTTCATTTTCCCGCTCTGACAAACCCTGCAGGTAGAAGATTTGCACAAATCATTGTAAACCATTTTAGGAGGGGTTTAATTATTTTTTTGATAACTGTGATTTTGTGTATATTTATAATTTTCTGAAATATTTTGATCATATTTCTAATATTATCACTGTACACTTGATGACTTCCTTTTAGGAAAGCCTATTGGCAATACAGTAGCCCTGACTTGGTTAAAGTGATAAAATAAATAGTATAGGTTTGATTGGTTCCTTATGAAAAGTTATGTAAGATGGCAAAGTTCTGATTTCCTCTTTTTTTTTAAAATTACAGCGAAAGTACTAGGCCAGATAAATTTATTGTGAAAATATTTTGTTAAATCTAATAGTGATTACAGGTTGGATTAATATTGTACCGTGGTGATGCTTGTGGAGAGGCATTATGTTACATGGAATCTAACTAAAAACTGGGCTAAGAACCTCGGCATCAGGATTGTTAATAAATTGTCAATGGAGGAGCAGGTGAAGACACTGTCAGACACCTGCTTCGGTACAATGAAGATGCTGAGGAAGATCTTTGAAAGGATTCCTCTCTCAGCAAGAAAAGCCCTTATCCAGTCACTCCTGGTGAGTCAACTTGATTACGGTAATACATTGCTTGTGGGAATAAGGGAAGATCTATTATCTAAACTACAGGTGGTGCAGAACACGGCAGCCTGCCTTGCCCTCAACAAGCCGGCGCGGACCCCCTCTGCCCCCCTTTTGAGCCAGCTCCATTGGCTCCCGGTTAAGAAACGAGTTATCTTTAAGATGCTCTGGGCGATCTTCAGATCATTACAGTTGAAAGGTCCCTATAATCTTAAAAATAAACTCGTCTGGTACCAACCGGTTCGACAGCAAAGATCAAGCAACTGCAACCTTTTGCGCACTCAAAGAATACACAGGGCCAAGATGGGGGGGAGCCTTCTCCCATCTGGCTGCCGCCCATTGGAATAGTCTGCCGCAGAACATCCAGGCCTGTGCTAAGCTAACCAGTTTTAAGAAACTACTAAAGACCTGGCTGTTTTAGGTGATCATGGCCTAGGAGTTACCCATTTCTCGAAGCGCCGAGAGATCCCCTGGGGATGATTCGTTTGCACTCTATAAATGAGTAAATAAAGAAATAACTGATTTGTGTAGTAAAAGAGGATTCTTGCCAGGCACTTGTAATTAAACAGCTCTACATATATACACATACATAGATGGCCTTTGGGTCAGTTCTCTGCAGTCTGCCTGAGTGGCATTCACATTCTACTTCTTCCCATGATGGCATATTGCATGTGTCAATAGCTATTTCTGCCATTGGCTCTGTTGCCCAAAGGTAGCATTATTTTGCATGATCACATGTGCACATCCACCTGAATATGAGTGTTCTTCAGTGTCTGGGCTGGTGGCCAGTCCTTTAATTTTGAATTTTTCTTTTTATAGATACTCTTTCATTTCTTTCCTACTTTTTTAGAGTATTATGTAGATCCCTAGACTGCCTACTGGGCCGCTCACTTGCCAAAGATTTAATTTGTTTCGTGCTGCATCCTGTACAGCTAATATTTCTAAACTGGGCAGACATCTTGGAATAGGATTGACCATAAAATACCATTGTTTTGCCGAACAAAGTGTTTACAAAGTCATGCTGCCCTTCTTGGATCAGTACAACAGGTATACACTATACAGTTTACTATTCGAAGACGGCCATCCAGTTCGATATTTACTGACCGACCATCGTGGAACTGCATTGTGCATAGTGTATCATTGTTTTTTCACTCCAAGATGGACATCATGTTGCTTCCTAATGTGGGACCTAAATTGGGACTTTCAAACAATAATACATTATGTACAATACCATTGCAAGATAACCACCTGCTCTACTGCTTTCTTTTTCTTTTTCTATTGCAAACATATACCTGCCAAGTTTAGGTGGCAGCCTGCCTATTTAATTTTTCTACTTTTAATCTTTTTCATTTATCTTCCATAAACGTGTTTGTTTTTTATTTTTTTATTTTTTTTTCAAAAAGAGGCCTATAAATGAGCAGTTTACAGCATTACATTACAATTGGCATAATGTAAGTCAGACACTTGGCGGAACCTTGCATTGTCAGAACAATGAGCAAAAAAAAAAACTACAATGCTTCATTCTTCCAGGAGTGTTGATGCGTCAGAGCACATCGATCATGGAGTAGATGCATGGCCTGTTGCGCGCTGCAAATAGAAACAAAATTCGTCCCTTATATCCTTGGAGCTTGTCACCAATTATATTTATGTTACATAACGGTCCACCCATTCACAGCAGCATGTCAGGACTCTTAGCCATTTTCTGTTGTTGGTGATCTCCTCTGCATCCAGACCATCATCATTTATTGCTTGGCCAGGACTAACGCCATGGATTAGACCGCAAATTGATGAAGGAAATTGAGATGTGACAAGCAGCAGTGCCACCTTGAGGCCACAGCATCTCCACTACCTTAACTAGTATGTCAAGTAGTTGTTGCCATTACACCAGTACATTAGGACACTGACATGCAGTGTGTACGAAGTTCGCACTACTTGATCTTTGGGATTAAACACAGTTGTTTCTGACCTCATATCTGTCAAATTAGCGACTGTCAGAGTTGGCTGAACAGTATCTGGGGAAGTTGTTCTGAGATGTCACCAAATAGGTATATCATCTTTGGCAGCACTACCATCTTTCTTGGGGTATCTGCCCCATCATAGAGAGTGGCATGCAGATTCAGTGGTCAACACGGGTTGTCAATTACTCCATTGCAGTGCCAAATTTGCACCTGACTAATTCATCAGCATCGCAGGTGACCCATACCGTCAGATATTCAACACCGCCGAGGCTCCATCGCGATGTATAGTCCATTGCCCGGTTGGATTTGAAGTCTGTAAAGGGGAAAACCTCAGACTCTATTAAGTTGATGCACAACCCCAAGTGGCCTCCGAATCATACTACCTCACACACAATGGGAGATAAACTGTCCTCTGACCATTGGATATAAAGAATCAGAACATATAACGAGATCGCTAGGGAGCTATTCCAGAGACGTAGCTCACAACGTGAATGCTGGTCTTGAATAAAGCATGCTAGCGATTTAACAGCAAATGCAAAGATTAGTGGGTATAGACGCCAACTTGCTGGTTGTTCTCTACAGGTTGCAATGGTGTCCAAGTATGCTTTATTGATCCTGACCATTAGAGTGGTATATAACAAATCATTAAGCGTCTGAAAATAGATGCCAATACCAAAGCGGTAAATCTAATGCATAGAACTCGTTTTCAGCACCCAGAAGGACCACCAACGACAGTAAGTGTGGGTCCACCTTGTGGAAGAGTGTCATCATCGTTCTCAGAGCAAAGTCTGTAGATCATTGGGATTTAAACCCTGCCTGTTCTGGCCAGACCAAAAATCGCATAAGAGGTTGGAGGCACTGTGCCAGTAATTTTGCACGGACTTTATTATCAGTATTGAATAAAGACAATGGCCTGTAGGATGCACACTGTGTGGTATCTTTGTTTGGTTTCAATAACACTGTGATTACCACCTCCATCATAGTGGAAGGGGGTCTGTCTCTCACATTGTCTGAGATCACATGATGAGGACAATTAGAGTTATAGACTGGAACGTAGCTGGGTTGCGGCATCAAAGCGTCAGCTGGTCAGGGAGGAGCTTAAGCTTTACAGACCTCGTGGTATTTCTCACAGAAACACACTTAGGACAGAGCAACTAGGGTTTGAAACAGTAAAATGCACATCCCAGGGGGGTACAATTAGAGGGGTAGCGATACTCAAGGACAAACGGCTAACATGCAAAATCCTTAAAACCTCTTCCGATCAACGAGGTGGATGGGTTATCGCAAAATTGGAACCCCCACAAAGCTAAAATTCTCCACAATTTAGATCTGGCTACACCTATATGGATACAGATCAATCCTCTTGTCCAACAGGTATGGAAACGTATCTATGAGCCACTGCTTCACTCTGTCATTCATTGGCAGATGCAACATTAGTAAAATGACCAGCTTGCCTAAGTTTATACAACTATTCCGAGCTATCCCTCTTCGCGTCCCCAACTTCTTTTTTAAAAAACTGGAAGGAGCAATGAATAGCTTTATATGGGAATATAATCTTCCACAACTGTTTTTTAAATACCTACAAAAAGTGATTACTTCTTAAAACGACAACCGAGGCAGTCACCACACTCTCACGAATTATTGACATGTTTGCTAAATCTTAAACTTAAATCACGTATTAGTACCTCCTACTTACAACTTTGTCAATTTAAGAATGATTATTCCCAACGCTTGTCTGCTAAATGGAGTCAAGCTCTGAGTACCACTACGGCTCCCACAGAAATCGTTGCTGCTTTAGATATTGTATATAACTGTATCCATTCTATTAACTTAAAGCTGCAACAATTTCGAACTATTTGCATTCTGTATTACACACTAGAAAGGATAGAGAAATGGGCTCCAAAGGCGCAGGGATACAGGGGTGATGGGGGAGATAGGACCCGATGTGTAAAGGAAGCAGCTAACATTGTTATCTTATGTTATGTTAATAGGGGTGCTTTTATAGCGCACGGCTACTCCGAAGAGTGTCCTGTCGCTAAAGACCATCACTGACCCAGAATGGAAGGCAGAACGGGAGGGGACTGAGAACAGAGTGAAGTGAATTACTGCGTGAACAGCAGAGTCTTCAGATCCTTCCTGAAAGCCAATAGATTGGTGTTGGATCTGAGAGACAGAGGGAGAGCATTCCATAACGGGGGGGCAAGATGTTTAAAAGACCGCCCCCCCGCATCGCACACGTCGGATCACCGGGGTGACAGCCCTGGCCTGGGTAGCAGACCGCAGAGATCTAGAGGGAAAATAGAAGCTGATCCATTTCCGAAGATAACAAGGACCAGTACCATGAAGGGCTTTAAAGGCAATGGTCAGGGCCTTAAAAGTGATTCGCTTCTTAATGGGCAGCCAGTGAAGGGTTCTGAGAAGATCGCTGGCCCTGGCTCTCCTAGTGAGCCCGAAGATGGCCCGGGCCGCTGAGTTTTGCACAACCTGGAGACGCGCTAGAAGAAAGTCCGGGAGGCCTAGGTATAGTATGTTAGAATAGTCTAGGCGAGAGCCTATGAGGGCCTGAACCGTGATCTTTCTATGCTCTAGAGAAAGAAGAGGCAGAAACTTCCTCAGCATCTTCAAGATCGCAAAACACTTGCCGGCCAGACCAGCCACCTGAGTTTTAAAAGAGAGGCTGTCGTCGATCTGGATACCCAGATTTTTAGCAACCCCCGAATCGCTGGCGGGAGGAAACATGGCAGGGGGCCACCACTCCTTCCATCTGGGGACCACGGGACAGCCGAAGAAAAGAACTTCGGACTTATCGGAGTTGCACTTGAAACTATTGTGACTAAACCAGTCAAACACTGCCCCAAGGCAACCCCGGATGGACGTCCCGTCAAAATCGCAACCCTTGTCGCAGGTGAAAAAAGTTGTGTATCGTCCGCGTACGACATGATCTGGGCTCCACAATCTTCCGCCAATGCCGCCAGAGGGGTCATATAGATGTTAAAGAGCGAAGGGCTCAAAATTGAGCCCTGCGGTACTCCGACCTCCAAAGGCGGCATAGCGGCGGAGTAAGGGGGGGCCCAGACCGTTTGCTGGCGGTTCGAGAGAAAGGACCTAAACCACCGAAACACAGTCCCCCTTAGACCAATCTCCCAGAGTCTAGAAAGGAGACGGTCATGGGGGGCGGTGTCGAAGGCCGCAGAGAGGTCAAGCATGACCAACATGGCCTTGCCTCCTCTATCCAAGATTTCCTTAACGGCCTCGGTGACCTCGAGCAGCGCTGTTTCCGTACTAAGATTGGAGCGGAAACCGGACTGCGACTTATGGAGTATATCGTTCGTCTCCAGAAAGTGGCAAAGGTAGTATGAACATGCTTCTCAACCACTTTCGCGAGAGCTGGCAGGAGGGAAATTGGTCTGTAATTAGCGTGAGAATCCGGGTTCAGGTTGCATTTATTTAGTAGTGGCAGAATAGGAGCCTGCTTCCACGGTTGGGAACCTCACCAGTACTAAGGGAGAGATTGAGTATCGGGTTGATAAGATGGTTGAGAGTAGGGGCCATTAATGCCAGGAATTTGGCCGGACAGGGGTCTAAAGGGGAGCCAGATTTCTGTTTGGAGAGAAGGTCCAGGGAGGCCTGTAAGGTCAGCGGTGGAAAGTTCCAAAGGGCGGAGCCCACAAAGATCGGGCAGGGAGAGGGAGGCTGCCAATTAAAGATGGTAAGCGTGTCCGCCTTTTCAAAGGAGGCCTGGATAGTCTAAATCTTGCTGGCAAAAAAATCGGCCAGTTCGGAGATCCAAGACTCTGAATGCATGGAACTAGGAGTACACCATGGGGGGAAATAAAGTCCTTAACTATCCTGAAGATTTCTTTGCAGGAACTGGAGGCATCTTCAATCCTACTGGCCAGATAGGACTTTTTACCGGCTGTAATGTTCCGATGGTAGTCTCTGACCATAGCTCTTGTCCATATGTTCTGCACCTGCCCTATGTTAGGTATTTTTTGGGGGGAAATATTACAATTTATAGGTCATTGCTTGGGGTATGATTTTCTTCCTACCAAGAAACAGACAGATACGCTAAAACCATTGACACTTGTATGATACCAAACTCTTTTTCTAATATAGCTATTTGTATCTCTTGTGATTTAACCCCCCAGTGCCTCCTTGTATTCTGTATGCAACCCCTTTCTTATCCACCAAGACCCCCTACCAACCCAGTGTTCTAGAAAAGGAATCACCCCCTAACCCTGCTTTTGATTGTTGACAGCCATAAGGGAGCATGCCCCCCTCTCAGGTGAGTATCAACTGAATAAAAAGTAAGAGCCAAAAAGATGAACACCCCTACATCAGGAGAGAGAGCGAGAACAAGAACAGGAAAGACCAAAAGAAAGAGAAACAAGCATTTGAAATGCAATAGGTCTCGCATTAGGAAAGTTTGAGCTATTTGTATTGTAAATGACAACTTTTTTATTTATGTGTTGGTTTTGAAAATAGCTAAATTAATAGCTATGTCATTTACAATGCCAATAGTTTTAACTTTCGCAAATGTGACACCTATAGCATTTGTAATGCAATATGTGTTGTATTTACATGACTGAGATGTATTAATATTACAAATAACAATGGCTTTTATTTTTTTAATAACTAATACTTAAATACAATTTATTGTAATTTATAATGGCAATAGCTTAAACTTTTGTAAATAACTTTTGGGAAGATTATGTTCAGTGTATTTTATTGTGATGAAAATCCAAGAACAGAAGTGAAATATTAACATCTTTTTGTGACATTTGTAATAAAGCTTGAAACATTGAGAGAACATATTAGAACCAGTTGTTGTTGAATGGTTGCACAGAGTGATGCTGTGGCGTTCAGTGGTGCCGAGTGATGCTGTGGCCTTCAGTGGTGCTGAGTGATGCTGTGGCCTTCAGTGGTGCTGAGTGATGCTGTGGCCTTCAGTGGTGCTGAGTGATGCTGTGGCGTTCAGTGGTGCTGAGTGATGCTGTGGCGTTCAGTGGTGCTGAGTGATGCTGTGGCATTCAGTGGTGCTGAGTGATGCTGTGGCGTTCAGTGGTGCTGTGGCGTTGAGTGCTGCTGAGTGATGCTGTGGCATTGAGTGATGCTGTGGCATTGAGTGATGCTGTGATGTTGAGTGATGCTGTGACGCTGAGTGGTGCTGTGGCGCTGAGTGGTGCTGTGGGTTGAGTGGTGCTGTGGCGTTGAATGGTGCTGTGGCGTTGAGTGGTGCTGTGGCGTTGAGTGGTGCTGTGGTGTTTTGGGGTGCTGTGGCATTCAGTGTTGCTAAGTGATTCTGTGGCGCTGAGTGATGCTGTGGCACTGAGTGATGCTGTGGTGTTGAGTGGTGCTGTGGTGTTGAGTGGTGCTGTGGAGTTGAGTGGTGCTGTGGCGTTGAGTGGTGCTGTGGCGTTGAGTGGTGCTGTGCCGTTGAGTGGTGCTGTGCCGTTGAGTGATGCTGAGTGATGCTGTGGCATTGAGTGATGCTGTGGCGTTGAGTGATGCTGTGGTATTGAGTGATGCTGTGGCGTTGAGTAATGCTGTGGCGTTGAGTAATGCTGTGACGTTGATGGGTGCTGTGTGCTGAGTGGTGCTGTGTCGTTGAGTGGTGTTGTGGCATTGAGTGGTGCTGTGGGGTGCAGGGGTGCTGTGGCATTCAGTGGTGCTGAGTGATTCTGTGGCACTGAGTGATGCTGTGTCATTGAGTGATGCTGTGTCATTGAGTGATGCTGTGTCATTGAGTGATGCTGTGGCGTTGAGTGATGCTGTGGCGTTGAGTGATGCTGTGGCGTTGAGTGGTGCTGTGGCATTGAGTGGTGCTGAGTGATGCTGTGGCGTTGAGTGATGCTGTGGCCTTGAGCAATGCTGTGGCATTGAGTGATGCTGTGGCGCTGAATGGTGCTGTGGCGCTGAATGGTGCTGTGGCGTTGAGTGGTGCTGTGGCATTGAGTGGTGCTATGGCATTGAGTGGTGCTGTGGCGTTGAGTGGTGCTGTGGCGTTGAGTGGCGTTGAGTGATGCTGTGGCATTGAGTGATGCTGGGGCATTGAGTGATGCTGTGGCATTAAGGGATGCTGTGGCATTAAGGGATGCTGTGGCATTGAGGGATGCTGTGGCATTGAGGGATGCTGTGGCGTTGAGGGATGCTGTGCCATTGAGGGATGCTGTGGCGTCGAGTGGTGCTGTGGCGTTGAGTGGTGCAATGCAGTAGGTCTCGCAATTATGCAGGTTTGAGCTCTTGCATTGTAAATGACAATGCCTTTTATGTATGTTTTTGTTTGTAAAAGATAAATAAAAGGCATTGTCATTTACAATGGTAATAGCTTAAACTTGCGTAAATGTGAGACCTATTGCATTGTAAATGCTTGTTTGAAGAAGGTTTTGCCTTGTGTGGCCGCATCGTAGGAGTGCTAATAGCTGTGGGGACTATGGGCAGTCACAGGAAGCACGAGGGGAGGAGAACCTGGCAGGGAAGGGTGGTTTAAATTTACAGATGCAGCAGTGCAGCGAGGTGCTCTTGGATGCCGCTCAAACACAAACACATTTTTTTAAAAAGCTGGCTCCACTAAACAAGCAATGCATGCAACTAAATAAATAATTAAAAGCGGGCAGAAGTGAAAGGGAAGAAGAACCTGGCAGGGAATGGGGGGGTTTGAATTTACAGATGCAGCAGTGCAGAGAGGGGATCTTGGGTGGCGCCTGAACACATAAAAAAAACAAGATATGTTCATGTGGGAAACAGATCTGGAGGTCTTCTATTGGAGAAAATATCCAGTGGTTTAATTGCGCAGGAGAGGACTGTGGACACCTATAGATTAATTAGATCGTCTTCCCATTTTTTTGTGACGCTGCAACATAAATGTAAAGAATAATGTTTTGTATGTTTTAGAATGCTTAAAAATGTGTTGAAAGTAGTCACTGCCTGCTCTCCCTAAAAGCATGCCACAAATGTTATTTTGCTGGAAAATGTCAATTTTCCTGAATTGCAATAGTCATGTGACAATATAAAACAAGAGGCTCCGAACCAAATAAAAAACGAGTCTTGAAAGCATGCCTGTGCCTCTGCTATTGAGAGTGCTTAAGATCAGTAGTGGGAAATTGTGGAAAGTTATCATGTTGGCTGTAAATATGCTTTTAGTCTTTGGAAATGGGCCGCGGGAGCTTGAGGCGGAAATAACATTGTTTACATCACGTCCCTCTAGAGAGGCCGTTCGATGAGAAGCTAATGAAAGTCGGTAGGCTGCATGTAATTGACATCTAGATACGTGTCTGACAGGAAGGGAAATTAGATTCTCTTATTTAAAGGGGAGCTCAGATGCCAGCACCAGAGGGGAAAGCACTGGGTGCAGAATATAGGAGCGAGTTAAAGAGACACACGGCAATGAGAAATGATTTGGCCTTTGTGCAGCAGTCACAAAAGTGCGTATATATCTGGTTTTCCAAGTTAGATGGGTGGGAGGGTCAGCCAGTGTCAATCATTTCTTCAGGATACAACATAATCTAGTTAGTGAGGCGTCGCGCTCCAAGAGCCTGGTGGGGGGGCGGGGGAGCCAGAGAGTGGGAGGGAGGGAAGGAGCATAAGGGGATGCGGTGTGAGTGAGGGCGAGCAGAAGCCTTTGATGTGGTGTGCGAGGCCAAGCGCGCGCTGGAGAAGCGTCACGCTTCAAGAGTTAACATGTGAACCCAAGAGTTAACCCAAGTGAGCAGCACATCACTGATCTAGTTCTGTCAACCTTTGAAAAAGGCCTGTCTGAGGCCCGTCAGAAGTGTAAGAAACTGAAGGCATGTACGAGAGTAAACTCGCAATGTAGATAACTCCGAGGTCGATTGTTTAAAGCTCAGACGTCATATAAATACCAACATGATTGACATGGAAAGAGGAGTTGAAAGGATCGGCCGTCAATAGTGGCCATATTGTGATTGGCTGCAAGTATACATGTATAGGGATGAGGCTCGAGCTGCCGACTTTGGGCGTAGGAAACAGTGTTCGAGTCCCGCCGGCTCAATTTTAAAAATGCAGACGTAATAATTAAATTTAAAGGCATCCAGGATCCGGTAAACAAACATTCTGGAGCAAAATAAAACAAGGGTTGGGGGCAATGCACGGAGCAGGCGCCCTCAAACCGCCCTGATCAAAGACATTTAAATGCTGCTCCAAAGCCAAAGCGGGAGGGGGAAGTGCAGGGATGCATGGAAAAAGCCCTGGAACCACGTTAGATTAGAAATGCCCTCTGACTGAGTCGGATTAGCAGGAAACCTAGAAATGCAAATGCTGTGTGTGAGCTCCAAAAGTGAAGAGTCAACCAAAACAAGCTGGGTTTGAAGAGCAGAGAAGGGCAGAAGCGAGCTGCCGACTTTGGGAGTAGGAAACAGTGTTCGAGTCCCAAAAACAAGTCGGGTGGGGGTGGGGGGCGGGGGAGAAGGGGAGTGAGCGAGTGGGAGGGAATCGCTGGTGAAGCGTTGCGCTTCAAGAGCCTGGTGGGGGGGGGGGCGGGGGAGCCAGTGAGTGGGAGGGAGGAAAGGAGCATATGGGGATGGGGTGTGAGTGAGGGGGAGCAGAAGCCTTTGATGGTGGTGTGCGACGCCAAACGCGCGCTGGAAAAGCGTCACGCTTCAAGAGTTAACATGCATTGTGAGAAATCCGCATGGAATCTGCTTGGTCAGAGAGTTTGTTTCAACTACATTACTCTCGTCTATTTATCCCTGCAGAATACAATAGTCGAGACCTAAAAAAAGAAAGGGAAAATCAGAAGTCGCAGCTATATAAGCAAGTGCTAAATGTCCTCCTCCTTTTTTATCCTCTCCCCTCCCTCCGCCTCACCTCCTCTCTGTCTCTCCTATTTTTTTTATTTCAAGTGGTAGTAATAGCAGAAAGTAGTAGAATATATCTGCAGATCTTCTTTGCAAGCAAAGCTTTCATTATACTCATATCATTCTTTAGAATGTTTCTGCCATTGAGAGCGCCGGCTTTACATCAATCAATCAATCACAATCAAAGCATTTGTATAGCGCTCTACTCACCCGGAGGGTCTCAAGGCGCTAGGGGAGGGGGGGTCCGCTACTGCTCGAACAGCCAGGTCTTGAGCTGCTTCCTGAAGGCGAGGGGGTCCTGGGTCAGGCGGAGGTGGGTCGGGAGGGAGCTCCAAGTCTTGGCGGCGAGGTAGGAGAAGGACCTCCCCCCTGTGGTGGCTCTTCGGATGCGGGGGATGGAGTCTCTTCTGGAGTTTGGCGGTGGTTCCGGCGTAGAGGGCGTTGCCATAGTCCAGTTGGCTGGTGACGAGGGCCTGGGTGACCGTCTTCCTGGTCTCGGTGGGGATCCACCGGAAGATCTTGCGTAGCATGCGTAGGATGTTGAAGCACGACGAGGAGACGGCGTTGACTTGTCTGGTCATGGAGAGGGAGGAGTCCAGGATGAAGCCCAGGTTGCGTGCGTGGTCTGTTGGTTTGGGTGCGCTGCCTAGGGCGGGGGGCCACCAAGAGTCGTCCCAGGCGGAGGGTGAGGATCCCAGGATGAGGACTTCCGTCTTGTCCGAGTTCAGTTTCAGGCGGCTGTTCTTCATCCATTTGGCTACCTCTTTCATCCCTTTTAGTAGGTTGGCTCTGGCGGTGGCGGGGTCGTTGGTGAGGTGTAGGGTGCTGTGAAGGGCCCTAGGCCCACATGCTAGCAGGCACACAATCACTGACGCAGGACACACTGGAGGTCTGGTGCAACTGGCCCAGAGCACGTGCGCTCGGCCTCTTTTATTGATGCTGTGTCACATGACCAGTGACATCAGTGGTGGGTGGGTGTTAAGTGTGAATACAGGCTTCAGCACTAGACTGCTAACTTATGCTGGGCATTACATCCCTTTCCAAATTGGTTAAAAATTAAACCAAACAGAAAAAGTCCAAAACCTGTGGGGGAAAGAAAACACAGAAAATAACACTGGACTTGCGTTTTCACAATGAGTCTCTTTGGCTGCTTGCAAACCGCAGGCAGTATAGTTCTTGTATTTGTATTTGTAGTACTTGCAGTTCTCGGAGGCACGGTCCGCAGTTGTTCGGCGGGTTCTTTCCTTGGCTGTGCTGTCTGTCTGCTGTTCTCAGCCCTGCCTTTGCTTTGCTCCGTTGGTAATGAGAGATAACTAGATGATACAGGTGTTGACAGTTTTCTAGTTTTGTTCTCTCTTCTGGCTTAGTTATATTCTTCCGGGCAGGCTTTCATGTTGACTCTTGGCAGATGAATAGAGTAGGTGCACACATCCCTCTCACTAGGATGCCCCTCTCGCCGGTATTCCTCTCTCACCAGATGTCCGGGAGGACCTCTTTGCCAGGCGTCCACTGGACTGGTGTCTTCGGTCGTGGTGCTCCACCATAGCCTTCGGGCCGTGAGCAGGGCGCTCCACGAGCTTCACCGTCGTGTCCTAGTTCCACCTGAAGGTTGGGTTGTAGACTCTTCTCATCGCTCGCGAGGCTTTCATCCCCTTGGGTCCTGCAGACGTGCATCGGTAGACCTGTCTCCCGTGCGGGACTTGCTGCCACCAGAGTCCCTCGAGGCCTCCGATTCTGGTTTGCCACGGGCTGGTGCGATGTAGGTCAGGTCCTCAACCTCCAGAGGCCTGAGTAGTCTCGTCATCCAACTCTTCCGCTCAAACCACAGAGGTTGATGTCGCCAACCGTCTAGCTTGCTCTCTTCTGCGATCGCCATGTGGATGGATGGCTCGTAGGTGGTTGTCTTTGGTCTGCACTGCCGGTGCTCTTGCCAGGCTGGTCTTCCTTTGCACTCAGGTGTTCCAGTGCTTGTCACTTTGCTTCTTTCCGCAGGGGCGACTTCTTCTTGCAGTGGCAGCTTGCCATTCCGATTTCTCCTTTCTTCCTTTCTTGGGTGGCGGTGTTTTACTACGATCATTCTTCTTCTCTTCTCCTTTCCTCACAACGTACCCTGGTCCCTTCTCCTTCATCTTCTCTGGCCAGGCTTCCCCGTGCAGTTGCGCACTCTGCACGTGTCATCCTGGTCTTGTCCTAGGACACTGTCTTCCTGTCACTCACTTCCAGGGTTAGCGTTGCGACCTTTTCTACTGTTCCTTATTAAATTTTCATTTTGGCGTCACGCCTTTCTTCTCCTTGTTCCTTCTTGCGACGTGATCTGGTCACTGTACTGCCTTGGCCTTCCCCGCCAGTCTTCTCCAGGTAGCGTGCACTCCACCTGTGTCTCTCTGTTCTGGGCATGGCTCTCAGACATTGGTCTTTTCTTCTAGTGACTGGACCGGTTGTCGCCATCTTCTCGGTTGATTCTTTTCTTTTCTTGGCGACCATACTTGGTGGTCGGCTTTCACCTTCGGCATGAGTCGTCATGCTGTGCTATCTTCTTCGTGGTCGCTATTCACCGTCACGGTGTTTTGGCGTTCTGGAGAATACCTGCGCTGTCTCCAGGCGTCTTCCTCACGCTTGCCGGATAGCACCTGTCGCTTCTGGCGTCGCGGTGCTGACCTTCATTCCTCGCTCTCCTCTTTGAGCACTTTGGGCACTCCTGGTGCTTTCTTGCACTTGACCACGGTCACTGCTCTTTCACTTACGCAGCTCCTGGTGCTTTCTTGCACTTGACCACTGTCGCTGCTCTTTCACTTACGCAGCTCCTGGTGCTTTCTTGTACTTGACCCCTGTCGCTGCTCTTTCACTTACGCAGCTCCTGGTGCTTTCTTGCACTTGACCACTGTCGCTGCTCCTTCACTTACACAGTTCCTGGTGCTTTCTTGCACTTGACCACTGTCGCTGCTCTTTCACTTACGCAGCTCCTAGCCGTGTCGCACTTTAGATCCACCTCTTACTCCTTGCGGTGGCGTCGACACCTACTGGGCGTGTACTCTGCTCCTTTGTTCGTCCGTGTCGTCGGGTACTTGCTGCTTTAGATCGTTGACCTGCTCTCTCCGTCGTGTGATTATGGCAGTCTTTTCCTTAGGAATTCTTCCAGTGGTTTTGTGGCGCGTTCCTCTCTTCTTGCGAGTAGCCACCTGCCAGCAGGTGGTTCTCCATCAGTCTCTGGGCGTCACTTGTGCCAGGCTTCGCTTTGTCCTCGTGTTGCCTTTCAGTTCTTTTTGCTATTCTTTCTTTTGTCCTCTCTATAGCTTTAGTCTGCTTCTGCTAACTAATCTTTGGCACTTGTCTGAAGTATCTGTGTCCTTCACCTCATTGCAGCCATCATGTTGCTTATTTAACTGGTGGGCGCGATATCGCCTGCTGGCCGCTAGGTGGCAGTGTTGCCTTATCCTGTTCCCATTCACTGTTCTCGCTTCCTCTCCGGCCCCTCCGATGCCTTATCACTTTCTTTGGAGGAATGCCGGTGCAGAATTTCTTCTGACCTCAGCCCGTCCTCCTTACTTTACTCCCGGGGCAGTCACAGACAGGTATGTGCTTTTCCTCTTTGTTTTCTTTGTGTGCCTGTGCAAATGCTGTTGGGGCACACATTTTCCTGCTGCTCCCGTTCAAACAGCCTGCAGCTCTCCGATCGGCCTGAGCAGCTCCTGCCGTCCACAGTGCGCGCTGGTCAGGCGCTCTCTCAGGGAACTCCGCTTCACTACGGTGAGCTACTTTTATTTTCAACGAACCTCCCTGCAGCAGGCCTCTTTCCTTCACGGGCCGCGCAGGGGGTAGGGAGGTGTTGGCGTTATCCTCAGGGCTGCCGCAGGCGACCTGCTTCTAACTTTCTGTTCTGACCCCCACCGCAGCAGTCTCGTGCAGTTCAACGCTGCGCGGGGTGGGGGTGTGCAGGGTGTGTCGCCGGGCACTGTGACTACCGGACACTGTCCACCGGTATCGCGGGTAGGCTCCGCTTATTACTTTCACTTTCCCCCCCTCCGCCCGCGGCAGCTCTTCACCTCACACGCTGCGCTGGGCGGGGACAGGGGACACTTCAGGCAGGCCGCGGGTAGGCTCCGCTGGTCCTGCTTTCACCCACAGTTCTTCCTTCGCCGCCGCACCTCATCCACGCGGCTGGGGACGCTACAGGCAGGCCACGGGTGGGCTCCGCTGGCACTGCTTTCATTAATTATCATTCACCCTCGCCGCGGCCGCCCCTCCTCACACGCGGCGCGGCGGGGGACAGCAGACGCAGCAGGCAGGCCGCGGGTGGGCTCCGTGAGCCTTGCTTAATTAATGTCAACTTCTGGGACATGTGTGTAGTTCATTGCGGGTGGGCTCCGCTTACATTGCCGGTCACGGCCGGGTCTCACCTTCGGCCGACGGGCCTGTTCAGCCACGCGGTTAGGCTCCGCGCTGGTCTCTTTCTTCGCCCCAGGCAGGGGGCACACACGCGCCGGGCACAGGGTGAGATCACCTCTTCCTTCTCCTCTAGGCCCGAGGCTCTTGACACGCCTCGTGGGCCTCGCGGCGGCCGGCTGCTTTCTTCGGGGGTGTGCCTTTACTGCTGGCAGCTCCCCATTCCTTTTTCCTTCATCTTCGTTTTCACGGCTGGCACGCGTGGCATCGCGTTACCGCCTCGTCGCCATTGTAGGGTGCTGTGAAGGGCCCTAGGCCCACATGCTAGCAGGCACACAATCACTGACGCAGGACACACTGGAGGTCTGGTGCAACTGGCCCAGAGCACGTGCGCTCGGCCTCTTTTATTGATGCTGTGTCACATGACCAGTGACATCAGTGGTGGGTGGGTGTTAAGTGTGAATACAGGCTTCAGCACTAGACTGCTAACTTATGCTGGGCATTACAGTGAGGGAGAGGATCAGCTGGGTGTCGTCGGCGTAGGAGATGATGTTGAGGTTGTGCTGGTGTGCGATGGCTGCGAGGGGACTCATGTAGACGTTGAAGAGGGTTGGGCTGAGCGAGGAGCCTTGAGGAACGCCGCAGATGACTTCGGTGGCTTCTGATCTGAACGGGGGGAGGCGGACTCTCTGTGTCCTTCCGGCGAGGAACGAGATGATCCACTCCAGTGCCTTCTCCTGGATTCCAACGTTGCTGAGGCGCTGTGCTAGGGTACGGTGGCAGACAGTGTTGAAGGCCGCGGAGAGGTCTAGGAGGATGAGGGCCGCATTTTCTCCGTTGTTGAGCAGGGCTCGGATGTCATCGGTTGCTGCGATCAGGGCGGTCTCGGTGCTGTGGTTGGCCCGGAAGCCAGACTGGGAGAGGTCGAGGGATCCGTTCGTCTCGAGGAAGGCGGCCAGCTGCTTGTTGACGGTCTTCTCGATGACTTTTGCGGGGAACGGGAGCAGTGAGATGGGTCGGTAGTTCTTGAGGTCGGTGGGGTCGGCTGATGGCTTCTTTAGTAGGGCGCTGAGTTCGGCGTGCTTCCAGCTCTCCTGATCCCAGTGAAAAGTCTGTGAATGACTATCCTTAATGACCTTTAGGCGAGCCGGATCCTGCAAGTAGACCTGGGCCCCAATTGCTTCCCAAGTATCAATGAGCTGTTGCATCTTCAAACTCTTGTCCATCGTGATTTTGTTAAACTACTGGTATCGTAGGTCGAGCTTTGATAGCGATAGCCTCAAAGCATATTTTTCTTTCTATTGTGTTTTATTTCTTTTACAGTTTTTTAAGGTTAACATTACAACCTGAACTCTGTGGACAGCATGTCAAATGATAATTCTAACATTCAAAATGTCACTTTCAAAATAAACAAAGAGGAATACAATATGGGTGAGTGACATCCTGTTGAAATATAAGTTAAACGAATGTTCAGTCTGATCTATTAGAAATGTAATAGATCTTTCCTTACAGATTAGAGTAGGATTAGGATATACAGAAAAATAGGTAAAATATACCTATACGATTAAGCAGAAAGTTGACATAAACTATTCAGCATTGAGTCATGTCCTGTATGTGAGGTAAATATTAACCAAAATTGCAGCAGTGCTGTGGATAATGGAGATAGAGATTGAGATTCAGTAATACACAGAAAAGGCAGCAAAGTAAGGGTCAAATTTAGGAAGGAAGGTAAAACATGTATTGCACATTTAACTGAATAAATAGATTTTTAGCAATGGAGTTTTAGGAGAAATTAAAACATTGGTTCTCTTGCTATTCAGCCATGCACCAGAAACGGATATTGTTTTAATTTGTGCTTCAAACTGGTCAAGTCTTTGATCTTTAGGAAGAGTGTCCAAAGATCAGCTCCTGACCCTCTTAATGAACTGCAACGAATGTAGATAAATGCAGTTTTGGAGCCAAGAGAGGTGGCAACAGTTTAGAAAAGCAAGCATGAGGAGTGTTAAGAGGACCTTTGATTGTTATTCGTTTGGCCAAAATTGCCATATTTTTATAGCCTATTTAGAACTATGCACTGAAGTGGGTCTGTGTGTTCTTAATACACTTATTCATAAACCTGAAACTGGCAGGTTTGGCAAAGGAAAGATGTGAAAGGTATTTGGGGTCTTTTCCATGGATTGCTTTCCAGACCAGGCATAGAATTCTGGATTGCGGCAAGTGATTCATGGTCTTCCAAGACAGTCATGCCATAAAGGTCGATACAATGTCATCCATTAGTCCACACATGATGCTGAGGCTATGTTGGTAGCGGATTATAGTTTCTAGATAGATTTTTGGGCTCAATTGATTTTGGGCTTAAATATGCTGCTCAACAATTTTGCAATATCTACTTCATTATTGCATGTATAATAATTTACAGCTACAACAATAGTTAGTAAGGAGCAGGCTTTTGACAGGTTATAAATTACAATTTGGTGGATTTTACAGTAGTTTAGGTCAAATGATAACTGAGAGTTGAAAAGAAGATACAGATTTCTGGTCTCTCCCAACTAAACTGGCACTTGACGAAGCATGGGGACCGAAACGCTTCGATTAGGAGGATAGATATCATGTCTGGTTGTCCTCGATGGACTCTTCAGGTTTGCCCAGTGGTTTGTTGTACAACTTCTGTTTCTTGGACATAGCAATTTAATGAATATTTTTAATGGGCTTCTTGAAATGTTTGGGTGAACTCCTCAGGGCTGCGTGAAGGCCACATGTGGCTCATCGGACACCAGGAAACCATTGGAGGCCTGTTGTGAGTCAGATCCCAAGCCTATGCTGTAGCTGCAGGGCACAATCTCTGAAATCCCCCCAAGCTTCTTTGATTCCCAGCAGGTGCGACCCTTTCTCTGCTGGGTTTTGTTTGCGTCCTGGCCTACACCACTGGGATGGAGCACAAGTGTGAGATACCTGAAACGCAAGCTGTCTTGCACTCAAAAATCTCTTCTCCAATGACCACCCGCTCCCTTACAACTGGGCTGCTACTTGCTCTCTAGCTCATTGACTCCTTTACCCTCAAATTTGAGTCTGTGCTACTCCAGGCTGAATCTAGTGACCAGTGCTTATACCTGCACAGATGAGCCATCACCGTCTGCAAAATGAGTCCTTTAATGCTGAGCCTCGTGGCCAATATTGTTGCTGCACTTCAATCAAGGACCAAAGAAGCTACCTTCTTTGAAACATTATTTCAAATTACTACAATGAAATATCCCTAGACTACTAATTATTAAAATCTATACACAAATACATCAGTGAAGCAATGTCACATTACTGTAATCAACATATATGTTACAAGAGGCATAGTCAATACATTTTACAACAAAGAGACTAGGATGTATTATTGAAGCAGTATCTCAGTCGCTTGCACTTGATATGAGGGTGAAGAATCTAAATAATCTACAAGTAAATTCTATCACCATTCCAACTTACTCTCTAATATTACATGATGTACATCTCCAAGACTGCTCTCCAGACTCATCAGTATCCCTCCAGGTGCTGCTCAACCAGTGGAAACCAGAACAAGGAGTCCCTGATTCAAATTAAAGTCACCAACCAAAACAACAAACTGCTCCTGATCCAGCAGAAGCTTATTTTCTACTTCAACCGCTGCACTGGGCCCACATATGATCTTTAAAAATGTTCTCTAAGTGTAAATTCCAATTCGAACCCACAAAGGCATTGGTCCTCAGATGGACAGTTAGGGTATGGGACAGAGGGATCACAAAATACACCTGGTAGGTTAGAAGAAGGTGTTTACTGCCACTTTGCGTTACTTCTCTGATGAGGGAATTTTAAGGCAGGTGCGTGACACAACGACAATCAAGGTATAAAACAATAGAAAAATTTCACAGAGGCACAGGTTTGTCCACAGTATTTCCAGATCCCCTCTTATTCTGGCTCTTGGGTAACGGGGCTTCTTGTTGCACTTGGTCTTTTCCACTGGTCCGGACTTGTCAGTCAGCGTGAAAAAAAAAAGACAAACAAACCAGGGAGTTACTGTTTTAGGTCACAGGTCTTTTTCTGTCTTTCCTGTGTGCTACAGTCACCCAGAGAAGAAAAGAAAACAGGTATTGAGGGAAGGTTGTGAAGCGGGAGGGGGGAACCCACGTGGTGTAAACTCACACACAAAAAATAAAATAATGGTGACACTCACGTGATTCAATTCCCCATACCTCCCCACCACCCCCACAAGAAGGACCCCCCTAACAGTACTCGCCTTGAACCGAGGTCCGAGTCCAGAGCTGTGGTAAAGGGACCCGGGGCGCCTTCTTTCCTTGCTGAACCGAAGAGCTGGGGCGCGATATATGCAGCTCCCTTCGGGAACTTTTCTCTCTCTCTCTCTCTCTCTCCGGTGCGCTCGTCTCCGTCCTCTGGGTCAGCTCTTTCTCTCGATTCTCCACTCGCCTCCTCTGGGTCAGCTCTCGACGACCCCGTTGCAGCGTCTTTTCTTCTGTCATCTGTTGATGACGCCAGGCGGCCTTCCAGGTTCTTCCCTGCCGACGCTAGACCGCGCACTTCATCCGGTATATGCAGCAAGTCGGCACCTTCCGTCTTGCAGTCCCGGCGTATCTCCTCCTTGAACACCTCCCCCCTTAGGAATGGGCGTTGGTGCCATTCAGAGAGAGGGTGTCGTGATAGGTAGTCAGCACTTATTTGCTTCACTCCTGGCATGTGTATGGTCTGGAATGAGAAAGTTTGGAGGGCTAAGAACCAGCGGAGGATACGGGGATTGGTATCTTTGTTGTTAGCCAACCAGGGGAGAGGGGCATGATCAGTGAGACCAAGAAAGGTGCGTCCCAGTAAGTACAACTGTAAGGCTTCTATGGCCCATTTTATGGCCAGGCACTCTTTTTCGATGGTAGAATAGCGTATTTCTCGTGTAAAGAGTTTTCTACTGATGAAGAGGAGAGGTTTGAGATCATTGTTCAAATCTGGTTGGGATAAGACAGCACCCAGACCTACCCCTGAAACATCAGTCGGTAGGACAAACGTTTTGTGGAAGTCTGGACAGTGTAATAAAGGAGCAGTGCTGATGGCGTTTTTTAAGGCACGGAAACTCTTTTCATGGTCAGGGGTCCAGTTGGGTATGCGGGAAGGATATTTCTTTGTTAGGAGATCCGTGAGAGGGCTCACCATGGAGGAGAAACCTCCGGTAGTACTCGTTGAAACCCAGAAAGGAACGGACCTCTCGTTTGGTTTTAGGGACAGGGATTGCCTTGATCGCCTCAACTTTGTCCATCTGGGGTTTTATATGGCCATCCTGTATGGTGTACCCTGGATAATGGATGGTGTTTGTGCCTAGTAGAGATTTCTTCTGGTTTATAATGAGACCTGCGGATTGAATGGTGGTGAAAACAGAGCTGAGATGTTGCACATGATCTTCCCAGGTTGGGCTAAAGACGACAATGTCGTAGAGGTTCGCAGCAGCGTATTTGCTGTGGTGTGTCAGGGTTTTGTCCATTAGGCGTTGAAAGGTGGCGGGTGCCCCTTGCAAATCAAAAGGAAGCACCTTAAAATGGTAGAGACCTGAGGGAGTTGAGAAGGCGGTCTTTTCTCTTGCTTGAGGTGTTAGGGGTATCTGCCAATAACCTTTGTTTAAGTCAACAGTTGACATATATCGGGCCTTCCCTAGCCATTCAATTAGTTCATCTATGCAGGGTAAGGGGTAGGTGTTGAACTTTGTTATTGCGTTAACCTGTCTAAAGTCTATACAAAAACCTATGCTACCGTCAGGTTTTGGCATGATGACCACCGGGGAACACCAGTTGCTCTGGGATGGTTCAATACTGTGTGCCTGCAACATGGCTGTCACTTCATTCTCTACTGCCTCTCTTCGGGCTGCTGGGATTCGGTGGGGTTTCTGTCTTATTACTTTCTTGTCGACTGACACTATGTTATGTTGCACTAGTGCGTTCAAACTGGGGATGGAGTAAAAAAGGAGGCTAATAATCCTTGCAGTTGGGTTTTTTGCATGGGGGACAGGATACCGCCAGTGGGTACTGTTTCTGTTTGGGTTTCCTGAGTGGTTAAGGGTGGGAGGTCTATGGGTTTGTCGATACTCACAAGGTGTACGGGTGTTCCTGTTACATCTGTCTTTATGGGGTTCCTCCCACTTTTCTAAGAGATTGACCTGATATATCTGTCTGCCCCCAGCCCGCAGGGGCAAAAGGACACTATACGTAACTGGGGTGACTCTCTTTTCGATGACAAAGGGTCCCTGCCACTGGGTCAGCAACTTATTCTCGGTGGAGGGCAATAAAAACAATACCTTATCCCCAGGACTGAACTCTCTTAAACTGCTATTCCTGTCATAGTATGCCTTTTGTTTTTGTTGTGCTTCCTCCATGTGTGTATGTACCAGTCCCCATAACGTGGTTAACGTATCCTTAAGATCAGCGGCATACTTTAGTAATGGTTATCCCTCCTCGTCTTCCCCCTCCCACTGCTCTGCAGTCATATCAAGCAAAGACCGGGGTTTCGGTCTGAAAAGTAACTCAAAGGGCGAAAAGCCGGTGGATCTTTGTTCGTGTGATCTTATAGTGAAGAGAACCAATGGTAGTTTATGGTCCCAGTCCTTCCTGATTTGGAGATGACTTTGCGGAGCATGGTCTTAATAGTTTTGTTAAATCGCTCCACCAAGCCATCTGTTTGGGGGTGGTATACTGATGTGCTGATTCTATCAACTCCCAGTATCGTGCATATCTGTGTCATAAGGCGACACATAAATGAGGTTCCCTGATCAGTCAGGATTTTGGACGGGAACCCCACCCTGTAAAAAATAGATACCATGACTTGGGCTATAGCGTAGGTGGTCATGCTTTTCAGGGGGAATGCCTCGAGGTACCGGCTTACGTAGTCCACTATGACAAGGTTATATCTATGTCCCCTGGCCGAGGGAGTCAGGGGTCCCACCAAGTCCATACCCACCCTTTTGAATGGGATATCGATTATAGGTAGAGGGTATAGCGGAGCCATCTTTACGCCCCCTGGGTTCACATACTGACACCTTACACACGCAGGTCAATGCTTTGTCACATCTCGATAAACTCCTGGCCAGTAAAACTTCTCTAATAGGTACTTTAGGGTGCTCTTCTTGCCATAATGACCCCCCTACTTGATTGTGTGCCAGGTCTAAAACATGCTCACAAAAGAGTAAAGGAACGAGCAGCTGTGTGGTGGTGTAGATATCCCCTTTTACAACCCTGTATAGCAGTCCCCTTTTTGTTATGAAATAGGGACCTACCTGCTCCGGCTCTTGGTCCAGGCATGAGAACGAGTGTTGTCCTCTCGCTGTGCCGTAAGAAAGCTAAGTGGGGTCGTCCCGTCTGCATCTGTGAGTGAAAGGGGAAACACAGGAAAAGAGCAACGTGAGAGGGTGTAGTTGTGTTTTTCCCTCCGTCTTTCTTGTCTGCTTTTTTTCTGACCAGTGAAGTGTCTGTCACTCTTACTAAAGGGGGCGTCTTGTAACCAAGTACTAGGAGTGTCTTTAGTTCTGTCCAAATAGTGTATGAACTTAGGATGATCAGTTCCGGTAATAACTGCTTCAGGGAGAGAAGGTATGACACCCACTTTGCGTAGGTGGGGATCGTTGTCAACATCTAACAACCTCAGCTACTGGGTATGTTTTCGTATCCCCATGCACACATGTGACGCTCACTTGTTCTCTTTCTCTCATCTGTCGGTGGGGTATTAATGAACTGTCCACTATAGTAACATGACACCCGGTGTCTAGGAGGGCTTCTTGTTTTCTTCCTAAACTGTTGGTGTCCTTTTCCTGTTACATATATTTGTCCTCTTGAGTAACCTATCTCCATAGGTTCACCGGAAGGGGCCCGATGGGGACGTTGCCGAGCAATGTTTCCCCATTCGGCGCAATTATAGCATTGGGGTCATGTCCAGTGGGTGTAGGGGCAGGCAAGGTGGGTTTAGGGGACATTCGGGGTTGTGATCGTGGGGTGTAGGCGGACCGGAATAACAGGTAGGGAGGCCGTATATAGTGGACTATCTCTGAGCCGGTTTTATTGTCAATGTACAGAGTTCAGTGAAAGTTCGGGAGGGGAAAGGAGAAAATACAGGAAGGAGAGTCCTTAAGCGGTGCTTGACCGGACGTCGAGACGATGGTTCCTCGCGAAGGGATGGTGCTTGGCCGGAAGTCGTGTTTGCGGGCTTCTTCCGAAGGGCTGTAGTCAGCTGGCCACCGGGATGATGGTTCCTCGGAGGTATGGGAAGGAGAGAAAAAGAGGGGCCGTTAGTCCGACTATCTAGGATCGGGTGCTGCTTTATACCTACACCAGGGGGTGTGGGAGATGAAAGGAGCGTGAGGAAGGCAGGGGACGGGTCAAGAGGGGGAAAGAGGAAGATTAGGAGGGCGGAAGGGTGACGGAGTGACGGGCGAGTGCGGGGGTCTTTTATACAGTTGTGCGCGTGAATGAACAAACGGGTGCTATACACGATATTTACAGTGATGGGGGCAAGGAGTGGGCGTGACTGCTTTATACACTATTAACACACTCTTGATACAGCAGGGGATCGGTATTCACATGCCCCGCCGCAACTCTCCTGCGAGTTGCGGCCGCTCTCCAGCCTCCTCCAACGGACTCCACCAGTCCTCGGTCCAGACTTCGTCTTCTTCCGCTTCACCGCTCTTCGCCTCAGGTTCTCCGCACGCTGCCTCCTGCCAAGAGTCCACTTGCTTGAATGCCCTGCTCTCTTCGGTTCCGGCTTTTCCGCGCTCCGCCTCTGACTTGTGGGAGGGACTTCCGGGGTTACTGGAGAGTCCTTCCGGGTTTTCGCTCATCGCAATTGGTTCCTGCAACGAAGGAGAGAGGGGTGGAGTCCGGGTTGCGATGGACGCCACAGGATCAGATGGCGAGGTCCGGGACCTTGAGGGAAGGCGCGGCTTCGACGAGGTAGGGGTTGTGGCCCTTTCACATCCCCTTCCCCAAGCTGTCCTTCTTGATCGGGTTGGAGGGAGAGGGTATCGGGAGAGATAATTGGCGTTCCCCTGATCAACGCCTTTCCAATGTAAAGTCCTGAATCTAAAGGGCTGTAGGGATAGGAACCAACGAAGGACGCGGTCATTGTGTCCCTTGTTACGGGCCATCCACTCCAACGGGGCATGGTCAATGTACAGGATAAAGCCTCGTCCGTCCAGGTAATAGCGGAGGCTTTCCACTGCCCATTTGATGGCCAGAGCCTCTTTTTCTACTACGGCGTAGTTCATCTCTCTGGGAAACAACTTTCTGCTCAAAAAGAGGATGGGTCGTTCCTCTCCGTTGTGGTCTTTTTGAGAGAGGACAGCCCCTAAGCCCTGTTCTGAAGCGTCAGTCTGGAGAATAAAAGGTTGGGAATAGTCCGGGCTGATGAGCACAGGACCAGACATCAGGGACTGCTTAAGGTTGTTGAAGGCGTATAGCAAAGAGGGGTCAGGTTGCCTTAGCGCCTCTTCCGTCTTCGTAGACTTCTTTAAGAGATCTGTTAGGGGTGCTGCGGTCTGAGAAAAATTAGGGATGAATCTCCTATAGTACCCTAAGAGGCCTAAAAATGCGCGGAGCTCTTTTCGTGTTTGGGGAAAGGGGATTGACTGTATGGCGGTGATCTTATTGTTTTGGGGCCGGATAACTCCCTCGCCTAATAGATAACCCAGGTACTTGATGGTTTGGGCAGCTAGGGTGGTTTTTGAGGTGTTAATGGTGAATCCAAAAGAACCCAGGGAGGAGATGACATCTTGTAGGTGGCGTAAGTGTTGGTCCCAGTCATCACTGTAGATGATTATGTCATCTAAATAGGCTCCCGCGTATCGGGAATGAGGCCGTAACACCTGGTTCATGGCCCTCTGAAAAGTGGCGGGGGCGCCGTGAAGGCCGAAGGGCAACGCGGTGAACTGATACTGTCCTTCGGGTGTAGAAAAGGCCATTTTCTTTTTGTCCTCATCTCTCAAAGGGATCTGCCAATAACCCTTGCATAGGTCGAGCGTGCTGATATACTTGGCCTTCCCTATGCGTTCAATCATCTCATCAACACGAGGCAAAGGGTAGGTATTTAAGGACGAGATCTTATTGACCTTGCGGAAGTCAATGCAAAACCTGATCGACCGGTCAGGTTTTGGCACCAACACAATAGGCGAGTTCCAACTGCTAATAGAGGGTTCTATGATCCCCATACATAGCATCTGGGCTATCTCATCCTTGATAACGGGTCTGCGGGCCTCAGGGACACGGCGTACCGTTTTACCTGGTTCTGTCAGTCAGTCAGTCAGTCAATTATCTTTATTCGATTATTAAAAATCATAAAAGAACGAGCATTAATACATAGCAACATTTCATCAAAACACAGAATTAATACAGTCAATATTTAAAAACTCTAAAATCACAATATATAAAATGGGTTATGCAAAAATGTTAAGAATATTAAAATCAGTGAGATAAAAACAAAGGGTAATCAATATTCAGGAATAAGGTGCCTAGTTCTTGTGCGATGCTTATTTATGCGTGCTCCTGCAACTAGAAAACTAGGAACATGAAAAGCTACTCTTGCATTAGGAAGGAGTTGCAGGAACATCAAAGCTGGTTTTACCTGAGTAAAACCCAAATTGCACAAAATTGGACGCAAATATCTTTTTCTAATCTCAGTATAATGGCCGCAGAACATGGTGAAGTGAGTCGTGTCCTGGGTGGAAAAGTGATCACAATCACATGGTTCAGCATTATCGGGTTTATTCCATATTTTAAAATTGCCCAGAATGAAGTGAATCAAATCAAAACGAAATCTCGTTAGAAGGAAACGGTGGTATGGTTTAGTTACCAGGAAAAGATATGGTTCCATTCCTGGGACAGATGTCAACATACAATGTTTCCTAACCATGGGTTTATTTAGCTCTGTGGCTTCCCTCTCCATAACATATAAATTTTTCAGGGAATTTTTTACTATTTTTAAATCTTCCTGCTTTATCAGATGTGGAGATGAGAAAAGCTCAGGCCGGCCGGCTAAAATTAGCTGCATATGAACATATTTTACCCACGGAATGTTTTGGGCTCTATCCAGGGCTAAACAATCTTTTAAGATGATATGATTTAATGTAAGCTCCTGGTTAAGCCAAATTTTCAGCCATCCAATAACTGGGGCTAGTTTTAAAATGTCGGTTATATAGCCCAATCCAAGCTCTGTATGTATTGCATAGGTGGAAGTCGATTGGGGGACGGAAAGCAGAGTTCTCAGAAATTTGTTTTCTACTTTCTGGATTTTGTCATGATTAGTGTACCCCCAAATAACAGAACCGTATTGGGCAACAGACAAACATTTTGCTTTATAGACCTTTATAATGCATTCCATGGGACGGGCTCCAAGTTTTTTAGCAAAGCCAAGCAACCCTGCTGCCGCTCTTGCCACAGCGTTGCTTTTGACGGAATGCTGGGGGCCCCACGTGCCCTTTTCATCAAAGGTCACCCCTAAATATGGAAATGATGGAACTCTCCTGACCTCTTTCCCAGCACAAAAAAATGTTTTCGACTTTCTTTTCCTGCCTGCAGCTCCTACAATCATTACATGAGATTTGTCTTTATTGGTTTTCATGTCCAACAAGGACATGAAATCCCCAAAAGATGAAAGGAGTTTATTTAGTGCCACTCCGGAGCGTGCCAAGAGGACTGCATCGTCCGCGTACAGGAGGACAGGTATCTTTGTCTCACCTGCACGCGGGATGTCAGTGTGGGATGCTGCCAAGACTGCCTCAAGATCGTTTATATAAAGAGTAAAGAGGAGGGGGCAAGGATACACCCTTGCCTAACCCCCCTCTCTGACTTAAAGTGGCAAGTGCATCTTCCTTCCCTGGTCACTCTGACCGAGGTCATAAGATCCCTATGTAACTCGGCCAGGTAACCGACCAAAGGGGGGTCAATGCCCATGGTCAATAGGACCCTCCACAGCTTAGCCCTGTTGACCAGGTCAAAGGCTGAGGAGAGGTCCATAAAGGCCATGTACAGAGAGCCCCCTCTGGCGATTGCGTATTTATTTATGATCAGTTCTAGGTTTAGGCACTGATCTAAAGTTCCTCTTTTGGCTCTAAAACCATGTTGTGGTTTGATAGGACACCCTTCCCTTCTAAAAGCTGAGTCAGTCTTCCTAAAAGGACTCTTCCAAAGATTTTAACGCTGGAATCAATGAGAGAGATTGGCCTATAACAGGCCGGGACTTGGCCCAACTAGTAGGAAAGATGAAATCCCTTGTAGCATTAAAAATGTTTGTAAGAATGTTGGCACTTAGTTCAGGGGCGCTCTTAAAGAAATCTGCGGGAACCCCATCGGGCCCCGGTGCCTTTTTATAGAGTGTGTCATTAATTGATTTTTTCACCTCCTCTAAACTAAAAGGAGAGATGGTAGTTACTGCTTGTGTGAATTGCATCTCACAACCTGGAGTAATATCGGAACAGCTATAGATGTTACTGAAATGTGTGACCCACTGTTCGTCAGGTATAATGCAGTCTGCTCTCTGATTCTCTAGTCCCACGAAGTATGGATGGTTTATTATTGCCCAAAATCTAGCGCTATCTCTCATTATATCAGGCGACAGTAAGTCATTCCAGGCCTCCTTTTTGATCTCAGATTTCCTCATCCTGATAGCATAACTGTATTGTTTCCTCAGTGATGCTATCTGCTCTTTATCTCTGGGTTTATTTTTTAGAGCATTTAGGAGGATTGAGTGAGCCTTGGAACAATTTGAGTCAAACCATTTGGGACCCCTGAACATATTAGGCTTTTTCTTTACGGTCAGGTCTAGATTGACCTGACGGCAGATAACATTAAAGGCCTCTATCATAGTAGAACCAGAGTTATTATTATCCAAGCAAATGGCAACCTCCCCCTCAACTTTAGCCAGAGTATCCTGTAGAAAGGTAATTGGGGTTACTTGGTCCCATTTCAGTCTGCGATTCTGATCTCTCAGGACTAGTTCTGTCACACATAGAGCGTCAATCTCCCTTTTTCCCAAAACTCCCTGTGATACGATCTCTAAAATTACAGGATTATGATCGCTAAAAACTGTAGTTTCTACCTTGTAATTATTAATTTCAGGCAGAATACTAGAAGATAAAAAGATATAATCTACAATTGTACCTGTGTTGTTGCCCACGTATGTTGGTAACCTCGGGCCTGTGGGGCAACTATGAGATTCATAGAGATTAAAAGTTGCTAGGAGCGATTCCAGAGCCTCTCCACGTGATGAGTGTTCGAAATGCGGTGTAGAGGAATAGGGGGAAAATTCCTCGTGTTCCACATGGCAATCCACATGGCATGGATGGATGTTAAAGTCGCCCATAAGGATCACCTCATACCCATGGGCACTATTCTCACTGTGGGTAGACAGGAATTCCTCTAGATTTACCAAGTGCTCATTTGGGGTTTGACTGACGGGAGAATTATAAAAATTAACAAGTAATCTGGGCTGAGAATTTGGTATAGTTAGTTCAACCGCTAAGACGTTTATTGAATTAGTTTTAATCTGTCTTGGCTTACCTTGAATATCTAATGAGATGTATATAGCCAAGCCCCCCTTTGCCCTTCCTGCTTTACTAGGATCTGCCGGTACAGTGAAGTGGGAAAAGCCGTCCAGAGCCAGTCTGTCTGACGTTTCCCAGGTTTCTTGAAAGGCAAGAACATCGTTGGATCTAATTATCTCCAGCCAGTTCTTGTCGTTGTATTTGGCTCTGAGGCCAGCGATATTCCAGCTCATAATTCTACAGACCCTAATGCCTGCAGAGTTCCGAACTAGTGAACTGGAAGCAGGCTGAAGACCCTCACCATTATTGTCTTGTCCTGGGGAGAGTCAATCGTTTTGGTCCATGGAGGATAACGGGGCATAGCGATTAAACAGTTGAAGGGATTCTGCAAAAGGATTGTGCTGTACTAAATGGGAATGGTGGGATGCTACGTTATGCCTTGGGTCCTGCCCCCATCTGAAGTTTGAATCCCAATTTCTGTCCCACCCTGGCGCGGGAGTCCTTGGGTAGGTAACATTCTGCTGTTCACCATAAAAAAACTTTAGGGTTAAGGGAACAACAGTACCCTGTCTGCGTTGGGGAGGGAATAAGTTAGCTAGAATGTTGGGAAGGACGTCTTGATTTGAAAAGCTCACTGCCACGCAGTCCCCTTTAAACTTTTTCGGCCGGTTTCCCAACCAGGGGACCCTAGTTGCTGACTTGATTACACTTGCCAGATGATGCTTTCCCCCTGGTGCTAACCGCATGTTACTGGTTAACCAGTGTAAGGCCTTACTTGTGAGAGAAGTGGAGCTTTCCGCTGTTCCCCCTTCAAGAGGAGGGACATTTGCTAAAACTAAAACCACCGGTGTGGCTTCAACTATAAATTGTAGGGGGTCCGTTGAGTGACCTTGTACTAGGGGGATGGTGACGGAAGGGGTTCTATCTGTTGGAATGTTGACTAATAGAGAACCCTCGCTGTTAACAGTCAATGTTGAGGGATGAGGTGGTGAATTCTCTTCTGGCAACTCGTTACCTGTGCCATCACTTACAACCTCTCTAACAACATTTCCCCCTGTGTTATTGCTCAAATTTGTAACTAACGTAGTTATATTTTCTACCCCACCTGCAACCTTAGTATGAAGACCACCCAACTTTTTAATCTCCGCTTGCAATTTGTCAATTTTTGATATTAGGGGTTTAATAATAGCGTTGATTTTTAACTCAAGAAAATCAGCAATTCTTTCAAAAAATGCATCCTCAGATGTATGATTTGATTTGTCCTCCATGGGATTCACTTGCTTTGACTTTGGGGTAATGGCCCTCTTCCTTCTTATCCCCGATCGTGGTCCGCCCTGCTTTGGTGGGTTTTTGGTGCATAATCGTCTTGGCCTGGTGGCACGTCCTTTGGGCGACTGCTCGTCGGATGAGACACGCGTCTGTTTCTCCTGATCGGAGTCAATGTCAGTGTCGCTCTCAGCCTCCACATTGGGTACCTCAGAGGCCGGGACTACGTTAACAGAAGTGCCACTTATTCCTTGAGAAATAGGGCCGCTAGTTATGGCCTCGTGATCAGCTTCCTGCAGTATGGTATCGTCAATCAGCATAGATGCGGAGGGGGACAGACATCGTAAATCTGGGGATTGGCTCAACCCCAGAGAATTCCTCCTCTGCGTATTAATTTTTTTAACAGTTTGGACAAGGTAATTGTCAAGAGTGTTTAACGGGGCTTCCTTAGGTTTTGTAGACATGTTGACGATATGCACACAAACTCACTTTTGTACAATTATAATGTCAGGTAACAGAATCTTAAAACGATAAGTCTTACTTGGGGTAAGGGACGCACAAATATTTCCTGCAGCGTTTCTGGCCCTGTCCCTGCCTCCTCCTGCCGATGAGGGCCGTAGAGGGCCCGCCCTTTGCCCGGGCTTCTCCCGGCGCCCTCCCGCGCGCTCCTGCGCAGCGGTGGGGTGGTCCACTTAAGAGGTAATTTGGACAAATTGCATTAGTTCTTTTAATCACCCGGTGCTCATGGGGGCGGGGCTAGCAGGGAGAGCGGCCAGGTGTGCTCAATCGGCCGGCAGGGACTCCTGGAACATTGAGTCCCTGCACTTCCTCGCAGCCCTGCTTTGCCCTTTCTGCACCCTGGGAGGTCCTTAGCGCTTCCTTGATCCTGACAGCGAAGCGGGTCCCGCGAAGCGGGAACCGCGAGGTGTTGAGGTAAAAATCCGGGGTTTGGTGAGCTGGACACAGAGAGCAGACCAGCGGCAGCAAACAACACGAAAGGCAGAGGGTCCCGCTGATAGAAGGAAGACGTGGGTCTTTTAATCACCCGGTGCTCATGGGGGCGGGGCTAGCAGGGAGAGCGGCCAGGTGTGCTCAATCGGCCGGCAGGGACTCCTGGAACATTGAGTCCCTGCACTTCCTCGCAGCCCTGCTTTGCCCTTTCTGCACCCTGGGTGGTCCTTAGCGCTTCCTTGATCCTGACAGCGAAGCGGGTCCCGCGAAGCGGGAACCGCGAGGTGTTGAGGCAAAAATCCGGGGTTTGGTGAGCTGGACACAGAGAGCAGACCAGCGGCAGCAAACAACACGAAAGGCAGAGGGTCCCGCTGATAGAAGGAAGACGTGGGTCTTTTAATCACCCGGTGCTCATGGGGGCGGGGCTATCAGGGAGAGCGGCCAGGTGTGCTCAATCGGCCGGCAGGGACTCCTGGAACATTGAGTCCCTGCACTTCCTCGCAGCCCTGCTTTGCCCTTTCTGCACCCTGGGTGGTACTTAGCGTTTCCTTGATCCTGACAGCGAAGCGGGTCCCCCGAAGCAGGAACCAAGAGGTGTTGAGGCAAAAATCCGGGGTTTGGTGAGCTGGACACAGAGAGCAGACCAGCGGCAGCAAACAACACGAAAGGCAGAGGGTCCCCTGGTTCTGTTAGGATGGCATGCTCAATAACAGTAGTATCAGTACAAAGGGAAGGGGTCCCCGACAGAAAACAAAGTACAGTAAACTTATATCTTAATGCACAGTTAATTCAGGGAGCAAAGCTAGTGGATGCAAAAAAGTTTTATTCAGATTTGCATGATTTCCTTTCACTGGTTTAAGTGCATCATACATATGTTTACATACATAAACGATTGATAATAAATGTGCGTGCCCACATTCACAACGGGAAGGGGGAAAGTGAGGGTAGTGTCAGGGACAAGGTGGGGTCAAGGGATAGTCAGATTCATCCAGTGGCAAATATTATTTTCAATTTAGAAACTCAATACATGTGGTCCCTTTAGCCAAAGGGCCACCTCATACGGCTCTTAGAGAGTCCAACACATAATTAGTACACAAAACCAAACTCCATTTCAACCGTTACGGTCCTGCTTGGGGTAGGAGATTGGTCGTAGTTGAGCAGTCAACGTTTCGACCCGTAGTCTAGGTAGGAAAGTAGTCCTTACAAGGCGGGTCTTCTTCAGGACAAAAGGAGTTGTGGGTGGGCAACCTCCTAGGGAGTAGTCAAAAAGATCAATTAACACACACCCCTCCTGTTAATTATTACACGGAGGGCGGAAATCGAAGAGAGCAATTTTAACAATTAAAAACGTGCTGTCAAGGGGGTTTTCTTCCGACAACATTTATGCAATATGGGAACAGAAAATTGCAGAAGACATAGTAATTACATATAGCACAAGAATAGTTGCACACTGCATATTACCAACATATAGCCTAGGTCTCCCCAGTTCGAGATACAATTGAACGGTCATTGGCAGTGGTAGTTACCCAACTACTAAAAGGCCCCATTGCAGAGATTCAATTAGCACGGAATTGCCATTAGTAGCCTGTTAAATACACATCTTATTTGGAACTACCCATGTTATTCTAGGAAAGGCGTACCTCTAAGTTCTAGGGTCCCTTTGGGGCTTCTTATCAATGGCGATCAAGATCCTTGGCGTTCGTTAAATTCATGACCTTTGGATTAGGAAAAGGGGATCTATCATAGACACACACAGGCATAGGGTCTTAATTATAGTATAGTTATATACTATAGGTATAGTTCACAATATCAAGCTTACCACTAATATTAAATTCTGTGGCAGTGAGAGAGGATCAACTATGAGCGGCACTTATGAGGGTAAACTGTGTTGTTCAATTCAAATTTTGTTAAGAACAAGTGTAATCGGTCTGCAGTTGGGGAAAAAAATAAAAGATTGAGAACCGATGAACGATATGTCTGGATAGTGGTGCCAGAGTTCTTAATACGGCACAGTTTCAGAGGATTTTTAGGAAAGGGCTTACCACTGATATTGACTTGTTTAGCAGACCGAGTTGTTGCGGTGCGCCGCTACCTATTGCTGCCCAATTCCAAGAGAAAGCACCAGTGTATGTAGGTCTGGCCCTAGAAAACACGAATTCGAAACAGATGAGTGCTTTGGGAATGAGGAAAGATGCCGTATTTTCCACGTGCCAAAACAGGGGGGGGGGGGAACACAACCCGGTAAAGAAACTTACCGTCTTTTTTCAAAAATAACTGGGAGAGAGTCGATCGTGTGTGATTCGAGAAGGGCCCCTGCAAAAAAGTAAAGGAACCACTAAGTTTCGGAAACCCGCTAGTTGCATGACGCATTTATTTGACAATCCAAAAATGCGCTGTATGATTTACCTTAGACGAGTTAGAAGGACCCGGGGAAAACAATCCAAAATGTTCAGATACACCACGCTCCGCCACAAACAGCGTAGGTGCACTTACTTCCTGGTTTATTTTAAGGGGGTGGAGCTAGCTGCCAGATCGTAATAAAAATTGAAGAAAGACTCGCACCACACGGTCCGTGTTGGTCTGGGTGAACTCATATCTACAACTTGGTAGATCGGTGAAAGTAATTAAATCTTATTTTTTAGGAACAAAGTAGGAGCAGTAATTCATTACCCATTTATATTTGGCATATCTACAAATTTCATCAGTAATGAACTCCACATAGATGTTACGGGTACATGCCTGTCTGAGGACTATTAAAGTCAAAACACTTTATAGAACTTTATTGGTAAGAAGTGCATTGGAGTTTCCTTCATTTAGACAAAGGGACCAAATTACCAAATTGAGTAGACTAAAAACCGAACAAAGAACATTCGACTTATACGATGTTGAGCATCTACACATTTCAAAGTTTAACGTTATACCAAAGTATTAGATTTACAACATCTATACATTTCAAAATTTTGCATATAACAAAGTACATGTAATGTCCAAAAAAGGTTGAGTGCACCTGTCTCGTAGGATAGTGTAACTGTTACCATTTATGGTTTTTATGTCGTACATCTATACCTTATAGAAAAAAATCGTATCAAGAGGGATTGGGGGTCCCTTATCTTCTAGGATAGTATACCTTTATCCAGATGTATAAATGTTATATTTAAATGCCCTCGCAATCCTGAGATTGGAGTGTTACAGACAGATTCAGAAACAGATGGCTCTAAGGAGGTACATAAATGCAGCTCAATCAGCTGTGAAGTGCTCTTTCACAAATAGGGGATACCTTTGATTCACGTCAGTACTATTTGGGGACATAAAATCAGAGATTGGCTAATTGTGCAAAACTGCTTTCTGATTCATTTAGGCCCTCAGCTACAGAGTTAAAGATATGTATCCACTTCATCTCTCTTAAGTTCAGAATACTAGACATATCTCCGCCCCTTGGGCCTAGTGTTACATGCTCCAGAACCACCCATTTTAATGTTTCCGGCAAGTGGTTGTGTTTTTCGCAATGTTCAACAAGGGGTGCCCCAGGTACCTTACATCTAATTCTGCTACAGTGTGATAGAAATCTAGCTTTAACACGCTGCTGAGTCTGTCCCACATAAATGAGATCGCATGGGCAGATTATGCCATAAATCACATTCTTGGTGTTACAATTCGTGTGACTTTTGTGAGTGTGTTGGTGGTTTTTATAGGTAAATTCCTTGGATTGGATAGTTGAAGGACAAGCTTTACACTTTCCGCATCTAAAATGTCCAACAATAGGTGGTTGTTTCCAACATGAGGCCAGGGTGGATTCAGATGGGCACTCTAGGAAGGATGAGACTACATAGTCTTTCACATTCCTTGCTTTTTTGAAAGCATGCATAGGTACGTTGGTGCTCTCCAGGTCATCAGCAATAAGGCCCCAGTGTTTGTTAATTGTCTTTTTTATGGCATTGCTCTTGGTTGAAAAAGTCGTGACGCAAATCATGCGTTTTTCTGCTTGGCATATACGTGTGGTAGGTTCCAAAAGGATTTCCCGATGGCAAAACCATGCCCTCTTCCTGGAGCGCTTAATTAGCCGTTTAGGATAGCCTCTCTCTATTAAACGTTCCATCATTATGTCTGACTGTTGCATGTAGTCTTCTTTCCTACTACAGTTCCTTCGAACACGAAGGAACTGACCATAAGGCAAGTTGTCACGAAGACTGCGGGGGTGATGGCTTGAATATTGCAATAATGAATTGCGTTCCGCAGGTTTTCTAAATAGGGTGGTAAACAGTGTGCCATCCTCTACCGCAATCGTGATGTCTAGAAAGTCAATCTTATTGTTACTGGCTTGCATCGTGAATTGAATGTCTGGAGATCGCAAGTTCAGCCAAGAGTGAAAACGTTCAAGTTCGATGTTATCTCCCTTCCAAATCATCAGCACATCATCAATATAACGCACCCAAAGTTGTATATGGTGCCGAAAGGGGTTATGATCACCAATGACAAAAGTATTTTCATAGAATGACATGAAAAGAATCGCCAGGTCCGGGGCAAAGGCTGCCCCCATTGCCACGCCCTTCGTCTGTAGGTAGAATACATTTTGGAAAATGAAGAAATTCCTCATCATAGCGATCTTTAATAGAAGGATAATGAATGAGGTAGGAACTTGTACAGGGGCTTCGCGACTATCCAGAGCTACAGTGGCCACCATTAAAGCCTCTTCCTGAGGGATACTCGTATATAGCGACACAATGTCGCAGGTCACCAATAGTTCCTCATCAGGATTGAATGATTTGCCATTTACCAACGTTATGGTATGTGTAGTATCTCTCAAATATGTAGAGGTGGCTTCCGCTAAAGGTTTGAGAAAAAAGTCCACATGACGGCATAAAGGCTCCAGAATCGATCCACATCCTGAGACGATAGGTCGTCCCGGGGGATTGTGTATATCTTTATGTACCTTTGGTAAGGTATAAATGGTTGGTATACGGGGATGACTTTGATTCAGGTACTGATATTCATGGTCCATTAGAAAACCTTGTTGAACTCCTTCCTGCGTTACCCTCTGGATTTCAGCTGCCAGGTCCTTTGTGGGGTCGGACGTCAATCTTTTGTAACTCACGCCATCCCTCAATTGGCGCCAGATCTCTTCTTTGTATTTTGATACATCCTGGATTATGATGGCACCACCCTTGTCGGCTGGCTTCACCACGACATTGTAATTGGATTTTAAGGTTTCCAAGGCTTTTCTTTCAGTCTTGCGAATATTGTACTTCACATAGGTCTTCTCACTCAAGATCTTTTTGACTTCCCCAGTGATGATGTTTTCATATGCCAATATTCGGTGGCTCATTGTGTTGGTTGGAGGTACAAATGTAGATGGTACCCTGAATCCAGTTACCGATGTATTCTTGGGTGGTGGTCTGTTCTTGAAAAAGAATCGCAACCTTATCTTCCGGAAAAACTTGGAAAGTTCCATTAGTGTGTTAAAGCAATTTTGAGGAGTTGTTGGAACAAAAGACAGGCCCTTACTCAAAACCCTAAGCTCATCCTCATTGAATTGTTGAGATGACAGATTGATGACAGGTGTGTCAGATGTCCTTACCACCTGTAATTCTTGCACCTGGTTGAGCGTTCCCCGTGTTCCTCTGGTTGAAATCGAACCTGTTTCATCCCGCGACCTCTGCCACCATCGTTGTCCCACTGCATTGGAGGGCCTTGTTGACCCCGTCCTGTCCCTCTGTTCCAGTTGTTGCCCCGTCCACGGGGCGGTCTCCATGTCCCCTGCTCTAAAAAAGAGTTGGATTGGTATTGGGGATGGTATGTGTCCTGACACAAAACCAAACTCCATTTCAACCGTTAAGGTCCTGCTTGGGGTAGGAGATTGGTCGTAGTTGAGCAGTCAACGTTTCGACCCGTAGTCTAGGTAGGAAAGTAAGTCCTTACAAGGCGGGTCTTCTTCAGGACAAAAGGAGTTGTGGGTGGGCAACCTCCTAGGGAGTAGTCAAAAAGATCAATTAACACACACGGTCACTTTCTGTGTCTTCAAAATAACATTATACCTATAGGTCTGCAAGTCAGAGTTGAACCTGCCATCTTCGTAGATATTCCCAGATTTCGTGAGGGTTTTAGTTTTGTTGCGAATAATTGTTCCCGACACTGGATGGTGTTGGGGATCGAGACCGCGGCAGACCAGGTGGTGGCCCTGAATAAACAGATATCCGAATTAAGGGCAAGCATCTCAGGTGACAGTACTTTCACCAATTCCAAAGAGGCACTAGCTAAGCTTGTCGCTACTCTTCAAGAATTTGAAACCATAACCATCAAAAAGAAGCTTGACAAACTAGCGAGAGATCTCAAATTCTACGACAAAAAGAAGACCTATCCCTACCTGTCTGACGACTATTTTCGACAGGATCCACAGGGTCGTTTTACTAACCGCGGCTACAGAGGTGGCAGATCCAGAGGAAGGTACACCACATTTTCGGACTCCTCCTATAGTTCTGGGGAAGACTCTGAACAAGCGGGCACCAGTAACGCCTACGGTTATCAGAACACATACCATCCCCAATACCAATCCAACTCTTTTTTAGAGCAGGGGACATGGAGACCGCCCTGTGGACGGGGCAACAACTGGAACAGAGGGACAGGACGGGGTCAACAAGGCCCTCCAATGCAGTGGGACAACGATGGTGGCAGAGGTCGTGGGATGAAACAGGTTCGATTTCAACCAGAGGAACACGGGGAACGCTCAACCAGGCGCAAGAATTACAGGTGGTAAGGACATCTGACACACCTGTCATCAATCTGTCATCTCAACAATTCAATGAGGATGAGCTTAGGGTTTTGAGTAAGGGCCTGTCTTTTGTTCCAACAACTCCTCCAAATTGCTTTAACACACTAATGGAACTTTCCAAGTTTTTCCGGAAGATAAGGTTGCGATTCTTTTTCAAGAATAGACCACCACCCAAGAATACATCGGTAACTGGATTCAGGGTACCATCTACATTTGTACCTCCAACCAACACAATGAGCCACCGAATATTGGCATATGAAAACATCATCACTGGGGAAGTCAAAAAGATCTTGAGTGAGAAGACCTATGTAAAGTACAATATTCGCAAGACTGAAAGAAAAGCCTTGGAAACCTTAAAATCCAATTACAATGTCGTGGTGAAGCCAGCCGACAAGGGTGGTGCCATCATAATCCAGGATGTATCAAAATACAAAGAAGAGATCTGGCGCCAATTGAGGGATGGCGTGAGCTACAAAAGATTGACGTCCGACCCCACAAAGGACCTGGCAGCTGAAATCCAGAGGGTAACGCAGGAAGGAGTTCAACAAGGTTTTCTAACGGACCATGAATATCAGTACCTGAATCAAAGTCATCCCCGTATACCAACCATTTATACCTTACCAAAGGTACATAAAGATATACACAATCCCGGGACGACCTATCGTCTCAGGATGTGGATCGATTCTGGAGCCTTTATGCCGTTATGTGGACATTTTTCTCAAACCTTTAGCGGAAGCCACCTCTACATATTTGAGAGATACTACACATACCATAACGTTGGTAGATGGCAAATCATTCAATCCTGATGAGGAACTATTGGTGACCTGCGACATTGTGTCGCTATATACGAGTATCCCTCAGGAAGAGGCTTTAATGGTGGCCACTGTAGCTCTGGATAGTCGCGAAGCCCCTGTACAAGTTCCTACCTCATTCATTATCCTTCTATTAAAGATCGCTATGATGAGGAATTTCTTCATTTTCCAAAATGTATTCTACCTACAGACGAAGGGCGTGGCAATGGGGGCAGCCTTTGCCCCGGACCTGGCGATTCTTTTCATGTCGTTCTATGAAAATACTTTTGTCATTGGTGATCACAACCCCTTTCGGCACCATATACAACTTTGGGTGCGTTATATTGATGATGTGCTGATGATTTGGAAGGGAGATAACATCGAACTTGAACGTTTTCACTCTTGGCTGAACTTGCGATCTCCAGACATTCAATTCACGATGCAAGCCAGTAACAATAAGATTGACTTTCTAGACATCACGATTACGGTAGAGGATGGCACACTGTTTACCACCCTATTTAGAAAACCTGCGGAACGCAATTCATTATTGCAATATTCAAGCCATCACCCCCGCAGTCTTCGTGACAACTTGCCTTATGGTCAGTTCCTTCGTGTTCGAAGGAACTGTAGTAGGAAAGAAGACTACATGCAACAGTCAGACATAATGATGGAACGTTTATTAGAGAGAGGCTATCCTAAACGGCTAATTAAGCGCTCCAGGAAGAGGGCATGGTTTTGCCATCGGGAAATCCTTTTGGAACCTACCACACGTATATGCCAAGCAGAAAAACGCATGATTTGCGTCACAACTTTTTCAACCAAGAGCAATGCCATAAAAAAGACAATTAACAAACACTGGGGCCTTATTGCTGATGACCTGGAGAGCACCAACGTACCTATGCATGCTTTCAAAAAAGCAAGGAATGTGAAAGACTATGTAGTCTCATCCTTCCTAGAGTGCCCATCTGAATCCACCCTGGCCTCATGTTGGAAACAACCACCTATTGTTGGACATTTTAGATGCGGAAAGTGTAAAGCTTGTCCTTCAACTATCCAATCCAAGGAATTTACCTATAAAAACCACCAACACACTCACAAAAGTCACACGAATTGTAACACCAAGAATGTGATTTATGGCATAATCTGCCCATGCGATCTCATTTATGTGGGACAGACTCAGCAGCGTGTTGAAGCTAGATTTCTATCACACTGTAGCAGAATTAGATGTAAGGTACCTGGGGCACCCCTTGTTGAACATTGCGAAAAACACAACCACTTGCCGGAAACATTGAAATGGGTGGTTCTGGAGCATGTAACACTAGGCCCAAGGGGCGGAGATATGTCTAGTATTCTGAACTTAAGAGAGATGAAGTGGATACATATCTTTAACTCTGTAGCTGAGGGCCTAAATGAATCAGAAAGCAGTTTTGCACAATTAGCCAATCTCTGATTTTATGTCCCCAAATAGTACTGACGTGAATCAAAGGTATCCCCTATTTGTGAAAGAGCACTTCAAAGCTGATTGAGCTTCATTTATGTACCTCCTTAGAGCCATCTGTTTCTGAATCTGTCTGTAACACTCCAATCTCAGGATTGCGAGGGCATTTAAATATAACATTTATACATCTGGATAAAGGTATACTATCCTAGAAGATAAGGGACCCCCAATACCTCTTGATACGATTTTCTTCTATAAGGTATAGATGTACGACATAAAAACCATAAATGGTAAGAGTTACACTATCCTACGAGACAGGTGCACTCAACCTTTTTTGGACATTACATGTACTTTGTTATATGCAAAATTTTGAAATGTATAGATGTTGTAAATCTAATACTTTGGTATAACGTTAAACTTTGAAATGTGTAGATGCTCAACATCGTATAAGTCGAATGTTTTTTGTTCGGTTTTTAGTCTACTCAATTGGGTAATTTGGTCCCTTTGTCTAAATGAAGGAAACTCCAATGCACTTCTTACCAATAAAGTTCTATAAAGTGTTTTGACTTTAATAGTCCTCAGACAGGCATGTACCCGTAACATCTACGTGAAGTTCATTACTGATGAAATTTGTAGATATGCCAAATATAAATGGGTAATGAATTACTGCTCCTACTTTGTTCCTAAAAAATAAGATTTAATTACTTTCACCGATCTACCAAGTTGTAGATATGAGTTCACCCAGACCAACATGGACCGTGTGGTGCGAGTCTTTCTTCAATTTTTATTACCATCTGGCAGCTAGCTCCACCCCCTTAAAATAAACCAGGAAGTAAGTGCACCTACGCTGTTTGTGGCGGAGCGTGGTGTATCTGAACATTTTGGATTGTTTTCCCCGGGTCCTTCTAACTCGTCTAAGGTAAATCATACAGCGCATTTTTGGATTGTCAAATAAATGCGTCATGCAACTAGCGGGTTTCCGAAACTTAGTGGTTCCTTTACTTTTTTGCAGGGGCCCTTGTCGAATCACACACGATCGACTCTCTCCCAGATATTTTTGAAAAAAGACGGTAAGTTTCTTTACCGGGTTGTGTTCCCCCCCCCCCCTGTTTTGGCACGTGGAAAATACGGCATCTTTCCTCATTCCCAAAGCACTCATCTGTTTCGAATTCGTGTTTTCTAGGGCCAGACCTACATACACTGGTGCTTTCTCTTGGAATTGGGCAGCAATATGTAGCGGCGCACCGCAACAACTCGGTCTGCTAAGCAAGTCAATATCAGTGGTAAGCCCTTTCCTAAAAATCCTCTGAAACTGTGCCGTATTAAGAACTCTGGCACCACTATCCAGACATATCGTTCATCGGTTCTCAATCTTTTATTTTTTTCCCCAACTGCAGACCGATTACACTTGTTCTTAACAAAATTTGAATTGAACAACACAGTTTACCCTCATAAGTGCCGCTCATAGTTGATCCTCTCTCACTGCCACAGAATTTAATATTAGTGGTAAGCTTGATATTGTGAACTATACCTATAGTATATAACTATACTATAATTAAGACCCTATGCCTGTGTGTGTCTATGATTGATCCCCTTTTCCTAATCCAAAGGTCACGAATTTAACGAACGCCAAGGATCTTGATCGCCATTGATAAGAAGCCCCAAAGGGACCCTAGAACTTAGAGGTACGCCTTTCCTAGAATAACATGGGTAGTTCCAAATAAGATGTGTATTTAACAGGCTACTAATGGCAATTCCGTGCTAATTGAATCTCTGCAAGGGGGCTTTTAGTAGTTGGGTAACTACCACTGCCAATGACCGTTCAATTGTATCTCGAACTGGGGAGACCTAGGCTATATGTTGGTAATATGCAATGTGCAACTATTCTTGTGCTATATGTAATTACTATGTCTTCTGCAATTTTCTGTTCCCATAGTGCATAAATGTTGTCGGAAGAAAACCCCCTTGACAGCACGTTTTTAATTGTTAAAATTGCTCTCTTCGATTTCCGCCCTCCGTGTAATAATTAACAGGAGGGGTGTGTGTTAATTGATCTTTTTGACTACTCCCTAGGAGGTTGCCCACCCACAACTCCTTTTGTCCTGAAGAAGACCCGCCTTGTAAGGACTACTTTCCTACCTAGACTACGGGTCGAAACGTTGACTGCTCAACTACGACCAATCTCCTACCCCAAGCAGGACCTTAACGGTTGAAATGGAGTTTGGTTTTGTGTACTAATTATGTGTTGGACTCTCTAAGAGCCGTATGAGGTGGCCCTTTTGCTAAAGGGACCACATGTATTGAGTTTCTAAATTGAAAATAATATTTGCCACTGGATGAATCTGACTATCCCTTGACCCCACCTTGTCCCTGACACTACCCTCACTTTCCCCCTTCCCGTTGTGAATGTGGGCACGCACATTTATTATCAATCGTTTATGTATGTAAACATATGTATGATGCACTTAAACCAGTGAAAGGAAATCATGCAAATTTGAATAAAACTTTTTTGCATCCACTAGCTTTGCTCCCTGAATTAACTGTGCATTAAGATATAAGTTTACTGTACTTTGTTTTCTGTCGGGGACCCCTTCCCTTTGTACTGATAATTACCCAGGTCCCCTTTGACTTTAATGGGTTTAACCCTGTTTTTCATAATCTCAATAACCGTAGTATGGCCAGGGTAGGAGGAGAACACCTGTTGTAACCGCTTCAAGGTGGTATGGAGTTCCTGTTTCTGTTTTTCCGTCAAATCTGAATCCATACAGACCTCATAGGAGAGGACGGTTTCTGGTTCTGTGCTGGAGAGAATGGGGCGGGGGCCTACCCAATTTTTAAAAGGTTCACGTGGTATATCTGGGAGATTCGCCGGGTACGGTCGGTTTCTATCTCATAAGTAACCGGCGTCACCTGCCGTAGGACCGGAAAGGGGTCTTGCCATTGACCCAGCAATTTGTGGTCTGAGGATGGCATCAGGAGGAGTACTAGGTCTCTGGGGAGAAAAGACCGTGGTTTTGCGCCCTTATCATATTGCTGTTTCTGGTTTGCTTGTGCGGTCACCATGTTCTGCCGCACAATGTCCCGTATTTGTCCCAGATGGGTTCTGAGGTTCTCCACGTACTCAGGGAGGGGTCTGGTTCGGTCGGGTTCGGCCTCCCAGGCCTCTCTGGCCATGTCTAACAGGGTTCGCGGGGGACGCCCATATAAAAGCTCATAAGGCGAAAATCCTGTGCTGATCTGGACCTTGCAGCGGATCGCAAACAGAGCAAGGGGTAACATCTCTTCCCAACTCTTGCTCTCAAGGGCCAATCATTTTTTTAAGGTGGTTTTTAGGGTGGCGTTGTAGCGCTCAACAAGCCCATCCGTTTGGGGATGGTAAGCGGAGGTTCTTATCTGCTTAATGCCTAATTGGGAACATACCTGTCTCATGAGGGCGATACAAAGGGGGTCCCCTGGTCCGTCAGGATTTCCCTAGGGAAGCCTACCCTGGAAAAGAGCGAGATTAGAGCCTTGGCTATGTTCTGGGTGGTGGGTTGCCGTAGGGGTATAGCTTCAGGAAAACGGGTGGCGTAGTCGACCAGGACTAAAGCATACCGACACCCACTTCTGGAGGGTAACATGGGGCCTATTATATCCATCCCGACCCTACTGAAGGGAATGTCGATAAGAGGTAGGGGTTGAAGAGGCACTCTGGGGGGCTGATATCGACTGTTTTTTTGGCAGATCGGGCAGGCACGGCAGTACTGTTTTATTTGCTGGTAGACGCCTGGCCAATAGAACTTTTCCAGGATCGCCTGCCCGGTCTTCTCATCGCTAAAGTGGCCCCCCAGTAAGTGACTGTGGGCGAGAAACAACACCTTATCGCGGAAGGGCCCTGGGATTATCAACTGTGGTGTTTGTTGCCCCCCCTTTCTGTACAAACGGCCGTTCTTTTTGTAGAAGTAGGGACCTACTTGTAGGGGGTCTTCATTGTCCAGGGCACGTCCCCATGCATCCTGTAGGACGGCGTCCTCCTGTTGTGCTGCGCGGAATTCCCTGTCGGTTTCCCATGGGTGTTCCTCCACACGAATGGGAAAAGCTGTGGCGTAGTTCCTCTTTTCTTTCTTTTTTTGGGTTTTTGTTTTGTACGGTCTGGTTCTCGTTTCTGTGGATGGATGGCCGTGGGGAAACGGAGCTTCCGACCACCACTTCTCTAGGGAGTTGGTAGTGTCATGGAGAAGATGGGGAAGACCGGGGTAGTCACTGCCCAGTATCACTTGCTCCGGGAGATTGGGTACAAGACCCACAGTCAGGGTACTTCCGTGATCCATAGGGTGTTGAACCCTAATCCGGGCGGTAGGGTACAGTTTCGTATCACCGCGTACGCACTGGATGGCTACTGTACCGGTCACTGGTCCCACCGGGGTTGGCATCTCCTGGGGCCAGAGCACGCTCTGTCTGCAGCCCGTATCAGCAAGGGCTAGAACCGGGTGTCCATTGATTCTCACAGGGCAGTGGTATTTGGGAGGGGTGGTTTCCGCAGGGAGGCAGACAAAGTTCCGGGCGAGACCCACCTCCATCGGTTCCTCCTTCTGGGGGCATACTCTGGCGATGTGTCCGTATCCCCCGCAGTGATAACACTGAGGTCCGGGTGGGGGAGGCATGACAGGGTAAGGGAAAAGCGGAGCGAGTTCAGGTTTCCTGGCAAAAGAGGCCTCGGGGCCCGGTTGGGGTTATGGGTTTGGGGTCGGTGGGTGTGCTCGTCTTTCGGTTTCTGAAAGTCTTGGGCCCGGCAGCAGGCACTGGGGATCTCTATCGCGTTTTCCAGTGTGAGGCGGGCGTGCTGGCGAACCCATCTTTGGGTGGAAGGATGTAGAGACGCCAAGAACTGCTCCAGGTATATCTTGGAGAGGATGTCCTCCTTTGAGGCCGTGGCGGGTCGCAGCCAGCGATCGGCAAGATCTTTGATGCGAAAAGACAGAGCCCGAGGTGTTACTTGGGGCCCTTCTTTGGCTTGGCGCAGCCTCACCCTATAGATTTCGTCGTCTATACCCAGGCGTTCCAGGATGCACGTTTTGATGTCAGCATAAGGGGTCTGTCCCTGGATATTGGCCTGTTGGTATGCCGCTTGTAACTCGCTGGTTAGAAGAGGACCTAGGTAGTGACCCCAACGGTCAGGGGGCCAGGCAGCAGCTTGGGCCAGACGCTCAAAAGTAGTGAAGAAGAAGTCTGGGTCTTCTCCCTGTACATACTTCTGGAGGACCACCGAGGGAAGGGAAGCGACTGGTCTTTGTTGGCCTAGTACGTTAGTGAGCTCGCCCATCGCTTCATCCTGGGCTACACCCTGGCCTTTAAGGACATCGTGTAACTGTCCTCGGTCGTCCTCGGCCGTCTTGAAGAACTGTTCCATTAGCTTCCCCAACTGCTCCTGTGTCTCTGCCAGTTTCTTTACAGCGGCCTCCATTCTTCCGGACGATCCCACTTCTGACACCACCTGTGATCGTGGGGTGTAGGCAGACCGGAATAACAGGCGGGGAGGCCGTATATAATGGGCTATCTCTGAGCCGGTTTTATTGTCAATGTACAGAGTTCAGTGAAAGTTCGGGAGGGGAAAGGAGAAAATACAGGAAGGAGAGTCCTTAAGCGGTGCTTGGCCGGACGTCGAGACGATGGTTCCTCGAGAAGGGATGGTGCTTGGCCAGAAGTCATGTTTGCGGGCTTCTTCCGAAGGGCTGTAGTCGGCTGGCCACCGGGATGATGGTTCCTCGGAGGTATGGGAAGGAGAGAAAAAGAGGGGCCGTTAGTCCGACTATCTAGGATCGGGTGCTGCTTTATACCTACACCAGGGGGTGTGGGAGATGAAAGGAGAGTGAGGAAGGCAGGGGACGGGTCAAGAGGGGGAAAGAGGAAGATTAGGAGGGCAGAAGGGTGACGGAGTGACGGGCGAGTGCGGGGGTCTTTTATACAGTCGTGCGCGTGAATGAACAAATGGGTGCTATACACGATATTTACAGTGATGGGTGCAAGGAGTGGGCGTGACTGCTTTATACACTATTAACACACTCTCGATACAGCAGCGGATCGGTACTCACATGCCCCGCCGCAACTCTCCTGCGAGTTGCGGCCGCTCTCCAGCCTCCTCCAACGGACTCCACCAGTCCTCGGCCCAGACTTCGTCTTCTTCCGCTTCACCGCTCTTCGCCTCAGGTTCTCCGCACACTGCCTCCTGCCACGAGTCCACTTGCTTGAACGCCCTGTTCTCTTAGGTTCCGGCTTTTCCGCACTCCGCCTCTGACTTGTGGGAGGGACTTCCGGGGTTACTGGAGAGTCCTTCCGGGTTTTCGCTCGTCGCGATTGGTTCCTGCAACGAAGGAGAGGGGGGTGGAGTCCGGGTTGCGATGGATGCCACAGGACCAGATGGCGAGGTCCGGGACCTTGAGGGAAGGCGTGTCATGCACGCACCTTAATTGTCTCAGGAGTGTCGTGGAGTCTCGACGCTAAGCACCCTGCTTCACCCCTATCACCCCCGGGAGTCAGGAAATTACACCGACACCCAGGAAGTAATCAGGGGGAAAACAGGGGAACAAAACAAGGATAGATGGGGTAGAAACAACACTCAGCAATTTTCACCACGAACAACTTCAGGTTAAGCTTTTCTATTCGGGAACTGCATAAAGACAAAGCAAATATTAGTATGAAACCCCTCCCCACACTGTTCATAAATAACTTGTCTGTGACCCAATGGTATACCTTCAGATTGTGGAGTGTATGCAGGTTTCTGGGAGATGTATGCTGACTGGAATCAGAATAAATAACAGAAGAACAGGTATGTCTGGTTCCTGTAAGTAGGAAAGAACCTATAAGACTCAACACTACTTCTATATTACTAAACTACATATATTTCTCGAGTGCTTACCTATAAACACCAGGCTTGCAACCATAAAATAACGGAGACCCCTCCAGAATGTGTCGGTGCAAATACCCTGTTAGTAGTCACAAGGTTGGATCACCAAAACACACGAGATAGCAATGAAAGAAAATCGCCACAGGCGGACTTGGAAGAAACGCGGTGTGCACACCATACAAGCAATAATAATTTCGCTTGTCACAAAAGTAAGTCCTAACAAAAAAACGAAGAAACATACAAGAAGCTAACAGCTTCTTAACTCACGAAACGGACGAGTCGGAAACGCTGGAAAGTCACGAGAATGGAGGACCCACCACTAACTCCTTGTACAAACACCACACCGTGACCTGGAACGAATGCTCGAATGCTGGCTAATCGCGAAGCGTTTCCAGGAGCGTGAGGCGGGTCTAAATATCCTGAAACGTCTTATTGCGCATGCACGATTCCGCACGCATGTGTCCTAAGGGTGTTATCTTGTTTTTGCCAACCATCCGAAAGTGCCAACCGCGTACTGTGGATCGGCTGCTATTTGTTCAACATGGGATCTGCGGTGGAGCAGAAGCAGGCATGACAAGGCGCTGCTTTGACGAGGTAGTGGTCGTGGCCCTTTCACAGGGGTTTACTTGGGGTCTGGGTTCTGGTCGATATATGCTACGTGTGGGGTGCAGAGGGGGTCTTGATACATTAGCCTTAAAGTCTGGGGACCTATGAAAGGCGCAAGCAAGTTCAACCGCAGTGGTGGAGGTTAGATTGTGGTGTTGTTTAACCCAGGCCCTAGAGTTGGGAGGGAAAGCATCCAGGAATTGCTCCAGACAAATTTTTTTCAGTGAGTTCCTCAACTCTAGATACACGGGGTATATGTCAACTGTTGTCCATACCCCGTATTCTATAATAGAGGGCACGTGGATTGTCCCCTGGGGTCCAGCGTTCTTATTTGCACCTCGTTTAGTAGTATTCTTGGTTGCAGCCCAGGCGTTCCATGATGGCTTTCTTCATATCTTCGAATGCTGCAGTACCAGCTGGGTTGGCTGCCTGGTATGCAGCCTGTAGTTCTCCAGATAAGTGTCAGGTACGCTCCACAGGATCCGGATGACGAATATAAGGCCCACCTCCAAACGTCACAAACACTCTGATAACTTATCAACAGAGGATTTGAGCCATTAGGTGAGGGGAAATGTAAAATAATAAACAGGGAAGGGAAGGAAGGGGACAGCTGGGAAAGGGAAGTACCTGAAACGACAGAACATACAGGGATAAGAACACCATTCATACAGCACCGTTAATATCTAAAATACTTTGTAATAGACTAGATACCTGTGGGGAAAAGGCAGGACTTGGCAATAGATTTTCTCTGTTCCCCCTCTAGTTCGTTAAGCTCGAGACCTATATGGAACATACATAGGTTAGTACCAATCTCGTAACAACTACTGACACACATGAACCAGGCAAGATACCTCCTATCATACCTGAAGAATAAGTCAAGTCAAGTCAAGTCAAGAATTTATATAGCGCACTACATACCCATAGGGTCTCAAGGCGCTTGAGGAAGGGGGGGGGGGGAGGTTTACTTATCGAATATCCATGTTTTAAGTTGTTTTCTGAAGGCTAGGTGGTTTTGAGTAAGGCGGAGGTGGATGGGAAGGGAATTCCAGGTCTTGGCCGCTAAGTAGGAGAAGGATCTTCCTCCCATGGTGGCTTTGTGGATGCGCGGAACAGCGGCGAGGGCTTGGTTGGACGAACGCAGCTGGCGGGTGGGGGTGTAAAAGGAAAGGCGCGTGTTGAGGCAATCGGGTCCAAGTTCGTATAGGGCTTTGTGTGCGTGGGTGAGGAGACGGAACGTTATTCTCTTGTTGACGGGGAGCCAGTGAAGGTTTTCAGGTGAGCGGAGATGTGGTCTGTGCGGGGGATGTCTAGTATGAGTCTGGCTGTAGCGTTTTGGATGCGTTGGAGTTTTTTCTGTATTTTCGCTGTGGAGCCGGCGTAAAGGGTGTTTCCGTAGTCCAGACGGCTTGTAACCAGTGCGTGAGTGACCGTTTTTCTTGTTTCGGTGGGGATCCAGTGAAATGTTTTTTTGAGCATGCGTAGGATGTTGAAGCATGAAGATGAGACGGCGTTGACTTGTCTGGTCATCGAGAGTGAGGAGTCCAGGATGATGCCCAGGTTCCGTGCGTGGTCCGTCGGTATGGGGGCTTTTCCTAGGGCCGTTGGCCACCAGGAGTCGTCCCAGGCGGAAGGGGATGAGCCTAAGATGAGGACTTCCGTTTTGTCCGAGTTCAGTTTCAGACGGCTGTGCTTCATCCACTCGGCTACTTCTTTCATCCCTTCGTGTAGGTTGGTTTTGGCGGTGGTTGGGTCTTTGGTGAGTGAGAGGATCAGCTGAGTGTCATCAGCGTAGGAGATGATGTTGAGGTTATGTTGACGTGCAATGGTTGCGAGGGGGCTCATGTAGACGTTGACGAGGGTGGGGCTGAGGGAAGATCCTTGCGGGACGCCGCATATGACTTCGGTGGCCTCTGACTTAAAAGGGGGGAGGCGGACTCTCTGAGTTCTTCCAGCGAGGAACGAAATGATCCAGTCCAATGCTTTTCCTTGAATTCCGATGTTTCTGAGGCGTTGTATCAGGGTGCTATGGCAGACTGTGTCGAAGGCTGCGGAGAGGTCAAGGAGGATAAGGGCGACTGTGTCTCCGTTGTCCAGTAGTGTTCGAATGTCGTCTGTTGCTGCGATGAGGGCGGTCTCGGTGCTGTGTTTGGCTCGGAAGCCAGACTGTGAGGAGTCGAGTAATTTGTTGGTTTCGAGGAAGGTGGGGAGCTGATTGTTAATGGCTTTCTCAATGACTTTGGCAGGGAATGGGAGGAGCGAGATGGGGCGGTAGTTTTTGAGTTCGGTGGGGTCAGCTGTGGGTTTCTTCAGAAGGGCGCTGAGTTCGGCGTGTTTCCAGCTTTCTGGGAATGTGGTGGAGTTAAGGGAGTAGTTGATGACATCTCGGAGATGTGGTGCGATAATGGAGTCTGCTTTGTTGAAGATGTGATGGGGACATGGGTCTGTAGGGGATCCTGAGTGGATGGAGTTCATCAGGCGAATGGTCTCTTCTGTGGTGATTGGGTTCCATTCGGAAAGGATATTCGGAGGAGGTAACGGTTCGGAGGTGAGTGGGGTGGACTGGTTTACAGGTTGGTTGTCAAAGCTGTTATGGATGTCGGCGATTTTGTTATGAAAGAATGAGGCAAGGGAGTCGCAGAGGACTTGAGAGGGGGTGATGTCGTTAGAGCTGGCGGTAGGGTTGGTGAATTCTTTGATGATGTTAAAAAGTTCCTTGCTGTTGTGGGCGTTGTTGTCTAGTCGGTCTTTGAGTGCTGATTTCTTGGCTGTCCGGGTTAGTTGGTGGTGTTTGCGGGTGGCGTTTTTGAAGGCGGCTTGGGTGATAGTGTTTGGGTCTGTTTTCCAAGTTTTCTCAAGGGAACGACAGAGCTTCTTGGATTTCTTAAGGTCATCGTTGAACCAGGGGGCGTTCTTGCTTCCTTGCTTGATTTGATGTTTTTTTCAAGGGTGCTAATTTGTCGGCGGTTTGGGTTCACCATTGTGTAAGGTTGATGGCGGCTTGGTTAGGGTTCGTTGAATAGGCAGGGTTTTTTTGAAGAAGCGATGATGAGATCTGGTTGATGGTTATTTTGTTCCAATTTCTTCGCAGAGTTGGTTGAGGGTGGTTGTGGATCGAGGTCTTATTGTAAATAAAGTGGATGCAGCTGTGGTCCGTCCAGTGGAGGGGTGTGGTATGAGTGAAGGAGATATGCTTGCTGGAAGTGAAGATCGGGTCGAGTGTGTGTCCTGCATAGTGTGTGGGGGTGTTAACAAGTTGTTTGAGTCCGAGATTGGCGAGGTTGTCCAGAAGGGTGGTGGTGTTACTGTCGTTGCTCTTTTCCAGATGGAAATTGAGGTCTCCCAGTAGAATGTATTCTTCCGAAGGGAGGGCGTGTGGGGTGATAAAGTCAGTGATGTCTTCGCTGAATTTTGTACGGGGTCCTGGTGGCCTGTAGAGGAGGGTGCCCCTAAGTGTTGTCTTGGGGTCGGTGTGGATCTGGAAGTGAAGGTGTTCGGCGATAGCGAGGTTGTCATCTGAGCTGGTTGAGACGCGGATGGTGTTCTTGTGGACGATGGCGATGCCTCCTCCTGTTTGGATGGGGCGGTCCTTACGGGTGATCTTGTATCCGTCAGGGATGGCTATGGTGATGTCTGGAGCTGAAGAGGCATTCATCCAGGTTTCTGTTAGGAAGGCGATGTCCGGAGAAATGGTGTCGAGTAGATTCCAAAGGTCGATGGCGTGTTTGTGAACCGAGCGGGTGTTGAGAAGGATGCATTTGAGGTGGTTGGTGTTGGCTCTCTGTTTGGTGTTTGTGGATTTGGTTTGGGACTTGACGCAGGAGAATTTGCAGGAGTGGCAGGTGAAGGGTCCATGGGTGTGTCCTGGTGCTGCTTGGGTGCAGTTAGTGAGTCGGCCGGGGTTGAGTGCAAAGAGGGAGGAGGCGTCGTATGTAATGCGGGGAGGATGGGTGGAGCGGGGACCAGGGGGTCTGGCGCTGGGCGCGGTCCAGGCGCGGACGGGCGTAGACGGGCTTACCTTTGGCGCACCTTCGGCGCGGCCGCAGCGCGCGGACGCTGCGCGTAGGGCCATCAGTCCTAAATGGAGAGTGGAGGGGGAGGAGCGTGGGAGGGGCAGCAGGGAGGCGGGAGCGGGGCGGGGAGGAAGGGCTCTGGGACACAACAACAAACAAAATGGAGGCGGGGAAAGGTCGAGTGAGGCTTGGGCCACCGAAATTGTAATCACAGCGCTGTTTAAACAAGCGGCGCTATTTCAATGGCACAAACTATGCTGAGATATAAATCACCGGGAGCGCTATGAGCGCAGGCACGTCTAACAGATGCAAGATAATAAAGGCACAGATACACAATCACCATAAGCGCTAAGAGCGCAGGCACGTCTAACAGATGCAAGATAATAAAGGCACAGATATACAATCACCGGAAGCGCTATGAGCGCAGGCACTTCTAACAGATGCAAGATATTAAAGGCACAGATACACAATCACCATAAGCGCTATGAGCGCATTCACGTTTAACAGATGCAAGATATTAAAGGCACAGATATTCTGTGATGAGTGGGAGAGTAACGATACCACCAGGAGTCAGGAGCCAGGGAGTGTGGGAGCGACCGCGTCTGACGAAGTCAGGACGGTCACAGCTCTGCCTTCTCAGAGTCTGCCGTAAGGGTCAGTGGGTGGGAGGGGCAGCAGGGAGGCGGGAGCGGGGCGGGGAGGAAGGGCTCTGGGACACAACAACAAACAAAATGGAGGCGGGGAAAGGTCGAGTGAGGCTTGGGCCACCGAAATTGTAATCACAGCGCTGTTTAAACAAGCGGCGCTATTTCAATGGCACAAACTATGCTGAGATATAAATCACCGGGAGCGCTATGAGCGCAGGCACGTCTAACAGATGCAAGATAATAAAGGCACAGATACACAATCACCATAAGCGCTAAGAGCGCAGGCACGTCTAACAGATGCAAGATAATAAAGGCACAGATATACAATCACCGGAAGCGCTATGAGCGCAGGCACGTCTAACAGATGCAAGATATTAAAGGCACAGATACACAATCACCATAAGCGCTATGAGCGCATTCACGTTTAACAGATGCAAGATATTAAAGGCACAGATATTCTGTGATGAGTGGGAGAGTAACGATACCACCAGGAGTCAGGAGCCAGGGAGTGTGGGAGCGACCGCGTCTGACGAAGTCAGGACGGTCACCGAAGAATAGTCTAAGCTTTTGTAATAAGGGATTCCGGGTGTGAGTTACCACCATGAAAGAGTAATAGGACTGAAGGGGAAAAGTGTAGGAACAAATGTGTAAACATACAGAACACGGTAATGCGTGGGACGCAAAAACCACATAACTCCGCTCTGTCTGGTAAAGAACTCCAAGTCACATAGTAGTCCTCAGGTACAAGAATTGGTTGAGTTCAACAAACAATAACTGAAGGCTGTTGAATAGTATGCAAATAGGCTAATACCATAAGAGCACAACCTCCTTAAGACTTGACAGTAGGTTCTCACGGCAACGCGTAGCTGCGACCGCCACCGCGCTCCGCGAGTGTTATTAAATCGATTTAATCACACAACAACAAGCGCTTGTTCTGGATACACGGAGCTGCGACCGCCACCGCGCACCACCTACTCAAGGTAGTATAGAAACAAGTTTGGCAACAGAAACATACACAGTGAATAAGAAGACACGGCAGCGTGTAGTGCCCTTACCACTCCGCTCCGCTCTTCCTTCTGAATCAAAGAAAAATGATCTCCTGACAACGAGTCTTGAAACAGCAGCGTGTGGAATGAACCACAGCGCTCCGCTCACTCGCAAATCCAAAACAAAGGCAATGCGCAGCAGTTCCTTCACTGCGCACAATGGAAAACGGCAACGCGTGGGGTGCACCACAGCGCTCCGCTCAATGACGGACTAAGAAGGGCGGGGGGCTGCTCCTACCTGGTGCAGAATATCACCACGGCAGCAATCCAAAAGAGTCCAACACGAAACAGCAAGAAGCGACCTCCTTTCTCCTGCTCGAGGTCTGAACCCAGAATAACACGCAACAGGAAGCGTGTCACACAGTCTAAAGTAGCCTCAGCCGAGGCATCTGGGAAATGTAGTCTTTTCCTGCCCGGAAAGGATGACAGTCTATCTACCGATTAGCGCTGTAATGCAGGCGCTTAGTCGGGCTCTGACAATAAGAGGGGTGCTATATACTGGCCCCACCTCTCTTGAGGCCATGCCGTCGTTGTTGCCACCCTTTCAAAGTTAATAAAAAAGTAGTCCGGGTCATCCCCAACCTTATACTTCTGGAGGACGGATCCCGGAACATTTGGCCTCACTCGTGTACTTACTATGGCGTCAGTAAGTCGCAGAATCGCCGTATCTTGGACCTGCTGGTTATTTGTAAGGAGAGTGGCTTGCTACTTTAATACCTCCTGCAGGGCTTCCTGGTCCCTTTAGGCTATTTGTGCTTGCTGTTCTAGCACTAATTGCAGGTGCCGTTGCCCCTCAGCTAGTTGGGCTAATATGCCATCTACTGGCATGGGTTGTGTCATGTTTCGACACACAGTTAAGAATCCACTTCTGACATCAAGATTGTTGGGGTATGGGACTGAGGCATCACAAAATACCCCTAGTAGGTTCGAAGAAGGTGTTTATTGCCACTCTGCGTTACTTCTTTGATGAGGGAATTTTAAGGCAGGTGCTTGACACAACGACAATCAAGGTATAAAACACTAGAAAAATGTCACTGAGGCACAGGTTTGTCCTCCACAGTCTTTCCAGATCTCCTCTTATTCGGGCTCTGGGGTAATGGGGCTTCTTGTTGCACTTGGTCTCTTCCACTGGTCCGGACTTGTCAGTTAGCGTAAAAAAAAAAAAAGACAAGCAAACCAGGGGGTTACCGTTTTACGTCACTGGCCTTTTTCTGTGTGCTACCGTCACCCAGACAAGCAAAGAAAACGGGTAGTGAGGGAAGGTTGTGAAGGGGGGGGAATCGACGTGGTGTAAACTCACACACAAAAAATAAAATAATGGTGACACTCACGTGATTCAATTCCCCATACCTCCCCACCACCCCCAACAGAAGGACCCCCCTAATGGTACTGACCTTGAACCACGGTCCGAGTCCAGGACCCTGGTAAAAGGACCCAGGCGCCTTCTCTCCCTGCCTAACCGCCGGGCTGGGTCGCGATATATGGGGCGCTCTCCGGGATCTTCTCTCTCTCTCCGTCTTCTGGGTCAGCTCTTTCTCTTGATTCTCCACTTGCCCCCTCTGGGTCAGCTCTCGGCGACCCCGACTCCGTTGCACCGTCTTTTCTTCTGTCGTCTGTTGATGACGTCAGGCCACTTCATCCGGTCTATGCAGCGAGGCAGCACCTTCCGTCCTGCAGTCCCGGTGTATCTCCTCCTCAAGTGGACCTTTCTCCATCTTAGTGAGGGGTGAGCAATCAGGACATCCCAAAACGTCAGCTGCTCAATGAGGACCAATTAATTAGTGACCAGCTCATAAGTTAGTGATGAGGTTTGATACAGCGCTGCTCCAAACCAAACCTCCAAACCATCAATTATATTTACTAGGAGCTATCACACTTTACTCGTCGGTGGGGTCCATGACACTGCGAGTCACTCATTCACACAAATCACCCTGCTCCCAAGATCAGTGAAGACTAGAAGAGGAGATGCTGTATTTTAGCGGAGTGTCTTATGTCATGTAATCAATCTAAAATTGTATACACTATATACATCTGCAGTTTATCGGATTTACCATGATTTTATCCTTAAGAAACATTCAAAACACTCCACCATTTGTTCCATGGATCAGCTAGTAAAAGTTAACTAATGGATAACAAGACCAACTTAATTCTCCATTTATTTAATTTTCATTTAAAGACTTACGGCCTGATTCATGAAAAAGGAAATCTGCGAGTCTCAAATTGCGATTCACAGCGAATCGCAATTCGAAAGTCGCAGATCGGAATTCATCATAGTTAGCGATAAAAAAAAGCGAATCGCACATGGCCGCAAAAAGCGATAGCGATATACGAAAATCGCCGAAAAATCGCTATTACCCAGAAAATCCGTCTCTATTTAGCGCCATCGCAAATCCCCATTAGCGAAATCTCGCTAGTAGCGAGATCGCAAAAACAGGAAGTCGCTTTTCGAGCACAGTGATGACATCACAACCAGGAAGCAGGCAGTTCCCACCCCCATTCAGAACTGTGAGGCTGATCTCGAGGCTGCAGCTGAACAGAGCTCCTTCCAGGACACCTCCAAAGTTGCTAAACCAACCCATTTGTGACTGCAGCAATGCCAGAGGAGCCTGCACCAGGGCCCAGTGACACCTGGCGCAAGAGGAAGCTCAAGTTCTCTGAGCAGGAGTTGGAGCACCTCATTGAGGGAGTGGTTGATAATGACTCCAAACTATTTGGGAAGGACTCCAGGAGGGTGCCGGAGGTGGAGAGACGTCGAATCTGGCTTGGGATATCTGCGAAAGTGAACGCTGTGGGCGTGATACACAGGTCACTGGATGAACTCAAAAAGAGGTGGTACGACCTCCGAGGTCGTGCCAAGGAGAGGGTGGCAGAGAGGCTGGGCGAGACCCATGCTACTGGGGGCGGAGAACCTACTGTCCCTCCCAACGCCCCCATGGAGGACCGCGTGGAGGACACCCTGGAGCCAGAGGCGTGCATAGGTGTCGTCAATCTGGACTCATCCCGACCCAGCCAAGACAGCCAAGGTAAGTGGCATGCGACTGCGACCCTGTCCCCTAACAATGGTCATGGCCCTATAGCCTCCCATATTCATCCCAAGTCATGCAAACCATGCACATTAGGTCATGCCCAAAAGCATTGTGGGACATGTAGTCTGCCCATAATGTACAAGAACCCCAATGCAGCCTCACATGTCCCAAAATAAGCAATGACAAAGCCAGGCAGGGAATGTCAACCAGCATGCATGTAGCAACTGCACGTGTGACAGATACATGCAATTAATGTACGTCCAATTCCCCTCACAGGTGGCGCTGACAACAGCAGCAACAGCGACATGCTGCTTATTGACGAGGCACGAGAGGATGCCGAGGAGGTGCCAACACCGACACTTCCTGCACCATCAGGCGCAGCACCTCTCCCCGCAGCCAGGGCAACACCAACTGTGCCAGCACCATCAGGCGCAGCACCTCTCCCCGCAGCCAGGGCAACACCAACTGTGCCAGCACCATCAGGCGCAGCACCTCTCCCCGCAGCCAGGGCAAGACCAACAGCGCCAGCACCATCAGGCGCAGCACCTAACCCTGCAGGCAGGGCAACACCAACAGCGCCAGCACCATCAGGCGCAGCACCTAACCCTGCAGGCAGGGCAAGACCAACAGCGCCAGCACCATCAGGCGCAGCACCTAACCCTGCAGGCAGGGCAAGACCAACAGCGCCAGCACCATCAGGCGCAGCACCTAACCCTGCAGGCAGGGCAACACCAACAGCGCCAGCACCTTACGGCGCTGAACCTTTGACAACCACAACTCCACCACCAGCTGGACCATCTACATCTGGTGCAGCTACTGTGGTGACAGTGCACACACCCACTGTGGGCAGCCAGCAGAGCAGGCATGGCAGGGTTCGCCAGCAGAACACATCACGCAGCGGCAGGAGGGGGATGGCTGTGCGCATGCCAGGCCTGAGCATTGAGTGCCGGATGCTACGCATACACCAACTGCAGGCACGACGGCAAGGGGCTATTCAACTGCAGCTAAACAACATTGGCCGCAATGTGGCCAATGTGGGTGAGAGGATTGAGCGCATGACGACAGCCATGGAGGCCAACACTGCTGCGCTCATATCGCAGCGCAACTCCGCCCGCCGCCGCCACCGGCAGCTCCTTACGCGCCTGTCAGCCTACACCCGCTCTAACTATATAATCGGGAATGCCACCTCCCAGCTCTCACGACGGTCCCTGGCGCAGCAGCAGCAGTTGATCCAATGCGTTGAGGATGTTGGACGAGTGTTGGAGCAGGTCACCACTGCCATGCTGGCACTCCATCCTACTGGTCCAGCCAATGTGGGGGGGGACGACACCAGTGAGGGCACCTCCAGTGTCAGCAGCCTGTCTGCCTCAATGGTTGGCGTGTTACGCCGCAGCACCAGGCCCACTACAGGGACACGTGCCGTCCCAGAGGAAGAGCCAGAGAGGCGTTTGGGTGCTGCGCGCCGGAGGCGCAATTGAGTTTCATGGACATTTTCTGGAACATGCTGCTGATACAAGCATGTCCAGTGTTTAGTTAGGAGCAGTATGGCGCAATACTGCTAGCATTTGATGAATGTAGACATAACATTATTATTGTGCATTTAACAATAATATTTATTCATGCATCATACATCGGCCTCCTGTCATTATTTACATTGGCATGCAATTGTGATTTGTTGGGTGAGGGGAGTGGGTGCTCTAGAAACTGTTCATTGTGATGTGGTTGCGGCGTCTGTGTCCTTCAGCTGGGTTCTCCCCGCGTGCATGACGCACATGTGCAGGTGGCCGGTCGTCCCCTTCCGACTCACTGCCAGAGATCTCTACAGGTATCAATGTTGTGTAATATTGCACACACAGCCACAATGCGGCAGCACACATCAGGACTGTAGTACATGGCCCCACCAGTCTTGTGCAGTATGCGGAATCTGCTTTTCAGTAGCCCAAATGTCCGCTCTATGCAATTCCTTGTGCGTATGTGCGCTACATTATAACGCCTTTGCTGTGGTGTCGCAGGGTTGAGGTATGGGGTGAGGAGGTATTCACGGAGGGCGTAGCCACTGTCACCTGCATGAGAGGAGCAGAGGGTGGGTGCCTGTGCAGCGCAGATACTACATCACAGTGTGACATTGTGGGGTAAGTGTACTTACCAAGTAGGTGTCCTTCACCAAAGTCTCCCCTGGCCAGTCGTCTGTGGAGGCCGCTGTGCCGGAAAATAAAGGAGTCATGTGTACTCCCCGGGTACTGGGCTACAATGTCCGTGATGTATGACTTAGCATTGCAGACCATCTGTATGTTGAGGGAGTGGTAGGACTTGCGATTGCGGTACATGTACTCGGTTGCAGCTGGTGGGCATATGTGGACGTGAGTACAGTCAATGCAGCCTATCACATGTGAGAACTGTGCAACATTGTAGAATTGCTGCTTGGTCAAATCCAAATCCTGTTGGCTGGTGAGAAATTTGATGTGCTGGTGTAGCTGGGTCAGCATTGCGTCAAGGAAACTGTGTAGGCAGCGGGACATGGTGGGCTGGGATATCCCCCCAGCAGCCGCAACTATCCCCTGGAAGCTCCCAGAGGCCAGGAGGTGCAGACTACACAATACCTGCACATGTGTAGGCACGGCATTTGTCCGCCTTGTTGGGTGCTGCATCAGGGGGTCAAGGTCCTGTATTAGCTTGATAATCATTGCCCCATTCAGGCGGTACTTGGCATATATCTGCTCTCTGGTTTGGCCCAGCAGGGTGACCCGCTGGCGGAATATCCTCTCCTGGATTCGGCGTCTCCTCCATGCTGCTCGCTGTAGCCTTCGCCGCCTGACCACCATGTACAGTCCTGGCATTGTGAAACTCCTAATGCTGCTGCTGCTTCTCCTTATGTGTGTTTGGTCAGGCCTGCATCTGTTTCTGATTGGGCAACGGTTTTTCCCAAAATTTCTTTACATGGCTTTGATGGTTACCACCTGCTTTGGGTTGTCCTTAATTTGCGCCTCGCAATTAGCGATTTTGGCCAATTTCCCTAATAGCGATTTTTCATGAATACCGATTGCGATTGTATTGCGCAATCGCTATTTTATTCCGAATCGCTAATGCTTTCCTGCCGAAATTCTCCGAATCTTTTAGCGAAAGCGCTAAATCTGTGATGAATGCCGATTTTGTGAATTGCGCTCGCAATAGCTTTTTCGCAGCTATTGCGAGCGCAATTTCGCTTCATGAATCAGGCCGTTAATCTCCTAGCATGACCTTATTTTTATTTAGCCTTAATTCAATAATCATTAGACATTTTAATTCACCTAAAGAGAAAGAAATTTAAATTCAAACAGTTTACATTTATTAGCAGAATAATTCAGAAAATAAGTCAAAACCATATTACCAAAGATCTCAGTAAATGGACATCAGAGTTAGCGAAGAATAATCCCCAAAAACAGCCTCTCTATTCTTTCTCGATGTTCATCTCTCATCAAGACTCCGTCCCCATCGATAGTTAAAGTCAGGAAAATTTCAAAGTCTTTGCACCATGGAAAAATTCATCAGTCCGACAGCATGTCGTGGTGCAAAAATAAAATCAAAAGCAAGCTTTTTTTCTTCACTTACAAACGTCCTCTTTAATACCCTTTTTCCCTAACTATCTATATAAAATTTGAAACTTTTAGGGTCCACGCTCAATTTCATTGGTCCATTTAAGGGGTGGATGAAGATCGCCTCATCTCCTCATTGTCCATATTTCCGCCAAGCCATCGTTATAATCGAAATAAGGTTCCAATTGTTCATTATTGCATTTTTTTCACTCGTATCCTTTAACTTGTTACTTCGACAAAAGTTATCATGCTCACGATTCGGACATATAAATCTTGGCACCCTTTTGCACTTCAGGCCACGCTGTCCTTGACCCACGCTGCACAGACACAGGCTGCTTGCACATCTCTCGAGCATAGTTGCGCATACGTATTGAATTAACCTCTCGTAGTCTCACAAACCTTCCCTTTTTGTTTAGGCCCCATGGGCCATATTGGGAACTATTATAGAAACAAAGTCAATTAAACGTTAGATTTCGAAGTATAGCCCTTCTGTTTACCTCCCCCCATGCTAAGATAACCCTGTTAGTTATTACCTAGATTAAAAGCAACGATTAAGCATTGTTTTCTTACCATTCTCCAAAATTTCTGCGACAATAATATTTTTAGAAAGCTTGCATGCACAGGTGTTCATTAGATTATGACATTTGCGTACTATATTAGTATGACAGTTTCACTTAATTAGCATTTTATGATTCACAACACAAGCAGATTAGTATCCCACATGTATATGTGTATTTGCTTTCTATTCTATGTTGGTTAATTTCAAAACCACATGTTTAATACATATTACAGTTACGGGAATGAGACTTTACGAGGGGTACACAAAAAATTTTGTTTTCACCCTCGCTCCATCAACTCCCCCCTTTTGGTGATTTATCACCAAATAACACCCAAACATTTTTAAAACATGTTTCAAATTCTTTTAATTAGTGTGAGTTATACTCTAGTTTCTTCTAGTTTCTTTCTATCTTGATAAAGTTTCTCTTTAAACTCTTCCATTTCAATGTCCCCCTTTTCATGTTCTCTTTCTTGTCTTTCTTCAAATTCCTTTTTTATAGACTTTTTAAGATTTCTTCTTTTTCTAAGTTTACAGCCTAATCATAAGACTAAAAATATCACTATTATTAGTGTTGCTGGAATTAATACTCTCCCTATTATGGATCAACCTATTTCATAAAACCATTTCTTAACTGCTGAAAAACTTCTACCAAGTTTCTCAAGAACACCGTCAACCTCCAGTGGTATAATTTCTTTATGCAACTCTGTAATATTTGTAATATATCTTTCAATGTTTTGTCTTTTATCGGGTATGTATGTACAACAATGTTGTACCTTCAAAATTCCACAGACTCCTCCTTCTTTTGCCAAAATTATATCAAGAGCAAGTCGATTTTGCATCACCATAGCTCTAATAGCCACCATTTCTGTATTTACAATTTAAAATCCCCCTGCAGTGTCTGTTGACAAACGATCTACTATCGTTGGCAATTTCCGAATTCTGTTTGCATTAAAAGATATACCCACTGCTGGTATCAATGCTTCAAAAATATCACCTATTATTTATATTACACTTTCCCTTCTTCTACGACTTAAAGGTTTACCTGTCTCATGAATTCCATTAGTTCCTCTACCTACATGGAAAATTTTAGGAAAGACCAGACCTACATACCAGGACCCATACCAGTGATCAGGCAATTTATAATAAGTTTTGTTCCCGCACAGAAAATAAATTCCAGGGAAAACTGGATCGTTACCTCCTTTAAATCCCCAACCCCCTTTTATAATATATGTATCTTCACATTGACTTGCTCCAACAAAATAATTATCATATACAGTGTTATCTCTGTGAATACATAATTTCCCTAATAATGATGTATCTATATTGATAGCCACATTCACATTATGTCCTTCTATATTATCATCCTCAAATGTCCACATTGTAGATTTAGATTGCTTTGCTTTTTCCATTCTCTTGTATTGATTCCTTCTTTCCTCTACCATATCCAAAAAGGCGTTCTCCTCATTTCTCATTTTACAAGTCAAATTATGTTTGAACGCATAATCATGGGTCAGTTCTTGTGTTTCCCAAAAATATTTCCCAAAAACCTTTGCAGGTTTAATCTGATTCAATTCAGCCACAATTTTCAATTTTTCAAAAACATCATCAGAATTGTAATAATAATACTCTAATTTCCCTGTTCTATAAAACAAACTAGCTATCACACTACATGTAATCCCATATGTTAATGGAAGGTGGTGGTACGTCACACCCTCCTATACAGATGCTGGTAATTTCACACAGACGTAACAATCACTTGCATCCATCGTTCTCACATATTCAGACAATAACGTTGGAAATAAATTTTTCGAGTAATCACTAATCGAATTGTCTTGATGTACTTCAGGTCTACACATATGCATTATTTCACCCCTTGACTCATAGGCCTTTTCTTTCATACTCTCATTTGCCTTTGCTTTTTCAAAATTTGGTCTAAAAGGAATTATATTAGCTAATATTAACCATACCAGCATCTATAGTCCTGTACATATTAACCACATTCTACACCATTTTCTAAAAATAGTACATTTTGATCTTGTTACGTCATTAGTAGCCATTGGTTTTTTTTTTTTACACAGCGCTTTCCACAATCTTTTCTGTCTTTATATTGTCTCTTTTAAATCTCTTTGCACTTAATAGTGTTCTTATCACCAATAAATTCAACAACTTTGTTCCTTCACCTTTCTTTCTTTGGATTTCCCAGTTTAGGTACTCCTCTTTTCTCGCTTTTGAGTTTCAGTTCACTCACTGTCTTTTTCTCCAACTTAACAATTTAAATTTTCTTGACTGCTCTTCGCTTCTTTTATTGGAGGCAAAGCAATGTATGTCCACTCAGGTGACTTGTATTTTTGATTTGGTCTTCTTACTCTTTTTGGCCTTTGCACAATTTCTATCTTTTCACCCAACAACTCCTTTTGACTTGTTATTTCATTTACTTGATCTTCTTGAGTTTTTGCTTTATTAACCAGTTTAAATCTCAGACCATCATTTTCCTTAGGCCAATTATCTCCTTTACGTGGTTTCTTTGTTTCTAGTCCAACAGTGTTATGTTCCACTCTCCAAGCTCGCTTTCTTGAGCTTCTCCTCAATTGAGTTTCATCCTCACTGTCATCGGACTCAGTTTCAGATTTCTCATAAGTTTCATTCATGATGAACTTTATAGTGTCTGTTTCTTTCACTGAATCTGTTTTCTCGGTGGTCAGTTCTTTCACTCTGTTAGGAACTTCTCCATAGCTGGTACTTGGAAGCTCATCCTTATCGTGAGTTATCTCCTTTTCACCAGTTTCGACATTTCTGTTCCTGCTTTCAGAGCTTTCAGACTGTCCTTCAGTACTTATCTGAATACCAGTTGTATCTTCACTTGTTTCAGTATCCACACTGGTATCAGACTTTACCACATCTCGACTTTCAGGTCGATCTTCAGAATCTGGTATTTTGATGACTTCACTTTCTCCTTCAGACGCAGAGCTTGCATCTGATATTTCCAGATGTCGATGAACAGGTCGAGCTTCAGTATCTGGATTTTTATCTGGTTCACCTTCAGAATCTGAGTCAGTTGTGCTTTCTGCTTTGTCCTGTGGATTTTCAGGTTCAGGCACACGGATAGTATGGCTGGCGTGCACCCATCTCTTTACACCGGCACATTTAACTGCAGTCTTGCTAACCAGAATGACTTGTCTGGGCTTCTGCCAACGAGGAACTAAGCAGTTTCTTCTCCTGTGTACCTTTATCCGAACCCAATCTCCAGGGACTAGATCATGAGCTGGATGTTTTTCTTTCGAGTTTGCATCAGTTCCCACCTGATGAAACACCGAAGTTACCACGTCAGACAGGTTGTTGCAGTAATCCAGCATGATATCATCATTAATAGTCAATAGTTTATCAACTGGCACAAATGCTTGTCTCATCGCTCTTCCCATCAGAATCTCATGTGAACTTAATCCTGTCTTTTTATCAGGTATGCTCCTTAGGGTCATCAGAATAAGTGGCAGAGCATCAGGCCATTTCAGTCCAGTGGCCAAACACATTTTTAGGGCTCGCCTGCTGATGCGCTTCAGCGCATAGCTGGCGAAGCTCTATAGGGGCTTATCCAGTGTTTATCCACTGGCGATTCCTTCAAGTGCATGTGCTTTTTAGGTCATTGCGCTTGCGCAAGCCCTAAAAAGCGCGTGCACAATGCCACCAGCCGCCTGCCTGCCTGCCTCGCATTACCACATCAAAGGCAGCCCTCCGAGCGCATTTCTCACCCCCTAATTATTCACGGCCGGCCGGCAGGCACATCAAAGGCTGCTGCTGCCGTGACTCGCATTTCTCCTCCCTCCTCCCCTATCACTGCCCAGGCCGGCCGTACTTTCTCTTTACAAGGGCCCCCATTCCTGAATCACTTGAAATCTCTCCACATTATTTGCATTTTGTTAATTAAAAAAATTAACTTCAACACAGCGTTGCACATTTTTCTCGACTTCGGAAGGATGAGTCCCAATCTCATTTGTACAAAGTGTTGTAATGGGATTATTGGAGAGTTAGAGAAACGTGCTCACAAGTTACATTTTTATGCATATCATCTGAGTAAATAAACAATAGCATGGTGCCGTTTGCGTCCTTGACTTGATCTGGTTTTTATTTTTATTTTGCTATTATTCTCACAAAGGCTAAGAAGGTCTGCCTACTTTAGTATTAAGTGCTATACGTCGCATAAGCAACAGCTAACCATTCACTCACCCACGCAACGCCACTCACCCATGCAACGCCACTCACCCACGCAACGCCACTCACCCACGCAACGCCACTCACCCACGCAACGCCACTCACCCACGCAACACCACTCACACACGCAACGCCACTCACACACGCAACGCCACTCACACACGCAACGCCACTCACACACGCAACGCCACACACGCAACGCCACACACACACGCAACGCCACACACACATGCAACGCCACACACACATGCAACGCCACTCACACATGCAACGCCACTCACACATGCAACGCCACTCACACATGCAACACCACTCAACCACGCAACGCCACTCACACACGCAACGCCACTCAACCACGCAACGCCACTCACCCACGCAACGCCACTCAGCCACGCAACGCCACTCACCCACGCAACGCCACTCAGCCACGCAACGCCACTCAGCCACGCAACGCCACTCAGCCACGCAACGCCACTCAGCCACGCAACGCCACTCACACACGCAACGCCACACACACACGCAACGCCACACACACACGCAACGCCACTCACACATGCAACGCCACTCACACACGCAACGCCACTCACACACGCAACGCCACTCACACACGCAACGCCACTCACCCACGCAACGCCACTCACCCACGCAACGCCACTCACCCACGCAACGCCACTCACCCACGCAACGCCACACACACACGCAACGCCACACACACACGCAACGCCACACACACACGCAACGCCACACACACACGCAACGCCACACACACACGCAACGCCACTCACCCACGCAACGCCACTCACCCACGCAACGCCACTCAGCCACGCAACGCCACTCAGCCACGCAACGCCGCTCAGCCACGCAACGCCGCTCATCCACGCAACGCCGCTCACCCACGCAACGCCGCTCACCCACGCAACGCCACTCACCCACGCAACGCCACTCACCCACGCAACGCCACTCACCCACGCAACGCCACTCATCCACGCAACGCCACTCATCCACGCAACGCCACTCATCCATATGCAAAACGAAAAATGTCAAACTCTTCTATTGCGAGACCTATTGCATTTTCAATGCTTGTTGCAATTCTGTTCTTTATGGTTCCATTCACTTGCTCAACTATCCCAGATGCCTCTGGTCTGTAAGCACAGTGCAATTTCTGGCGAATGTCCAGTGCTTCACAAATCCTTTGCATTAACTTGTTGAGAAAATGTGTTCCACGGTCAGTCTCAATTGTTACTGGGAAACCAAAAAGCGGAATGATTTCTCTCAACAACAGTTTTGCAACAGTCACTCCATCATTCCTTCTGGTAGGGAAGTCCTCCACTCACCGAGAAAATAGGCAAATAATCACAAGCACATATCTAAGTCTATTACAAGGTGGTAACTCTATGAAATCCAATTGCATTCTTGTAAATGGACCTCCCTCCCATCCTATGGTTCCCAAACTCACAACTGTTTTTCTTCTTGGGTTTAACTGCTGGCACACGACATTGCTGACAAAGGCTCTCCGCGATCATCCTGAATTTAGGATTATACCATGTCTGTCTAAACATCCTAATAATGGCATCCCTCCCAATATGGGCTTGACCATGGTACATTCGGGCCATATTGGAAATCATGTTATCAGGCATTACTGGTCTTTCATCTTTATAAACCCCAATGTCATCTTTTTCTCTTTGTCTACATCCTGATTTTAACCAGATGTCCTTCTCTTCCTCACTTGCTTCTTCCTGCATCTGTTTTACTTCCTGCCACGTCTCAACTACTGTGGTTAGCATTAAAGGACTTGAAATATGTTCAGCTTTTCTGTCCCAATTTATAGATGCAAGATTTTTAGCACAGTACTTAGCAATAGAGTCAAAAAAGCGGTTGCCTCTGGTGACATAATCATCTCCTTTCTTGTGAGCTGCACATTTTACAACAGCAATTTTCTCTGGTAATTTGATTGCATCAATCAGCATTTTCACAAATTCAGCATTTCTGATGGGGGATCTTTCAGAAGTTAAATAACCTCCTGGGACCACAGTTGACCATAATCATGGACAACCCCAAACCATACTGACTGTCAGTCACTATGGTGACTCTTATTTCTTTTCCCAGTTCACATGCTCGAATCAAAGCAATCAATTCCGCTATCTGAGCAGAACGAATTCCTTTCATACAAGATGCTTCCAGAACGTCTGCCACTGTACATACAGCATATGCAGCAATTAGAGCACCCTCCTCTGTTCTAAAAAATTAACCATCTACAAACATTACATAATCAGATTCAGGTAATGGTTCATCTTTAATATCAGGTCTTGGCTTAGTACAATATTCAGGAACATTCAAACACTTATGATCAACTTAATTTCTCACCTCCACATCCATGACATCAGGTAACAACGTAGATGGATTTACATTCACACATCGTGCAATTGTCACATTATCTGCACCCAGAATTACCTTTTCATACTTCGTCATCCTGATATTGGTAAGGAACTGTGTTCTGGACCTAGTAAGGAGAGAATATCCACTAAATGAAGTACATATATGTTATGTTATGTTATATGTTATGTTATGTTATATTGTGATTTGTAGCGCGCGCAACTACTCCTGAGTATCCTGGCGCAAAGCAGTCTAGCACAACTGGCGAGAGAAGATGAGTTAGTAGGCCTGTTTAAAAAGGTGGGTTTTAAGTGATTTTTTAAAACATCTTAGGTCCTGAGTGTGGCGTAGCTCTAACGGGAGGGCATTCCAAAGGATGGCTGCTTTAACCGATAGAGACTGACCGCCCATCCTAGCTCGGCGGAAATGAGGAATTACCATCAGTCGTTGGGCAGCCGACCTCAACGGATATCCCATCACTATACCTTCACTTTGTTCCAAACTCACACTTGTAGCAGCTACTGCTTTCAAGCATCCTGGCAATGCTTTAGCACCTGGATCCAGAGCAGCTGAGAAATATGCAATTGGCTTTCTCAGTTTTCTTTGGATTAGAACTGATAATGCACATCCCTCCCGCTCATTGCAATACAGTTCAAACTCTTTCTTATAATCAGGCATTCCCAATGCTGGTGCTTCACACAAACTGGTTTTTAGTAGTTCAAAAGCCTCCATTCCTGTTTGGTTCAGCACAATGGGGTCTCTTACGTCTGCTCTTGTCAGTCTCTGCAATGGTTTTGCTAGCAGAGAAAATCCACTAATACATTGTCGACAGTAACCTACCATTCCTAGGAACATTCTCACCTGTTTCTGAGTTTTGGGAGGTTTCCTTCCCTGTAGCATTCTCTCTATAGTAACTTGTCTGATTCCTTGGGCAATCTTGTGACCTAAATACTGTACTTCTTCTGACAGAACTGTAACTTTGATGGTGACACCTTATGTCCTCCGTCTGCCAAATGGTCCAGTAACGCAATGGTATCTGAAACACATGCATCTTGGTTCTTGATGCCACTAACAGGTCATCAATATATTGAACCAGTACTGAATTTCCAGGCATGTTTAAGCTCTCCAGTGATTTCTTTAGCAGTCGATTAAAGACGGAGGGACTCTCAGTATACCCCTGAGGAATTCGGCACCATGCCAAAATACGGTCTCCAAACCGGAAAGCAAATATTGGCTGGCTATCTGGGTGTAATGGAACTGTGAAGAACTCATTCGATAAATCAATGACTGTATACCATTCTGCATCATGTGGCAATGGATACAGGATCACTGCTGGATTTGGCACAACAGGACAGCATGGGACAACAATTTTATTAATTCTTCGTAAATCCTGCACTATCCTAAATGTTCCATTAGGCTTCTTCAATCCCATTATAGGTAAATTACATGGACTGTTTATTATTTCTCTCAAAACTCCTTGTTCAATCATTTTGTTTATCACTGGAGTTATTTCTTCAATTATTTCTGCTGTCAATTTATATTGGGGAATGTTTGGGTAACTCACTCCTTCCTTTACAGAAACTTTCACAGGATCCACACCTTTCATTAGTCCAATATCCTCTCCTGTGAAATCCCACATTTTTTCTTTGGCTGACTCTTTTAACTCACCAGGTATCTTTTCTCGGTCAAATACAGGAAACATGCTATTTCATTCTGAATCTATCAGTGACATTGCCATTTTATACAATCTATCTTCATCTGGAGTTTGAAGTTCAATGCCGTCAGGTGAATAGTAAATGGCACAATTCATTTTACACAGTATGTCCCTTCCAAGAAGGTTAACAGCACCACTGTCACACACTACAAGTCGATGCATATCTTTGAAATTTCCAATTTCCACTTCAACTGGTTCTGTCAGGGATGTTTTAATCTGTCTATTTGCTACACCTACTACTTGGATGCTGTCTCCAGAGAGAGGAAGACTTTGAACTTCTACTGATCGAACAGTAAAATGGGTAGCACCTGTTTCCACTAGGAAAGTCACATTTACATCATTCACCTTTCCATTCACAAAAGGACCAGATTGATCTACCTCTAGAGTTGTGCCAAGTACACACTCTTCTCCCTCTCTTAGGCACCATCAGAAGCTATCATCGGACTCACTCCCATCTTCCTTCAGCCAATACTGTGAACTCACATTCACTCTAGGTGATCTTGTTACCTGTTCTCCTTCGAAGAATCCTGTCTCTGCACTGTATTTCTGTAGATTTACACTGTGTGGAAGTGGTGGTTGTGGCACCTGACTCTGTAGGGTAACTACCTGCTGCTGTGGCGATGGCTGTTGAATTACCTCATTCTGCACCTGCGGATTCAATGATGTATTTTGCGGGTTAACTCTTGGTGGCAACTTACACTCTTTCTTCCAATGCCCTAACCTGCCGCAATTGTGACATGGAAACTTTTTCTTTGCCTCTTCCAAATTACCCATTCCTTTTCCTTTATTCAAATTTTTCTTCATTCTTACCTGACCTCCTTCTGGACCTTTATTCTCTAATTGAGCTACTTGATGTTCGGCCACTTTCACCTGCATCCACATGGCTTTCTCTTTAAGTTTTCTTTGCTTAACCTCAATCTCATCACTGCAATATTTCGCATGCCTCAACACCTCATCAACGGAACATGATTGCTATCCCATCAAGTTATGCTTGATCATATCACCTATCTCTGGTCTTAATCTGAAGACAAAACGATACAGAAAATGACTCATGTCCTTTTCACTTAACTCCTCATATCCACTGTATTGCTTAAACACTAGCAACAATCTTTCATAAAATGAATGTACTGATTCTTTAGGTTCTTGTAATGTCCTGTCAATCTTTACCCAATCTGTTTTTTTGGGAGGGATTTTATTCTTCAAGAATACTATTACCTGTTCATACTTTCGCATTACCTCAGGTCCAGGTGCACCTGTTCTAGGATCTCTTCGATATTCGGTTTTTGGCCAATGCACAGATATCTTAAATTCAGACCATAGGTCTACTGGTACTACTATGTCAAACAACCCATCCAAATCTTCCCATAGTACTTTTGAGACTTTTACAAATCGATCCACTTGTCGGTACCATTCCACTGGTTTCTCTCGTAACCTGGGGAAATCATTTGTAAACGACAATATATCCTGTCTAGTCCAAGGAACATGCACATACCCTCCTCCCGGTATTTCTCTCATAGGAAATTCATTCGCTACAGGCTCCTTTTTTCTAACTGGAAAAGCTAGTGATGTTTTATCATTGCTCTCTTCCCTTTTCTTGGTCCATTTATTATTCCATCGTTCTACATCTCCCCATTTCCTTATCAACACAATTAATTCTTTTATCTGGGTTAATCTTACAGCAGTATTCATATTGTCAATATCCTTTTCCGTAAAATCTACTCTGTAAGGTTTTTGTAATATTTTTGTTTTTGAAAAATCTATATTGAGTTCATTTGCCAACCCTTCTAGTCGATCGTGCAGATTTTTAGCTCTCCGTGTAATGCTTTTACACATGAACATTAATTCATCATCTTGGTATGCTTTTACCCTATCTGTTCCAATTGTTCCAATTATTAATTCTTCCATATCAATTTCCAATCTAACCACCTCTAACATTTTAGGTTCTTGATTCTTTACTTTTAATGTTTTAAGCCAATCACTCAATTCCTGTTCTGTTGGCCCTACAGGAGTTTGTGACAAATTGATTTTCTCTATACTTCTTTCGGGTGTTGCAGAATCTGATTCCGCACCCATTGGAAACTTATATGGGAGACTTTGATTAAAGGTCAAGTCGGGCGGAGTCATCTGACTAGTACGCCTAACTTCAGATAAGTCTGGATAAACCTTTTCTCTTACTTTTTGTAAACTTTGATTCAAAGGGATAGTTAGTGATGGTTCTTTTATTTTCTGGTTTTCGAACACTAGAATCACAGGACCTATTATTACGGGGACCGTCACAGCGTCTATATTTTTAGTAAGTTCCTGTATCTTTTCAGTCAATTCATTAGTAGACCGTACATATTCGGACGTACTCGGGTTTTCTTCAAATCTCCTCTCTGCTCTATCCACGCTACATCTAATTTCATGATTTTGTCTGGGAGTACCAGTAAGTCTGGTTTCCATTAATGGGGCATTAGAATCATATCTCACTTCCTCTCTCTCGGTACTGTCTTTAATTTCAGAAAATTGTCTTGGGGTACCAGTAAATCTGGTCTCCATTGGCGGAGCATTTGGAGTCACGGTTACAGAACTCGGTTGATATGGAGGGGGTCTTTTATTTAATATCTCCTCCAATACCTCATCCTCTGTCTCACAATCCCCATAACTCTTCCTTTCGGGTTCCACATTATTTCTCTTTTCTGTACACTTCCGTCCTACCATTTTATCAACTGTCCTCACCGGATACCTTCCATCACACATATCAGCGTTTCTCCATCTCTGCATTCTACTCTCATGGGTCATTCCCCATAAACCTCGCAATCTACCTCTAGGTCCTCTAAACTCCTCAAACCTTTCTCTCTCCAATTCATGCATCTCATCTTCCCACTCTGCCAATGCCTCAAATTGAGTTGGTCTCGGTCTTGGTTCAAGCTTAGTCATCTTTTCTCTCAAATTTCACAGTACAGCAGTGCTAAAAGAATCTATTCTGGAAATGCTAATATGCCGTCATTCTTAGTGTATCTAGCCCAAATTTCCAACCATATACATGTATGATAGCCATATTTTGTCATCATGTACGATGCAGGCGTTTTAGGCGGAGGAAGCAATTTTCCCTCACTCGTCACTATTTCCTTATACTTTTTGAACACATTCTTTTATTTCTTAAACCATGTAGGTTTTCCCTTTCTTCTCCATAATAGAAATCAATTTTTCAAAAGTTTTCTGACTTTCAAACAATTGCACACTCTTCCGCAAACTGCTTTGCTGCACCAACCTATCACGGCGTGGCTCACACTAATGCACCAATCAAAATAGAATACGTTCCGTTCTCTCTCAACCAATGCTTACACAGCCTTTGCTAGCGCACCAATCAGCGCTCATTCCGTTCTAGTCACGCGGACCAATCCCAGCGCGACCCTTCTGACGTCAGCCCTGCTCCGGTTTCTGCAGCTTTGACTGACCCCTCCTTTACAAAAATTATCGGCACACTGTATTTACCCCTTTATACAACTAAAATCAGTTAGTAACCACATAAAACATCTCAATTCATCTGTTTCGCTAAAACCAAAGTGATAGTCTCCTCAAACTCACAAGTATTCTGTATTTCCAGTAGACAGCGTTTACCTCTTCTACCACAGAATTTTTAGTTTCGCCGATAAAGTAGCACATCCCTCTACATTACCCTTCTCTCAAGCTCCGGTATCAACTCTGTTACTCTCTTAGGGCTAAGTTTTATGCAGAGTACATCTGACTACTGTGCTTAGAGCCAAGATTTTACAGGTGTCCTTCGCTATACATTCACCACTTTTACACGTAAAATGTCCCTAACTTGTAACACACGACGATTTTACCACTTTGAATCAGACTATGTGATGTGTGACTTACATGCCACATGTTCCTCTTCCTTTGGCAGAGTAACCAGCTTCCTACTTCCCAGAAGCCTCAAATTTCTGACTACACATAACGTAATACAGACTCAACACTCAGGGGTTGATTCCGAATCGGGAAACGAATCCGTACGACGATTCGTATTCAAAGCCGTTTCCGTATGATTCGTACAAATCCGTCCGAATCGCGTAGTACGATCCGTAGAATAGAAATACGTCCGAATCCGTGCGAACCGTACGAAATAGAAGGCTAACTCCGTACAAAATAGACTCTCACAGTGAACCGTACGATTCGTAAACATGCCGTATGACTCGCCAAGTACGATCCGGACCGGGGAAGGAGTACACGATTCGTACGGAACACGTCGCGTATAGGCAATTTGCACGGAGAGCCACACATTCACATACGCACCGTACGCGTACCCCTAAACGCAAGGGGTGTACGCACTGTACATCTACATCCTTGGGGGGTACAAACGGTACCCCTATGTGCCGTACGCCAACATTCATGGGGTGTACGCATGGGGACATACGCACCGTACCCCTGAAATCCAGGGGTGTACGCACCGTACCCCGACGCACCGTATTCCTGCTATCATGGGGTATACGCACCGTACCCGGGGGTCCATTTCGTATGCATTTAGAGGCGAAATATGCTTTTACGGATGTTTTAAGCTCCCGTAGAAAAAGAGTCGCACGGAGTGTTGTCGATACGATTCGTACTTGCTGGGTCAGAAAATGCAGCTTCGATCTGTACGTACGTCGCATACTGCGCGTGCCTAATGCGATTCGTACAGATCAGTGAGTTGTACGGTCTTCGGTACGATTCGTACGGAGAACTGCTTTGGGTACACATCGTACTAGGTCGTATGTACGGGTACGGTTCTCCATACGAATCGTATGGGAAAAAAGCTCTGTGCAGCTATTCGGAGGGCATTTTCCAGAATCGGAATCGGCCCCATAATGTTAGTCATAATTTCTGTACATCAAAACTCTATATACATTGCCCTACTTAACCTATAGCAACCAGACACCTGCTACCAAGAAAAACTGATCCAGCGCTGCTCCAAACCAAACCTCCAAACCATCACTATATTTCCTAGGCGCTATCACTTTACTCGTCGGTGGGACCCATGACATCGCGAGTCACTCATTCACACAAATCACCCTGCTCCCAAGATCAGTGAAGACTAGAGGAGGAGATGCTGGATTTTAGCGTAGTGTCTTTTTTCATATTATCAATCTAAAATTTTAAACACTATATACATCTGCAGTTTACCGGATTTAAGAATATTTTATCCTTCAAAATCATTTAAAACACCCAACCATTTGGTCAATGGAGTGTTGTCGATACGATTCGTTCTTGCTGGGTCAGAAAATACAGCTTCGATCTGTACGGACTTCGCATACTGCGCGTTCCGAATGCGATTCATAAGGATCAGTGAGTTGTACGGTCTTTGGTATGATTCGTACGGAGAACTGCTTTGGGTACACCTCGTACTAGGTTGTACGTACGGGTACGGTTCTCGATACGAATCGTACGGGAAAAAAGCTCTGTGCAGCTATTCGGAGGGCATTTTCCCGAATCGCAATCGGCCCCATAATGTTAGTCATAATTTCTGTACATCAAAACTCTATATACATTGCCCTACTTATTCTATACATTACCTATCCAAGTTAACCTATAGCAACCAGACTCCTGCTACCAAGAAAAACGGATCCAGGGCTGCTCCAAACCAAACCTCCAAACCATCACTATATTCCCTAGGAGCTATCACACTTTACTCGTCGGTGGGGGCCATGACATCGCGAGTCACTCATTCACACAAATCACCCTGCTCCCAAGATCAGTGAAGACTAGAGGAGGAGATGCTGGATTTTAGCGGAGTGTCTTTTTTCATGTTATCAATCTAAAATTTTATACACTATATACATCTGCAGTTTATCAGATTTAAGATTATTTTATCCTTAAGAAACATTTAAAACACCCACCCATTTGGTCAATGGATCAGCTAGTAAAAGTTAACTAATGGATAACAAGACCGGCTTAATTCTACATTTATTTAATTTTTATTTAAGACTTAATCTCCTAGCATGACCTTATTTTTATTTAGCCTTAATTCAATAATCATTAGATATTTTAATTCACCTAAAGAGAAAGAAAGTTAAATTCAAACAGTTTACATTTATTAGCAGAATCATTCAGAAAATAAGTCAAAACCATATTACCAAAGATCTCAGTAAATGGACATCAGAGTTAGCGAAGAATAATCCCCAAAAACAGCCTCTCTATTCTTTCTCGATGTTCATCTGTCATCAAGACTACGTCCCCATCGAAAGTTAAAGTCAGGAAAATTTCAAAGTCTTTGCACCATGGAAAAATTCATCAGTCCGACAGCATGTCGTGGTGCGAAAATAAAATCAAGAGCAAGCTTTTTTTCTTCACTTTCAAACCTCCTCTTTTATACCCTTTTTCCCTAACTATCTATTTAAAATTTGAAACTTTTAAGGTCCATGCTCAATTTCATTGGTCCAAGGGGTGGATGAAGATCACCTCATCTCCTCATTGTCCATATTTCCGCCAAGTCATCGTTATAATCAAAATAAGGTTCCGATTGTTCATTATTGCATTTTTTTCACTCGTGACCTTTAACTTGTCACTTCGACAAAAGTTCTCATGCTCACGACTCGGACATATAAATCTTGGCACCCTTCTGCACTCCAGGCCACGCTGACCTTGACCCACGCTGCACAGGCACAGGCTGCTTGCACATCTCTCGAGCATAGTTGCGCATGCGTATTTAATTACCCTCTCGGAGTCTCGCAAATCTTCCATTTTTGTTTAGGCCACATGGGCCATAATGGGAACTATTATAGAATCAAACACAATTAAACGTTAGATTTCGAAGTATAGCCCTTCTGTTTACCTCCCCCCATTCTAAGATAACCATATTAGTTATTACCTAGCTTAAAAGCAACGATTAAGCAGTGTTTTCATACCATTCTCCATCATTTCTGCCACAATAATACATTTAGGAAGCTTGCATGCACAGGTTTTCATTAGATTATGACATTTGCGTACTATATTAGTATGACAATTTCACTTAATTTAGCATATTATGATTTGCAACCTCAAGCAGATTAGTATCCCACGTGGGTATGTGTATGTGCTTTCTATTCTATGTTGGTTCATTTCAAAACCACACGATTAATAGATATTACAGTTATGGGAAAGAGACTTTACGAGGGGTATCCAAATATTTTTGTTTTCACCCTCGCTCCATCAGGTTCAAATCCACTACTCTCAGAACCACTCTTTAGACATAGAGTATTGCAAGGGGAAGACCAAACCTTCTAAAGAAATTTAGTCTGACCAATATTATACAGACCATGAGCTCTGCAGTCTTGACACAGAATAAAAGCAGTAGAACTTGGTGTTCTGAAAATAATCTATGACTTTCTTGGTCACGCATTAAGAATCCATTTTTAATAAATACACTTTTTAACAAAATAACATTAAGACACAAAAACAGACTCAAGCATTTTAAATAATTTGGTTATTGCATTAAAGGTCCAATATCAATACATATAAGGAACATTTTAATTAGCTCAGTTCTACTGCTACAACCTCCAAAACAAAAAAAAACAAAAAAAGTCTAAATCCTTCCCTCTTCTATCCCTCCACTATCCTTTCAATCAAAAATAACAGGCTAACATGTCCACCTCACAAATTAATTTCATATTTCACCATACTAATTCACCACTAATACTTGATGGGCTCCGGAGTAGCATGCTACTCGCCGAAAACACACTTCAACACCCCATCAGGTTTAGCAAGCGTTATATAAATGCAAAACTTTTTCCCTCTTCTATCCCTCTGCTATCCTTTTCAATCAAAAACACTGACTAACATATCAACCACTCAAATCACTTTCATATTTCACTATACTAATTCACCACTAATCCTTTATGGGTTCCGGAGTAGCTGCTCCTCGCTGAAAAAGCGCTTCAATGCCTTGTCATGGGGTAGTAAGGCTATATAAATACAATTACAATACAATACAATAATCTAACACAATCCGTGTTCTCCCAATCACACAAATAGGGTAACATCATCTTCCTAAATATCTCCCCATCAAATGTCATCTCTGTAACTAACCCCTCAATATTTACCGGTCTGTTTATCTTACAATTTTTTTCAGCACATAGTTCTCTCAATTCAGCTTCTGTAGAGTACCATAGAAGCACACTCTTTAAAAAAAAAAGGCTAAGAGGTCAAGAATGAGTGTATGTGCACTATATAACAAGCATTGGTAGAGCCATAGGTCTTGCCTTCCAATGGCATTACTCAACATTTTGGCTTTGCCAATGTTTTTTGCCTATGCTTTTCTGCGCCTGCAATAAGGTCAAGCATTGGCAAAGGCAATAGGTTTCGCCTATGCAAGATCTACTAGCCGTGCTAACGTTTTTAGACATGGTCCACAGCAGCGCAGCTGTTGTGCAACATGGCTGAAAATAAAGACAAAAATTCTATGACCCAGTGATCGTTGACCGTGTCATAACAATATTATTTTCTTTACTTTCAGCCATGTTGCATAGCAGCCCGTGCGTCTGAAAAACATGTCTGAAAACATTAACAAAGCCAATAGATCTTGCATAGGCGAAACCTATTAGCTTTGTGAATACTTGGGTTATTTTGCATTTTCATTTACAAGACATGCAAAGTAACTGCATGCATTGGAAAGGACTATGCAACACAAAAAAAATTGTAAATGTGCACCTCTGTAAATGATTCGCATGGCAGTGAAGTGTCCAGGCCAATACGTGATGTGCTTTACCAGTCCAGATTTTTTGCCCTTGAATTCTGGGACTTGTAGTCCTATAAGATCATGGAATGACCAAGCCTACAGGTCCCAGAATTCAAAGAAAAAACCTGGCTGAAGCAGAAAGGCACACTTTGAGGTGGTAAAAAGCATTTGTATATAAGTGGCATGGAGCGTGATTCCAGTTTGAAGTGGTTTGTCTGGTTGGGGAGTTCTGCATAGTTTCTAAGCACCCTGGACCTTTTACATTTGCCACTGCCTCGCACCAATACATCAGTTTTTTCCCCAGTGTATTGTGGTACTTTTAGTCCCAAATTTATGATAGGATAAAAAGATGGTACGAACTAGAATGCATATGGAATCTGGATTCTTGAGAGCTCTTTGCTGTGTAACAGCTTTAATTACTGGCAAACACCAAAGTGCATTCTAGGACTTGTAGGCTTGCTCTTCTAATTATAAGTATGTGTCACAAATCAAAAAATCTAATTTGCCACAGCAACAAGCAAAAGGTGCCACTTATGGTTTAGAGTTATTGTAAGCTATGTGCAGCCGTTTTCATAGTGAGGATGAAGCATTTGTCCGAAGGTCAATCATTTGGTTAAGAGCTGATGCTTCAGTGGCCTTACTCTGGCGGTGTTTACCTATTTTCGTCCTGCGGAGGGGCTTGACACCCTCTATCCCGTGCTGAGTCAGTGACTCTGGGTTTGTTTTCATCATCCTCTGGGCTCAGGGGTGGCTCCTCCGCTATAGTGGAGGAGTGTTGCCCCACTGTTTTTAAGCAGTGCAAAGTAAAGTAAATATAAAATGATACTAACTTTGAGTTAATATCTTTTTATGTTTCCTTTGAAGGTGGTCGGGTGGGCAGGTGGGCGTGGCTGCTCTGCTCTTGGAGCAGGGCAGAGTAGGAGTGGTTTGCTCAATGACTATTTGGTTAGCCCTCTCGGGCCGAACAAAACAGTCATGCACACTTTCCCTATTCTCCATGCAGGCTGTATGAAGGACCTGCCCAGGCCCCCCCATTCCCTGATTGAGCGTTGAACCAGGACCCTCAAAACCAATGACAATGCTGAATAGCAGCTTTGTGAATGGTGAGAGGAGCCTGGCTGTTCTTCCTGGATTTCTGTTCATTGAGTCCCACGAGGAGAGCAGGTGCAGAGACGCGGAACCCGCGGCAAGGTAAGTGTAGATTTTTTATTTTATTTTTTCGCATTGCACTACCCCATGCATCATCGCACCCCTGCCACCCCTCTCCCACACCCTTGCCCTACCACCCGCAAGTAATGCTGACCGCAACTGTCTGGACTCCATTTTCAGGAGCTCCAGTCTCCAGCATCTCAGAGACATGTATAGAATTTCAGTGGTACAGGAACAAAAGAAGAGTCTGAGGCCAGCTTCAACATAGGTGCCATGTTGGAGAGGATAATACTCTCTCAAGAACACACCTCTGCAAAGAGCACAATGTGTTCCTGTTAATAAGTTAATCACTATTGAGCGCAAACTCCCTGACTTGGATGCCGCCGCATTGCACTCCTCAGTCCCGGACAGGATAGGTGGCCGGTTAGCTCTTCTGATGTGATTGAATTCCCCAAGAAGCCACAGACCGTGAGATACTATACCTAGGCAAACATTAAACCGCTAGGCGGTATGGGAAGGGTGAAAGACCGGGCAGGGTGCTGGCACACATGTTGAGGCCCCCTTACAGTAAAGCCTGCTTCACTGAGATACACTCTTCTACAGATCAGACACTCACCTCCACTTCGGAGATTCATGAGAAATTCTTAGAATACTTCACGGTCTTGTACTTCACCACGACAGAGAGAGACTCTTTGGCGCAGGAAGCTTATTTGTCAGAGATTGCTCTGGTATACCTGGGGAAGGACATGCAAGACTTCCTTGCAGAACCAATATCCAAATCCTAAGTTCTCTGTGCCATAGACACTCTACGCTGCTCCTCTGCCCCCGGTCTAGAAGGCTTCTCTGGAGACTTTTACAAGACATATAAAGATCTGCTGGCCCCGCAGCTGATTGAGGTTTATGCGGAGGCCCTCGAGAAACAAATATTGCCCCCCACGCTTAGGGAAGCGGTCATGATCCTTCTCCCCAAACCCGGAAAAGATCTGATGTCATGTGGATCCTACGTGCCATTATCCCTCCTGAACTTAGACTATAAAATATTACCCGAAATCATTGCCAATCGCCTCTTCCAGTTGATAGAATTCATCATATCTCTGGCCCAATCCGGCTTTATCCCCTGCCTATCCACCTCTTTAAATCTTAGGACAATCTTCTCGGTCCTCCATAGAATCCACCCTGAGGTTCCGGCAGCCGCAATCCTGTTGGATACAGAGAAGGCCTTTGATTCTCTAGCTCGGCTCCGCATAAACTGAACCTTATCCCTTCCTTTCTCACTCTCCCGCGGCACACGCCAGGGCTGCCCCCTATCACCCTTACAGTTTATTTTAGTCATGGGTCCCCTAATCCGCCACTTTCAGGAACCACATCTGCAAAGGGGCTTACAATTTAACACTGCCCCCCTCCTAATTTCCCTATATGCTGATGGCACCATTCTCTACGTTAGGGATCTCTGGGTTAATTTAGAGCCTCTCATTAGAGAAATACTGTAGTTTGGCCTCTTCTCCGGCCTAGGCATTAACTGGCGTAAATCGCTGAACTTCCTGTTTACTTCCAATGTGACCCCCTGGGAATGCAAATTCCCTCTTGAATGGTGCATTGATTCAGTCGAATATCTGGGCATTCATATACATCTCGACACTGCCCAGATCCTTCGCCTCAACTACGGTCATGCAATTACCACTCTTGAATCTTAACTTGAGAGATGGCTGCACAAGCCCTCGTCAATTACTGGCCGGGTCGCAATTCTTAAGATGATAGTGCTGCCCAAATATCTGTATCTTTTCAATAATATTCCTATCCCCCTCACTAATGGGTTCTTTTTGCAATTGCGTAATCTCCTTATAAGACTGGTGTGGGGGGGTAAGCAGGCGCGCGTCCGCTGACAAATTCTTACCCTACCATACGATAGAGGTGGATACGGTGTACCGGATCTCCAACTGATTATTACTTAGTCGCTCAATGCAGCTATGCCTACCCGTGGTTTCACGCAGATGCACGGACCCCTTATCTTCGCCCAGAGGCGGATTTTGTCCTTCCTGAACGGTTATCAACCATACTGCCTAAGGAAGTTCCCAGAGACCCTACTGACATACAGACTGTCTCCACCACCAGTTGGGCCTGGGACAAGCTGCGACGGGTCACCGCTGCCCCCATACTGTACTCCTCTGCCTTGCCTGTCCCAAACGCCCGTAGGCTTCCAATCACTGGCGAAAGGTTGATCCAGCGCACCGTAACCAAATTCGACATCACTACACTACCCATAGGGCATATTTTCTCCCCATCGGAAGATACTCGCTTTCAGGCTGTCACCTTTATGGACAGCTTTATGCCGAGTCGTCTCCCCTCTGCACTGCAGGCCACGCTGCCTGGTTTCACCCTAGAGCCAGAATCGTTCCCGTCTCTAACACTAATAATCAAAAGCCCTAGCGGGGCACATCTCATCTCTAAACTATACAAAGCCTGTGCGTCATTGAGGCCCGTCCATGACGATAGGGTTCGCACAGACTTGGAGGTAGATTTGGCCACCCCATCACGGACGATCAGTGGGCTAAATGCTGCGCAGTGACAAAGGTTGTCTCACTAAACAGTAGACATAAACTTCATTACAAGTTCCTGCATAGAATTGATATCACCCCCGCCAAGGTACACAGATTAGATCCGGCAAGACAGGATACCTGCCACAAGTGCGCAGCCTCACATGCTGATTTTGCTCACCTCACATGGACTTGCCTCAAACTTCACACATACTGGGAAGAAGTGCACAATACACTGGGGGCCATGACAAAGCTGTCCCTTACCTCCATACTGGAAGTAGCGCTACCGGGATACAAGGTGAACTTCCCCAAAAATGTCAGACGTTTCGCATCCCTCAGTTTACTGATAGCTAAACGTGAAATTGCTCTGTTATGGGGCCACAAATCTGCTCCTACCTCGGCAGGCTGGTTACGCAGCCTGGCTTATTGTAATGCAAATTGCTAGGTATATGCCGGTCTACTATGTAGTGTTGCAGTCTAGTCCTTAGCGAGCACGTGATGACGCGGCACGCAAGGACGAGACCGCGGGATGTAATGTGCATGCGCGAGGGGCAATATGCGCATGTGCAGAGAGGCTCGGAGCGCGATTGTTGTAAGACGCCCGGCGCTCTTTCTGTTAACTGCGCAATTAAAGAAATAAGCTTCTTAAAGCCAACCCTGAGTCTGCCTGGTACTTCTTGCACAGGAAGGAACATTAGAGTGGCGACGAGGTTGGGATCTTCCCACAACAAGCACGAGCTGCTTCACAAAATAAAAATAATAATAATGATAAATAAATAAATAAAAAGAGAAAGAAGCACACACAAGGGCAGCAGCCATTGGAAGAAGACTGGAGTGCACTGGTCAAGGAAAAAGGCAAGAAGCACACTGGCAGAGAGTTGCAGGAAGAGCGCGGCAGTGGCGCAAATTCGAGAGACTCCCCCCACCACATGCACCAGGGCCAAGAACTGAGGCGAACAAGGAAAGGAAGCACGGTAAGATGGTAGATACACCCCACTGAGGCCCTGGCGGAATGGGGAGAGAGAAGAGAAGGGGGAGAAAGAGAACCCCGAACCAACACGGCACAAGGCGGAAACGCAAGCACGCCTGGGAGCCCTAGAAATCAAGGGGGAGACCAGGAGGAACAGGCCAAGATGAGTACTCAAGCATCTTCCCTTACGGCGCCGATTCCGTTTCTGCCAAAACCAGGGGAACCCCAGATGAAATGGGAAGACTGGAGGGAATACTTCAAGAACTATCTAGAAGCTCTAGAGGATGAAAATGGAGAACCCTTTCCCAGCGTAAGGAGAAGAAGGATACTCTTACATAATCTGGGTCCGGAAGGGATAAGAGTTTTCACGAACTTGGTGCCCACGACTAGACCAGCAGCCGATGATGATGCATGCCCTAGAAGATCTCGATAATCACTACCGTCCGGCAGTGTGTGTCTCCATTAATCGTTTTAACTTCCAGCAGAGGAAGCAAGAAACAGGAGAATCAATCGACGACTACGGTGCGGCATTGAGAAGGTTGGCGATTACATGCAAGTATGGGGCACTACAAGACGACTTCATAAAGGACCAAATCGTGATGCACACCACCAATAAGGCGGTACAGGACAAGTTGTGGGCGCACGGAGAGGCGACGCTGAAGGAGGTAATAGCGATGGTAAAGAAAGCGGAACTGTCGAAGAGGTGCGCTGACGCAGCAAAAAGGGAGAACGCAAAGAGGCCGATGGTGAACAAGGTGGACGATGCGGAGTACACTGGACGAAACAGAATGACGGCTGGAGATAATAAAGGAACAACTAGTCGATAAACAACAGCCTAGGCAATCATAATTGGAGTTCACAATAAACATAAGATTTTAAAAGGAAAAAGAGCTACCAGTGAATTCAGATTCTGATATTTATTAACATATATATTAAAAAATTAACACAAAATTTCATATACCTAAAATGAATGACAAGGCAATCAAACACAATACATGAAAGAGAATTTGTGAATCAATATAATACATAATTATAAACCCATTATAAAAATCATTAAAACAAGAGAAATGGCCTAATAATTCTCGACGCGCGTTTCGGCGACCCGCGCCTTCTTCTGGAGGAGCCACATATGCTCTATAAAAACAAAAAGTTTAGGATACAAAAAATAAATAATTACAAACAATTCTAAAGCAAAAATACCACATCAACATAATTAAAAACAACACATTTAAAAATTGGTAGCTTCATTTAACCATTTCAACAAAGACATTCTACTTCATTTTCCTGTGTATCTCCAAAATTAGACTACAAATACGGCGAAACAAGAGAATATGAGAATTTGATAAGTTTGTGCAAGGATTAATTGATTATTGCTATTTTACCTATAGTCCAGAGGATGTTTTCTTTAATGAACCATTGGTAGATGATAGATTCTTGCAAAACCATCTTTCTATCTTTGTTTATTTAAATAAAAGTAAACTATGGACATAAAGGTTCTTTTAAGGGATCTCTCCATAGTTATGCAGGGTTCCCTTACTTATATACTTACATTTTAAAACGATATGCTTAAAACAAGAGCCAGACTGACTCAATTGATTTCCTTTCTTTTGCACGTTTCTTCTAAAAAATCAGAGGTATCCAAAGGGGTGGACAGCTTATTGGGCACTAGAGCTGTAGGAAATAAATGATAATTACAGTATCCTATTTTATGATGGGCAGCTTTTAATCTGGTAGATATATGCATGCTCAAAGATAACGCAATCTGATAATAAAGGAACAAACAGATGGCCAGGAAAGTCAGGTCAAACGTGGAAACCATCCCCGGAGAACAAATCCACATGTTACAGATGCGGAAGTACGAACCACGCGGCTCAAGACAAACGTTGCCCAGCATTCCGGGCGAAATGCATGTTCTGTTGCCTAATAGGTCACTATGAGAAGGTATGTCGCAGGAAGGGCAAGAAGACGGTCGTGAAATATGTGACGCAAGACCGACCGGAGGGCGGAGAAGAAGAACTGGACGAAGATGATCTGGTATTGTGCATCGAGGAACAAGTACTGGGAATAGACAACAGACGCTCGAGTAAGCCACGGGCTGACATGCTGATTGGGGGAGTGAAGATCAAAGTTGCGATAGACTCGGGCTTCCCGTACATCATAGTCCAAAGATCCGTCTGGGAGGAAGAGTTCAGACCCAGCCTGGGTCCCAGTTTAGAACCGCCAGACATTCGGCCGGTATCATATACCGACACCCAGATCCCCATGGTGGGCTACCGGATCCTGAAGTTTGAATTCTGGGGAAGAACGGCAGACTGCAAACTGTATGTGGCGGAGAAGGGCCCGTCGGTGTTGGGATGGAGAGATCAAGGAGACCTGGGGATTAAGCTGGACCCGGGAGGCAGAGAACAAATTCTGCTAACAGACTGTGAGTGCTGGCCAAATCTGGAGAAGATGAGGAAAGATTTCCCGAAGGTGTTCGGAGGTAAAGTCGGGAAACTTGAGAAATTCAAGCACAAAATCCTGCTCAAGGAAAACTCTTGCCCGGTGTCCCACAAAGTCCGGAACGTGCCCATAGCGGCAAGGGAAGCGGTGCAACAAGAACTATGCAGACTGGAAGAACAAGGGATAATTGAGCCCATAGACAGTTCAGAATGGCTATCTCCCTTAGTCGTGGCACGAAAACCCAATGGCAAGGTGCGTTTGTGTGTGGACCTGCAAGAGTTAAATAAATGCCTGATTGTGGAGAAATTCCCGTTGCCCAGGATTGAAGAAATGCTAGCCAGAACAAGGGGTTCTCCACCATTGACCTAGCATCGGCTTATCATCAGATAGACTTGCATCCCTCTAGCCGAAAATTAACGTCCTTCATAACACCGTTTGGATGCAATCAATTTCGCAGAATGCCCTTTGGGCTGGCATCGGCCGCGGCGGTGTTCCAAAAGCTGATGCACCGTCTGTTCAAGGACGTGGACGGCATCCAATATTTCCAGGATGACATCTTGGTGATGGGACTAGACCGTGAAGACCATGATCAGAAACTGAAGAAAGTTCTGAGTGTGCTACAGGAGAAGGGTTTGACAGCTGAATGGAACAAATGTCGGATAGGAATGACATCTGTCACCTACCTAGGTCACGAAATTGGAGGACATGGGATCACCCCTAAGAGAGAAAATGTGAAGGCAATCTGTGATGCCAGAGCCCCCGTCAGCAAAGAGGAAGTGAGATCCTTCCTAGGGATGGCCGAATATTATAGTAAGTTTGTTCAGCACTTTGCTACAAAAACACATCAATTGAGGCAGCTCATAAGAAACAAGACGACGTTCCACTGGGATGAAGAAGCACAAAAAGAATTCGAAGTGTTGAAGAAGGACATTAGCCAGGCGGTGCCGTTGCATGGACATTATTATTATTATTATTATTATTTTAATTTATAGAGCGCGTAGTCACCCATGAGTATCCCAGCGCTAAGATCAATACACCTGAGGTTCAGCAAGGGGGGGGCCTGGGACGGGGTTAGGGGAAGAGGTGTGTTTTCAATCGCTTCCTGAACCGTAGGTAGTTGGGTTCAGATCTTAAGTCAAGAGGAAGGCTGTTCCAGAGGCGTGCAGTGTGAACCGAGAAACGCCTTCCACCTGTTCGGGCTTTCTTGATTCTGGAAATGATGATGAAATGTTCCTGGTCGGATCGAAGGGATCTGGGGGCTTTATATGGCTTAATGAATTTTTGTAGGCTTGGGGGGCCTTTATTTTGGAGCAATCTGTGCGCCAGGCAGAGGGCCTTAAATTTCACACGCTCTCTTACCGGGAGCCAATGGAGGCGCTTCAGCGCTGGTTTGGCTGAAGCTCTGACAGAGGTGTTAGTAAGGATCCGGGCAGCTGCATTTTGGACCCTTTGTAATTTGTTCAGAGTAGCCTCCGGCGCTCCTAGATAGATGGAGTTACTGAAGTCGAGCCTAGAGAGTATCAGGCCTTGGATCAGCAGTTTTTGAGAGTTGGGGGGGAGTAGGGGCAGAATCTTTCGCATTGACCTGAGGAGCCCAAAGCAGGTCCCGGCTACCTTTTTTGCTTGTGTTGCAAATGAAAGGTCCTTATCGAGCCAGACACCCAGGCTTTTTACCTCTGGTTTCGGGTCTGGGAGCGGGCCCAGAGAGGATGGCCAGATGTTCTGTAGTAAGCAGGGACCCTTCTGGCCAAGGAGGAGAATATCAGTCTTTGAACCGTTAAGTTTCAAAGATGATTTGTTCATCCATCCTTGTATCTGCGAGAGACAGTTGTACAGATCCGCAGGTTGTTGGCTAGGGTGAGAAAGGATCAACAAACAGTGAGCAACCCAAATAAACCCTTGAGGGCTTGGGTAATCAAATGGAGGGGTAAAGTTGCCTTCAAGGGATATGATCAAACTTAGAGACTATACATTAATTAGAATTCAGTTAGGAGGAGAAATTAATTGTCCTCATGTGTAATTAAAACAAAAAATAAATTGTCAAATAACATTTAACGAATCTTGACATATAAACAACAGAACACAAAGGTGTATGTAAAAAAATGAATTTTATAAAAAGATTCTTAAATCAGCAGTAATTCAAACAAGCAGGAAAGGAAATGCAGGTACAGTGATATTGATAAACTAATAAATGGCACAGCAAAACCTAAAAGAACATCTATCCCAACAAAAAGTGACTTAAACACTGCAGGGATAAGATGAAATGTCGACGTTTCGGTCTCCTAGATCAAAGTTATCGAGACCATCCTCAGGACTGATGTCAATTCTACACTGCTAAAGCTGTATTGTGATCTGAAACATAAATGTTTACAGTTACATATTCATCATTATTCAGAAAAATTAATACACCCAAGTGACAAACCTAACTACATAAATACATATATAACTAATATTACACATACAGAAAACATTGGGACTTAACAAATGGCAAACAGAAACACCTATTACATTACTCAATTTAAAGAAACCCAACACAATGTATTGACATATCATAATACTTAAGAGAGGATTGTGGATTTCAATTAGGACATTATTCGTGCAGAAACTGAATTTAATCAGAGTTCATTTGTAGGGGTAACTGATAACATAACCAGTAGGAAAGAATTTCAGTACAAAAGGACTGTATCAGTGAGGGCGTTGAGGAAGTTCCCTGGTGTCCCCGGAGGACGGTAGATCAACAGTCCTGAGAGGGAGTGTACCGGGGAAATTTGAAGGGCGAAGTGGCAGCTTTCGCAATCCTCAACATTGGCATTACTGGTCCTACAAACCAGGTGTCCTCTGTAAATGATTGCCAGACCCCCTCCTCTCTTTTTAGGCCTATGTAGGGTTTGAATGAGATAGCCTGGGGGTAGGGTGTTGACGATATCAGAGTCCGTGCTAGCAGAGAGCCAGGTTTCTGTGAGAAACAGAGCATCCAGGCCGTGATCCAGTATCAACAAGTTGATTTCATGCGCGTGCTTAGGGAGGGAGCGGCAGTTAAGGAGGCCGAACTCAAGTCCTGGTTTTCGCGAGCAATGTTCGGCTGGGTTGCATCGTGCACAGTTAACAAAGGGTTTACCTTCAGCATGGATGTAGTGGCACTCCTGATTTTTTTCCTGATGGAAGGCCCAGAGCATGTCCCTAGTATACACCAGACGATCGTGTGGCAAATCCGGCAGAGTACCTGGGCCTGGGTCGGTCTGGGCCCGGACAGGCCCAGACGGGCTTGCCTTAGGCTGCGCCCGTCGCTGCGCGTCCGAGAGTTGCACATGGTTTTATACAGGGAAAGGGCGTGGGGGGGGGGGGTGGCCTCAGTAAGTGGGCGTGGCCTGTGAACAGGCTCGCTCGCTAATGGTGGTGCTGGCGATTTCTTACCCCGTGGCAGCGTTCAGGTCGGCTGCCCGGATGTTAAGATACAGAATGAGTGCCCCAACCAGCCTAGCAGGTGAGGAAAAAGGGTGAAATTCGTAAAATCAATTCAGACACAAAGTTTTTAAAATGCAGCAAATTCAAACAGAGCTCCCGGCTGTGCCTCAGGAGTATGGTCCCCTTGGACATACCATACTGACCACTGATGCAGTGAAAAGGGACTAGGGGCGGTTCTTGCGCAAGAAAGAGAAAATGGCACGGTGGAGACTCTTAGCTTCGCATCCCGGGCGTTATCCCCTACTGAACAAAAGTTCAGTGTGATCGAGAAGGAAATGCTGGTGGTGGTATGGGCCATGGGGAAGTTGAGGCAGGTCCTGTGGGGCACGAGATTTCATCTGCAAACGAACCACAAACCGTTGGTCAAAGTACTCACCTCGAGTGGGCATGCAACTGCCACCCCACGCATAGCCAAAATGACGCTGAAACTGCTGGAATATAGGTATGATGTGGAGTACATTCCGGGGACATGCAACAAGGTGGCTGATTACCTTAGTCGAGCCTCGGCTATGGAAGAAGCACCAAGTGGGTCGCTGGAGAATGAAGAGATGATAGCTGTAATGGAGGATTCGGAAGGAGTAATCAGCAGGCAAGAATGGGCGCAGGTGTATGAGGAGGACGAAGACCTGAAGGAAGTCAAAGATTGCGTCCTTGGTGGGTGGCCAGAAAAGAGGAAGATGAAGGAAGTTCTCCGGAAATTCTACGAAGTAAGGGATGAACTGTCGATGAGCGACTCTGGAATCTTCTTATATAGAGGTGACAAAGTGGTGCCTCCCAAGAAACTGATCCCGCTCCTGCTGTGCCAGCTGCATGAAGGACATCTGGGCATAGTTAAAACAAAATTGCGGGTGAAGCAGATGTATTGGTGGCCGAGAATGGACAGTCAGATGGAAAGGCACGTGAGGGACTGTGACCAGTGCCAAGGAGCAGACAAGATATTGAAGCCATTGAGATCTGCGTTAGGGAGGTTTGACCAACCGCGCAACCCGTGGGAGGATGTATCGGTTGACATTCTGGGACCCGTGTTGGACAACCAAGGGATGCCGAAATACCTATGTGTTTTGGTAGGCAAGTATTCCAAATGGCCAGAAATACATGTGCAGGAAGAGATGGACACTGACACAATCATCAAGTTTCTCACCTCAGTGTTCCTGAGAGAAGGAATCCCAAGAACGATCCTCAGTGACAATGGTCCACAGTTCACGTCGGAGAAGTGGAACAAGTACGCGGAAAGGAATGGAATCAAAGTGAAACACACATCAGTGTATCACCCGTCGAGCAATGGACAGGTGGAGAGATTTAATAGAGTCCTCATGGGATCCATACAAGCTGCCATCACGAAAGGAAAGGATTGGGAAAAGGAAATCCAAAGCATGTTGTGGGCATAAAGGATCACCCCCACCTCCACAGGATACAGTCCTTTCCAGATCCTAAGAGGCAGGCACCCGTTCACGAAGGACAATATGGTCTGGAGAGAGAAGACCGTCACCAGCAAGTGGTCGCCTGCTGTAGTCCAGCACAATCTCGAAAGAGCCCAAAAAGTATATACTGAACACTATAACCGGAGGAGAAATGTGAAGGAGGCAGCTTTGGAAAAAGGGGAATGGGTTAGAGTCAAGTTGGCTGTGCTAAAACGGAAAGGAGAAAGCAAGTACAGCCCACCCATGCAAGTGGAGGAAGTATATGACCGGGCTGTACTGCTTAGTGATGGAAATGTGTGGTCCCAAGACCGCATGGCTAAAATCAACAAGATTCTACAGTGGCCTGAGGAAAAAGAAAAAAATCAACAAGATCAAGGATTGAGAAGCACAGGAGAGATAAAGATGGAAGAAAGGGAAAGCCAAGAGGAAGGACAGGTGTATGCAGAAGGAGAAGATCTGGAAGCTCCGTGGGTAGAGGAAGAGAGGGTTGAAAAGGACTTGACACTCCAGGAAAATGAACTGAGTCAAAGGAGAAGCGGAATGCTGAGCCCGGTGAGAAATGGTGGCCGAGAAGCTTCTACCCCGGTAAGGCGTACACGTGCTGGGAGAGCGGTAGTCTTACCCGCTCGTTTCAGAGACTTTGAATTGGGGGTGGTTGAAACCGTGGACTCTTAACATGTTGTGTTGGTTGTATTAAAAGAGGGAGATATGTAGTGTTGCGGTCTAGTCCTTAGTGAGCGCGTGATGACGCGGCACGCAAGGACGAGACTGCGGGATGTAATGCGCATGCGCGAGGGGCAATATGCGCATGTGCAGAGCGGCTCGGAGCGCGATTGTTGTAAGACGCCCGGCGCTCTTTCTTTTAACTGCGCAATTAAAGAAATAAGCTTCTTAAAGCCAACCCTGAGTCTGCCTGGTACTTATAGCACAGGAAGGAACATTACATACTACCAGGCTCTTCCCGTCCTAAAGACATTTGGGGTCCCTACAGACTGTATGTAGAAAATCTGCGGCAAGCCTCTAGCTCTCAGCTACACCACGGTATAGTCCCGGAAGGCATTGGATGAAGTGGTTGGCATCACACACCTTTTGTTTTATATGTTTTGCCTGATCCTCACAGTATGTTCCCCTTTCAGTCTCTATGGCTTATTATGAGTGCGGAAGTTTAAATGAGTCTAGAATTAGCTACCCAACACTAGCTGTCAGGACTCGTAGGAAGCGGTCGGCCTGTGGGACTGTCCGTGTGTTTTTTAATAAGGCATTATATTGCTGGGATCCGATTCCACAGTCTATGACATGTCTGTGTTGTAACTTACGTCGCATAATGGTACCTCCCGTCACCCCTACCCTTCCCTATCACTTGGTAATATCCTGCACCCCTGGTTGAAGGCAGGGTTAGAACGTTCACTGATTGACCTCCTGTGAGAGCTCGGTCAAGCCGGGGGCACCGTTGTGTTTATACTTCAATAAATAAGTATTACACCCTATGCTGTTTGGACCCAATTTACTACATTTTGGTGGCAACGAGGTCCGGAGGCTGTGTCAGGGACAGTCTTCATCGAGTGCCCTTCCCTGGATGAGTGATGCTTGACCGGAGGATGAAGATAAGATAATTTGGTGACACACAATTAAGGAGAAAGTGACCTGGACTTCCCGGTGAGTGCTGAGTGCGGCAGAAGGCTACAGCGTAAGGTCGAAAATATAAAGGACTCTTGCGGGAAGCTGGTGGAAAAGAAAAGAAATAATTTGTGTGATACTCAAAGAGGAGAGACGTGTCTCCTGTCCGTCAAGGAGGAGTGCGGTGTGTTGGAATCTTAAAGAACGTTCTGACACCGGGGTTGTATTTTGCTTAAACTTCCCTGTCAGCATTTTAATGGTTCCTGATGTCACTTTCCCCTCAGCGCACTGTGAGAAAATTCATCAAGTGAAAGCCACTGACCTTGTGAGAAAGTTTCCCGCTGAGGGGGTTAAGCAAGTCTGAGGCTGAAGGAGGTTATTTTCTTCAGCCGCGCCACATTGGCCGAGGTCGCCGGTGGCTGGGGGCCTCCTGTCTGCGTGAGCCGACGTGAGGAAAGACAGGGTCAGAGTCTTCTGTATTGTGGAGATCGTGTGAGAAATAATCTCCTGCTGGGTGGCGTTTTATTTTCTGGGTCATCGTATCAGGAATGTGGTGAAAGGAAGACGCTGACTCAAGAGAACAGAGCTCAGCTCTCCTGTTGGCGTTGGTTTTGTTTCCTTCAGGAAGTTCCCGCCTCCCGGAGTAAGGCGGTACCCACTGGTCGAAGGAAAAGACAACAAAGTCAATAACCTGAAATAAAAATAGGACTAACATCAAAAGTGAAGTATAGAAGAGCATTCATATAGCGCTTATCTCTTGGCGTTTCGAGAGAAGGTTTACCACTGAATTTTTGTTTTTATGTAAACTGAGGACGGAGCAGAAGGTTAAAAAAAAATGTATTTCTAAATATGAAATTCTTGTTCTTCCTCTCTAAACATACAATCTTAAGTCATTGTCAGGGGGCTCATGGAAGTTTAGGTGTATTTTATGAGCCGATTAGGGTGTTTGTGAGCTATCAGCATTAGTATTTTTGCATTTGTTGGTCCTCCCGCTCCCTGAGCATTGTATTTGTGGGGTTTAGTCTTTCACACCCACGGTTTGACATTATAGGGGGGGGGGGATTTCTAGATTCGTATCTTTCCCCTTATGGCAATGGCGGGAGCAGGAATGAGTCAACCACCACCTTTCCTAAATGAGCTAGGGGAGCCTGATATCCCATGGAAGAGGTGGGAAGGTATTTTTAAGTCTTACCTCATAGCGATAGGTGGGAGCAATTATAACAACATTAGGAAACAGCACATATTGCTCCATAATTTAGGCATTCAAGGAAGGAAAGTTTTTGAGGACATAACAGGCAGATTGGTGGATGATGAAGAGGAAGAAGTGGAAGGTACAAATGTATATGAATATACCCTAAGGAAGTTAGAGGAACATTTTAAAGTAAAGGTGAATGTAGTGTTGGAGAGACACAAATTTTACAAGAGGGTACAAAGGAAAGACGAAAGAGTGACATCGTATGTAGCAGTTTTGAGGGGTTTATCAGCCACTTGTGAGTTTGGAGCACTTACTGATTCCATGATTAGAGACCAGATAGTGAGGTGTACCAATGACCCTAAAATTCAAGAAGAATTGCTCACTAGAAATCCTGACCTGGAGGAGGCTCTAAGTATAGCGAAGGGTTTGGAACACACAGCGTTATGCATGAAAGAGATGAAAATAAGGGACGGAGCTAACAGTGAAAAGAATGAGGGAAAGGTTACTGATGTAGGGGAAACTGTTTGTAAGGTGGTAGAAAAATACAAAGGTAACCAACGTGGAAAGAATGAAGGCTTTCATTGTTTTAAATGCGGAAGCACTAATCATTTGGCGAACAATTGGAAGTGCCCGGCGAGAAATGTTGTGTGTAGAAAATGTAATAGGAGGGGGCATTTTTCAAAAGTTTGCAAAACTGGGGGTCAAAAAGTAAATGCAATTGAAAATGTTGAGAGAGAGGAAGAGTGTGAGAAAACATACATTTTTCAAGTGGATGATGTAAATGTCAAGGATGATAACATTTACCCTACATGTGAAATAACCTTAGATGGTGAAAAGTTACAAGTTTATGCTGACTCATGCTCTCCTTTTACTCTTGTTGACAAAAGTATTTTCGAGGAGAAATTTGCTAGACACCAAGTAAAGCTAGAAAAAGTTGACATTTGCCCAGCGGGTTACAATAGGGAACGCATCCCCTTGGAAGGCATGGCGATAATGAGGATCTCCTTCAAAGACCGGCAAACAGTAGGAAAGGTCTATGTAGCCACTAGGGGTCCTAGTCTTCTTGGGTGGAAGCATCAAAAAGAGTTAGGGATTAAATTAGATCCTAACAATAAAGAGCAAGTACTCTTGGTGGAACCTCCCAAGATTGCAAAAAATGTAATCTCAGAATTCAAGGAGGTGTTTTGTGATAAGCTGGGTGTGCTCAAGAACTACATGCACAGAATTGTCCTGAAAGAGGGGGCAGTACCTGTCGTACACAAGACCCGTTCTATTCCTCTGCGCATGAGGGAGCCATTGAAGATAGAATTGGAGATGCTGGTCAGCCAAGGTGTCATCATGGAAATTGAAAGCTCGGAGTGGTTGGCCCCGATTGTGATCATGACCAAGGATGGGGGAATTAACATAAGGCTCTGTGTCGATTTGAGAGACTTAAATGCTAACATCCAGGTGGATAGATTTCCCCTGCCGAGGATAAGCGAAATGCTAAGCCCAATCCAGTGTGCGAAGCTTTTCAGTGTCCTGGATTTGTCTTCTGCATATTACCAGATCCAATTACACCTGGAGTCTCAGTCCTTAACAGCTTTCACAACACCTTTCGGAAATTATACATTCCAGAGGATGCCGTTTGGTTTGGCGTCCGCCGCTGCAACGTTTCAAAGGGTAATGCAACATATTCTAAAAGACTGCATCAAAACTATGTGCTTTCAAGACGATATCCTAATTTATGGAGCAAATGAAAATGAGCACAGTGACAACACGAAAGGAGTGTTGGAGAGATTAAAAGAGGTTGGGTTCACCACGAGAGCGAGCAAGTGCAAGCTTGGAGTGAGCACGGTGGACAATCTGGGTCACACAATCTCTGAAGAGGGAATCAAGCCAAAGTGTGATCTGGTCAACGCAGTGAGAGATGCTCCCACTCCGGTTAACAGAGAGGATGTCATGTCGTTTTTGGGATTGGCAGAATACATGGCCAAATTCATCAAAGACTTTGCCACAAAGTTGCATCCGCTAAGAGAACTTATCAAGAAGGATAGTAAATTCAATTGGGGAATGGAGCAAGAAACAGCTTTTACCAACATAAAGGAAGCTATCATCCAGGCACCCTACATTGGCAAATTCAATCCAGAAAAGGATACCATAATTTCAACAGACGCCAGCAAAAAGGGATTGGAGCGACTTTAGCCCAGAGGGTTGACAACAAAGTGAAAGTGGTCGCTTTTGCATCCAGGACACTCACAAGCACTGTTCCCAATAAGCCGCGCGCGTGAGCGGCCGCGCACATCTGTACCGCTGTGCGCGCAGTGCAATGTGTGGAGCGCGCACACATAGCACATCCAACGAGAGTATTCGCGCCGCCCCTTTTAAAAGGCGAGCGGCGCGAAAAACAGGGATTTCCTGATTGCGGAGTACGGCGAAAGTGACCACCTTGAAGTGAACACTCGGGAGCGGCAGGTAAGTTTTACAATGAGGGCACTTGCTGTCTTTTGTTTCTTTCCCCAGTAGTGAGACCTGCCGCGTGTGCTTTTCGATTGACCTAAATCGCATGCATTGTTCATTAGTGAAGCAAGGCTGCAGGGGAGATGGTCTGCTTTAATTTAAGTATTTATGATAATTGCAGCCCCTTTACAAACTGCGATTAACATGAATACTTTAAAACAAAAGTGCACCATCTCCCCCGCAGCCTCGCTTTACTAACACAAGAATACAGCAAGTCTGCGGCGGCTGGTGAAAGTACTAAGTAGTGGGGTGAAAACATGCATAATAAATTGCTCTGAGTGAGCAATCGACTTGAACCAGTATTTTCCCCCTATTTTGGATTAGTGAGGCATACTAGCATTTACCTGCACAGTAGTGCCAGTGGCAAATGCACTACACGCTTAGCTTTAAAAGGGCCTCAACTGCTCCGAATTTCTGTCTCCCGCTGATGCTTCTCCATTGCAGCGCGGTGTTGCCGATAATATCTTGCACATAAATCAAGTTAACTCATTCAGCCCACTGCTCAGAGAAGCCAGCACTGGTTTCTGTGGCAGGGCGAGACTCCGCAATGCCAGACTCTGGATTCCGGGTATAGAAGCGACGAGAAAACACTATTCAGCCTCAGCGAGGTTTGCTAAGGGCCATGCCACGAGAGTCAGTGTGCACAGAGGCATTAGGTGCACCAAGAACAGCGGCGAGCGAGTGCAGCGTCTGCCCCGTCAGGAAAGGAAAGACAAAATTGTTATAGTAAAGACAGTATTACAGAGCACCACACAGAGAGGGAATTAAATCACAAGTACAACATGTGACACCAGGGTCCGATTAACAGACAATTTACAGAAGCTTCATCTGGAGGTAACAGCACTTCTTTACAGCGTAAACGTGACCCGAACATATTGAAGAGCTTTACATGGGCACAAGTTAAATTACACAGAGTTTCAGACACTGTTGGATTGAGTGATTTTCCCAGAATCTTAGGCTCTTGAGGCACCGGAAGTGTCTGTGTATGGTATGAATAAACCACAGGCTGCACACCAGTCCATGCTGAGTCTAGGAACTGAGCCCACAGAGCCATTTGCACCTCAGCACAAGTCCCTCCCGCCTCAACTGGCTTTTAATCTGTCTGCTGCCTTTGAATAGTGTGTTCTGTGCGACGCACTTAACTGTCCCCTAGAAATAGAATGTTTACATGAGACTGAACGCCCAGACTGCCTTAGTTAGCCGATGCTTTTTGTTTTCTTTACTGATGAAGTGATGATACCCGTTCGTGTTTTCATGTGTCACTAGGATGGGTGTGACATTGAAAACCAGCACTGCCTCACAAGTGAAAGGCTGTTATGTCCATACAGATTCTACTTGGTGTGTGCAGAGTCCTCAAATTATTGGCACCATCCAGACCGCTAAATGTCCAGATTTACGAGAAGCATGCACCTGTGTGCACACAGGGGCCATTAAAGACTCGCGCCAATGGTGCCTGGTTGACTTTGTGCTTCCTTCTGGTTCATGTACCTTGGGTGGCTTGCAATACTCGCAGGGGTGGGGTGGGGGTGGTGGTGGGGGGGGGGGTGGTGTTTAGAATAAAAGAAAAGGAAAAATGTACCTGTCGCGGGGGGTGGGGGTGGTGGTGGTGTTTAGAATAAAAGAAAAAGAAAATGTACCTGTCCGTGCCGCCTCAGAAACTTGGCAGGGGTCCAGGTTTTTTCTTATTGCAACTCTTTTTCTTTTTTTTTTTTAAGTTCAATAACATTTTATTGAAATAAACAAAATTGTCATTACAAAGAGCAGAGTGAAATACATCATCATCAAAAAGGTTAATAAATTAGGGCATCACAATAAATAACTCTTTTTCTTTTAACACAGTAACTTTCATTGGCTGGATCATTTGCAGTCCTGGTTTGTGGAAATGTTCTACGTGGCCCATTTACTGGTCTGGACAGTTCAGTCGTTCTTGCTTTCATTCCACCATGGGAAAAGACATGGTACTTCCAGCAACCCAGCTTTATGATGGGCTCTGGGAATTTCTTTCCCTTGACAATCTACCTTCCAGGCCTGCATAGCATTTAAGCCACAAGACTAATAGTCTTAATCAACAACTGCATTAATATAAACTGTGTAAAAAGTAGAAGCCCTCTGCTGTATTCAGAGGAAGTGAAAGAACAATTCCTCACAAGAGCACCAAGGCTAGACAAGCGGATCAGCAAGGCACCAAAACTCTCTGTATCATTAGAGTCTCTCTCAGCTACAGTGTGCTAAAGGCACTGGTTCTCTGTGTTTTGAAGAGGGGGGGGGAAGCATTGGTTTTACTTATTTATTTATTTTCCCAAACTGTTTTGAGGTGAAATTCAAGCTTGTCTCTTACAAATATGCTCTTTCCTCACCCACTCTGATGGTATTCTGTTTTGCATAAAAGGATTGCATCTTCTGAATATGCTTTAATCCATAAACTAAACCCTGAGGTGTAACATGATTTGCTTTAAGGTAGCCTAACTGAGTGTTCAGTGCTAACCATGCACCCTTCCCAGCCACTTTCACTGCTGTTGTTATTCTCTACCCCAGCAAGTTTTTTTCTTCCCCGCCCCCTTGCACCAAGGTTTTCCATTTCTGCCACCTCCTGATCTGTGACTGCACTACTTCCCTACCCACTTGTAGCAAGGTTGCCCGTTCTGTCATCTCCTGGTCTGTCACTGAACTTCGTCCCTGCCTACCTGCAGCAATGTGTCGTTTTCCTGCCAGCTTTCATTTTAGAAAGCTGACCTAGAAATGCATTGTGCCCATTGCTTACCATTGGCTTAGGGGTTTGTAACTCACATTTTCATGCTTTCTATTAGCTGGCTTTATTTGCTTTAGGCTGTTCTGCTTGAGTTCGTCCCTCCTGTTGCCCAAATTTAGATTACTGTATTATTCCGCAAACTCACTTTCTGTAAACAGGCCTTTACATCTTGGTCTTACGTTGTCACATTTGCTGTGCATTCAAAGGCAGAGGTTGAAAGTCAAGCTCTCTCTTCAGAGGGGACTTGGTTTTTACTTTTTTTCGCTAACTTCATAGTGAGTGAATGGCTGCGACAATCCTGCTGAGCATCCATGTAAGAGGAGAGGGTGTAGGATTTTTTTTCCTAGCGCATAAAAAAACTGAACTGTGCTGATTTTTCAAAATAGATCATTATCAGTACAAATGAAACAATTTATTTTGTTATTCTAAAGTGTGCTGGAAACAAATATTTGATTATGATAAAATCACATCAAAACACTAGGTGATGACTTATGCACACATTATTGTTTCAGTTTTACCCTATTTTGGAATAAATGTAATGCTCATTTAAATTGAAAATGTGTTGTCTGTAATGGTAGTTCGCTACCACACCATGCATACTCCACTTTATACCACTCCACTTCGCTCTATGCCCTTCCACTCTGACACGCCACTCCATTCAATGCCACTCCACTGTACAACATGCTACTCCACTCCAAGGCACTCCACAACATGCCATGACACCTCACTCCCCTCCACACCACTTACCCCACAATACTCTACCCCACCCCACCCCAATCTATTACACTCAAATTCACCCAATCTACCCGCTCCTCCCCAATCTACCAGTTGGAGTCTTGTGCTCTTCTAAACCTGAAATGTACTTGACTGCATAACCAATTCATGTAATGGTGTGTTTATCCAATTTGCAAACTGGCCTTAAGACCCTTAACGTGGAGCTGTATGTGAAAATTTACCATCTTTTCACTTTTTTAAGTAAACGTTTGGAGTGACATTTGTCGCTGTACGTGTGCGCGGTCTGGTTCCTGGCGCACATAGCCATGGTTGTAGCGCACAGAGACCCTCCAATGCCGCACACAGAGGAAAGAAATTAGAGGGAACATTGCTCACAAGTCCGGAAGTTAACTATTCTCAGTAGAGAAAGAGGCTCTAGCCGTCTACTGGGCTATCAGGCACTTCAAATTTTACGTGTGGGGTGTTCCATTTGAAGTGCAAACAGACCACAAGCCATTGATTTCAATGTTCACTAACAAAGACATGGAGAATATGACCCCTCGCATTGCCAAATGGGTTTTAGGGCTGCAAGGCTACAATTTCAAGATGGCGTATATTCCTGGTCAACAAAATAAGGTGGCGGATTTCCTGTCGAGAGCGCCCATCAAGGAGGAAATTGAGGAGGAAAAAATCGGAAATTATATCCTGCAAGTGAACCTAGCAGCATTGAACAAGGACGAATGGGATGCATACATGGAGCAAGATAACATCTTAAAGAGATTAAAGGAGTACATCGTGACAGGTTGGCCAGACAGTTGCAAGGAACTTGACATTGAAATCCAACCGTATTGGAATGTAAGGGACAATCTTTCTGTAGAGGGAAAATTCATTCTGAAGTCGGGAAGATTGGTTCCGCCTGATGGGTTGAGAAACCAGGTGATTGATCTAGCTCACGAAGGCCATCTGGGCCGCAGTCTCAGCAAGGCAAGACTACGGACGGAGTATTGGTTTCCAGCCATGGATCGAGACATGGAAGACAAAGTAAAAGACTGCTTTGCATGTAGTTTAAGTGACAAGTCAAGAGTGACGAAACATGCACCCCTGTACCCAGTGGAGGTTCCAAAGGTACCGTGGGACAAACTGGGTTTCGATATAGCAGGTCCCATTCAAGGTAAGGGTCCTCAGGATTGGTATTTGTTGGTGCTAATTGACTACTTCACCAACTGGATTACCCACAAGGTGGTACATAACATCAACACGAAGTCTCTTATCAATTTCTTAAAGGAGGTGTTTTCCAGAGAGGGTATTCCATCCACGTTGGTAACGGACAATAGTGTTCAACTGGTCTCGGAGGAGATGAAGGGATTTCTAAAGGACTACTCCATTGCCCATGTTCGTACCCCTCTATATTGCCCAAGAGCGAACGGAAAAGTAGAAAGGGCCAATCGCATGCTGAAGGAATGCATACAACTGGCCAGCAAATCAGGAGCAAAAGTAGATAAAGCATTAAGAGACATGTTATGGGCGTACCATACTATGCCAAATGTAACTACAGGACATTCGCCTTTTGAGCTATTGAGAAGAAGAAAAGCAAGTTCGAAATTAGCTCCCAGCTGGTTGGGGGAGAAAACAGAGGTGGAGATTGATCAGGAGGAGACAAGCAAGAAGATTGAACACAAACAAAGTAAATACAAGAATGGTACGACAGGAAGTGGGGCGCCAAGGAGAGGAACTTTGGGAAGGGACAGAGTGTGTACATCAAGAAGCCAGTAAGACTTGCCACGAAGAGTGACAAATTATTTCCCCCGGGTAAGATCAGGGAAGTTAAAAGAAATGTGGTTGTCATGGAAGATGGGAAAATGTGGAGTCAGGACCCAGGTAGTCCCTGTCAGAGGAAGGGAGCACACAGTAGAGCAAGGCAGGTCTGCAGAGGGCGACAGCTGGAAGAATGAGGGGCAGTGTAGGAAAAGCGATAGACAAAGATCCTCTCCACTCTGGCACAGACAGTATAGCATGAAGTGAGTCTGTTTCTCCATTCTCCTTTACCATTACTTGTTGTTAAGGGGTCTTCTGTGTAAGACCTGGTCAGGCTTTGATCCATGTGTCCTATCCATTTCAATTATTACCCTTTCCTCCTTCTCCCTGTTCTCACCCTCTTACTTCTTGTTCCCATTTCGGTTTGTCCCCCTAGGGTGGATGATGTGTTGTAACTTACGTCGCATAATGGTACCTCCCGTCACCCCTACCCTTCCCTATCACTTGGTAATATCCTGCACCCCTGGTTGAAGGCAGGGTTAGAACGTTCACTGATTGACCTCCTGTGAGGGCTCGGTCAAGCCGGGGGCACCGTTGTGTTTATACTTCAATAAATAAGTATTACACCCTATGCTGTTTGGACCCAATTTACTACAGTCTGTTTTGTGATAATGATGTGACGCTTTTTCAAATGGCTTTTTCCTTTGTTGCTTATCGTTTTATTGTTATGCTATAGACGGTGAACATGTAATCCTGCTCTATTGATTCTTGCAAAAGCGATAAATAAAGTTATTTTTAAAAACCCGCTAATCGTCAAAACTAACTCAAACATCGGATTACTTACTGCCTCAGACAGAAAAGAGTCTATTACTAAAAGTAGAATGATGTTCTATAATACATGTGATAGCTAATTATGCCATGTAGAGAAATCTGAAAAAAAGAAACTTATAAGTCATTTGAAAACATTAGGTTCCTTTCGAATACCGTAAAAACTGCTGGTTCCTTGAATGAATGACAATTTAACACGCTCACGGGCTGGTCTGTTCCCTGGTACCGCAGTATAGCGAAAACGGTTAGAGCAGAGTCATGTACCCTCTATTTCTGCTGCCTAGCGCTTATTTGCAATTTAGTAATCACACCATTCACCATCACAAATGTTTTTTGTTTGGAACATGGACGGTTGTGTGACACATAGCGATTTCTATGAGCATTATATAAAAACATTAACAAAGCCAATTAGCTCTGCAAGAGCTATTTTGCTATGTTAATGTTTTTTGTGGTGGGCGGGAGGGCCATGACGGGTGGTGGACGGGTTGTAGATGTTAGGGCTGGGAAGGCAGGCAACACGAGTGTGGGTGGAGAGGGGAATGAGTTAGTGGCTGCAGACTCATGCACTCTAAGAGTGAATGCCCGAGTGCTTGTCGGTAAATTAAAAAAGAGTACCTGTAGGAGCCTGCTGGTCATTGGAAGGACACTCTTCACAAGAAGCAGTACTTGATGTATGCTCCACTGCATGGACGAAGACTCCGAAGCCAAGGAGGAAGCCAGAGTCCAGGAGGAGCAGCAGACCAATAGAAAATGAGTACATGAGTGTGACGTGGGAGCCAACCAATGGTAAGTACAGGTAAGTAATAGGCAGGTTCTAAGACCCTTTTAAGTTTGGTTTTAATTTGCAAAAGATTTTGCAAGCACAGTTCAATCTTTGTGCAGAGGAAACTTAGAAATTGACAGTCTCCAGAGCAAACTAGTAATGGGAACAAAAAAGGTGACATTTCATCTACAAAAGTAAAATATTCGGTGTTCCAAAATAGTTCCACAAAAATAATGTGCCAAAGGGTGTATTTCAAGCCTCCCAGAAGAACAAAAATCATGGACTGGAGCCAAAGTCGGAATCAGAGAAAGAAACAAACCATCCAAAATCATTAAAGTCAACTCTACAGATTCAGGAGGACTATGACCACCATTCTCTGGTGTTTGACATTCTTCGTAAACGGAAAAAAGTACGGAAACTGCAACCCTTAGACAGAGCAAAGCTTCTTTCCCTGTTTAGACAAATCACCATATTCTCAGACATTGGGTCCATGGACCTAAAATCTGTGAGTTTTAGGACAAATAACGATGGAAGAGAACAAACTAAAGTTGATTTTATTTCTCTTTTGACAGTCGGGCTTCTGTGAATTTAGGGTCAGTAACAAAGCCTCTAAGTGGGCAGTTACAAGGGGGGTTGGGTCCCCATTGAGGGTTGGTAGGGAACCAAGTACCAAGTCTGTTTTAATCATCAGCAGAACCTTTTTTCCAATCATCCTAGAAATGGGAATCTTTTTGTGCCTAGTCAAATTAATACAGCTAGAGAGAATTTGATGGTTGGTGTAACCAATGAGAGCCATATAAATGAGGGGTCGTCTAGTTGCCTAAATGTAAGCAACAGTTTATGCCCCCTTAGCCAATGTGTTGAAACTGTTCCCTACTCAAGCCAGGTATCTTAGGCATAGGATACCGAGCTCTCGAGAAGTTAAAATTCTGCATCTGTACATGGTCATTATCAGTGTGCAAGGACAGGTAATTTGCAACCTCTTTTAGAAAATGTGCATGTTATCCTACTGCAGAAGACCTGGCTCCAAGTGATTCCAATTATAAATGGCTTCGTGAAAATAGGTGAATCTTGCCATGCAAGGGGTGAGGGCAGATTGTGTGGGGTCTTCTACCATTGGTCTCCATTAGAATTGTAAGAACTGTAAGAAGGAAAGAAACTATCAGTTTGCGCACTCACATCTCAGTGGTTACAATTCAGACAAAAGAAAAACAAGGGGATATAGTAAACCTGTTTGCATACTGAGTTAAAGGTTACTTTGTCAGAATTTCTGGAAAGTTTGGAAGAAAGATTCATAGATTACAATGGAATTCAGACAGGGTGTTGCAATCATAGCGGGTGTTTTTAATACTAAGATGGCTCATACTGCATTGGTTTCCAGTTGAAAAAATCTACAAGTAAAAAGCAAGTTTGTATCTGTTACCAACAAATAGTACTTACAATGATGACTATACAGCACTTCCTAAAAACAATAAAAATCTGCAAGGTATGTAAAAAATGAAATGGTGCTACTCAAGTTTGCACTGCATACATTCTCCAACGAAAGAAATAATATTAAAAGCCCCAGAATTGAGAGTAAGAAAATTAAAAGGCAATGCGGTTCAAACACCTGCACTCGTATGGAGTGTGTGGAAGCAAGTGAAAACAAGCATTTGCAATGCAATAGGTCTCGCATTAGGAAAGTGTGAGCTATTGGTATTGTAAATGACACAATTTTTAAATATGTGTTGGCTTTGAAAATATATAAATTAATAGCATTGTTATTCACAAAGCCAATAGCTTACACTTTCCTAATGCGAGTCCTATTGGCTATGGCAATGCTTGTTGGTAGCAAGCAAGGATAGTGCTGTTGTGGTCATAACTACAGCCCTTTCTGTCCTCTCCTTCCCGGGTGTCTCACTCTAATGTACTAATGCTGCAAATGCAGACCTGTGTACGTTGCCAGTGCTTGTTATGGAGGGTATTTGCTGCAACAGGCCTGGGGAGTAAAGGAAAGCAGAGGCCTATGGTGCTTTAGTAACTGTGCCAAGGTATGTCATAGTTATGACAAGTAGCCCTTACTTACAGGGGAAGAGCACACATTTAAACTTTGCTCCTATGGCAGTAAGTGAAGTTTTATTCTTTGTCTGTTTCAGTTGTGATCAAATGCCCTAATTGAGTAGAATTGTACTCAAAGCCTTTTTTGTGATATTGTACTCTAAAGAAGGCTGAAATGATGTGGTGCCCCAGGAAATCATTGGGACTTAGTGCCCGTTATTGTATGCACCTACGGTCGAATTAGTTACACAAAATACCCTCTGTAGTCGTACAAGGTAATGAATCGCGTTTTAGAGATTCTGGATCTGAGGACACAGTCCAGATGACCGAACCTGCGGCCTCACAATGTTCCTCAACATAACAACTAAACAGCAGCAGCCATTTTACCATTAGGGGAGGTTGGTAACTGGGAATTTAAGGCAACATTAAAAAGCCGTAACTCTGAGGGCAGCCACACAGCGTCTCAGTGGTTTGTTTTCACTAAATTTGCACGACTAAATATAGCACTCAAACATTTTGAAACAATTGGTCGGGATTTTCCAGAAACGCCGTCATGCTGCTGAAGGCACACGGACAGCCACTATTTCACCAGGAAAAATACTGTCCGGGAAAGTTAACAAGGTTTGTGTGGCAGAAAATGCCCCCAGAATCCCACCGCGGCCGCCCCGGAAGTTAGGCAAGGTCGCCTGTGACGGGGGCGGGGCCGTGTCCGAACCGGAAAAAGGAGGCAGGCGGAGTGAATGCGTCTCGCGGCCCGGAGCTCCTGTGAGCAGTGGAGAGCTCCGGGGCCGCCAGCAGGAGTCTGCGCAACTGTTGCGGGGCTCCCTTGACCAAGAGGGAGCCCCAGGAAAGGAGCTGGCAAGAGCCGCAGCGTGAACTCTGCGGAGGGGGCACGAGGCACATGCCCGGTGCCTGCGCGTGCTGAGAGCAGAGTCCCCCGAGATTGGCCCAGTAAGTTTAAAAGGGGGCTGGGGTGGGGGGCTTCGTACGTGCTGTTGCCCTGGCAGACCATGGCCCGGGAGGATCACGATGAAGCGCGCATTGCAAGGGAATTGTGGCCTAACGGAAAGCGAAAGCGCGCCCACACAGCAAGCAGCCAGCAGTCAAAGCGCGCTCACTAGGACAAATCCGAGGCAAAAAAGCGCGTGGCCGACTCGTGTCTCACATTCCCAGAAGTTAATAACATTAGTTGTCGAGCTTGGACAGCATGCTTCGCATGCTTATTCCAGCTCAACCTAAAAAAAACTAGATTGATGCAAAAAAAAGATGGCTGGCGCTGCTTAGGAACGCATAATGGAAGTTCATTTTAATTGTTTGTTCCAGCGGAGTGCCAGCCATCTTATATGCTGATCTTATAGATACGAGTACAATATATAATGGCCCCATCAATTCAAGACTAACTGGACATTGTAAAATAAGATGACATAGACATAAGAATAGCAATACTCTGCAACACAGATAATCTGAAGCAAATGTTATTTAATCACACTGCCACAAAAATAAATACTTTGCATATATATAAAAAAAGAAGATTTAGCCCAGATAGCCCAGTTTTAAACTTATGTGAGTTTGGTAACTGAATGTTACTTGTCATTTACTTAAATTCAACTGGCAATTATTTAAAGCACTTCTTTTTTTTTTATTGAAGAAGATTTTGCAAACAAGATTTCATCATAATTTCATACATATACATCTTGTATTATCTAACATATTTCAGCAATTAAAGCTAGCATAGCTATTAGTGTGCATTTTAAGTCAGAAAAAAAAGCAATAAAGAAGAGAGAAAGGAAAAGAGAAAAAGGGAAAAAAACACACGGGCTATAGTATTGTTATTGATTCGATCCCCAAACCACCTTTATCTATATAGTAGCTAACTCTGCGATAGTTGGATCAGCGATCAATCTTTTAAGTCGAGCCCAAATTCCTCGACCTCGTTTCAGAGCAGCCCGATCTTTGCATTTATACAATTCCCTTTCCATGTGACATATAGCCAACAATCGGCCGAACCCCGCTTGGAAGCGTGGGGGTTGTGAATCTTTCCAATGAGTCGAGATTACCAGTCTCATTACCACAATTGCAATAAAAATGAATTTACTCGCTTGGTTAGCGCATTGGAAGTTTTCATCGCATCCTAGTATCATTAAGGTGGCAGATATTTTGATAGGGTTTACTACTGCCCTTGTCAAGAAAGATTCCAGTTGTTTCATCACTGTCTTCAATTGATCGCAGCTTTAAAACATGTGTATCGTATCTGCAGGTCCTTGCTTGCATCCAGGGCATTTATTGTCGTCTCTTTTCCCCCAATGATGTAATTTTTCAGGAGTAAAATAAAGATCATATAATGTATAATAATGTTGAGCTTTTAAATTCGCCACTAGAAAAATCTACCTAGATAGGTTCAAGGATCTGCATATATCGATGTCAGGATTCCCGGTCTTCATAGCCCATTTAGCTTCCACCGCTAGCAAATCGTCCGGGAGTGAATCGATTAAGACTCTATATATATTCTTTATTCTGGTCAATGGATTGGAGATCATTTCAATACAGGGTATTTTATGAAGCAGTAGACCCTTTTTAGTCATTTTGTTCAGATAGCTTATAATCTGATTATATTTAAAGAGCGAGTTATCCAATAGGGAGTATTTTTGTTGAAGCTCCAGGAATGGCAACCTACGTTCGGCATTATATAGATCACCCACCATGAGTACTCCCCTTTCCTCCCATTGCCTAGCTGTTCCATCGTACATCAATGGAGAGGAATTAGCGGATCGCCATAGCGGAGTGTATCTGTTATATGTAGGGATACTAAATAAGCTCTGCATCTTTTTCCAGATCTTCCAGATTGCAAATATAATCTTGAATTTTGTTTGTTATAATAGCTGGGCTCAATTTGTCTAGAAAGGATCCTTGAGCAACGTTACCTACAGCTAATTCATAAATTGAAGGTAGATCATTATTTAAATTATGTTGCCTGTCCCTATTGCCTGGCATAATCACATATGGCATTTGCTGCAAAAAAGCAGGCATCATAGTAAAATGTGATATTTGGGACAGCCCATCCTCCTTGTTCCTGTGGTAATGTTAAGAATTTAAGAGATCGACGAATTTTAGAGTATTTCCAAATAAAATAACTAAAAACACTACCTATTGTTTTTAACAGTTGTTCATCTATAGCGATTGGTATTGACCTAAACAAATATAGGATTTTTGGAAACATGATCATTTTTACATTATTACATCGTCCTATAAGAGATACGTGAAGTCTATTCAGCCGTTGAAGATCTATGCTAATCTGATCACAAACAGGTTGCATATTTAATTTCCAAATGGTACCTATATCTCTGGTAATCCTAATACCTAAATAGGTGATTTCAGCGAGTTTCCGAATATCATTACAGCTGGTGTTAATGTTACATAAAATCTGTGTTTTCCCTGCATATAAGAGATAGCCTGACTTCCGGCCATACTCTTCTGCTAATTCCTGAATTCGGCCTATCGCCTTATCTGGCTCTGTTGTTATGACCGCTAGGTCATCGGCATATGCCAATATTTTTGTCTCACAGATGTTGCGCTGGACTGGGGTAATAGTCTGATCCTGGAGAATTTGCTCAATGAAGATGTCTATATAAATAGCAAAGAGTATTGGCGAGCAGGGACACCCCTGCCTTGTCCCTCTCGCAATTGTTATTGAAGCAGACTCTTCCCCCATCATATCCAATTTGGCATATTGCCGATGATCAATTGCCTGTACAGCTGTTACAAACCCCGGGCCAAAGCCCCTTTGTGCCATGGTCGTCCACAAATATTGCCATGCAACACGGTCGAAAGCTTTCTCTGCATCTAGAAGGATCATAGCCATCTTCTCCCCAGCTGCCTCAGTGATGTCCAACAGAGCTATCGCACGTCTGATATGATCGGTGGTACTTTTTTTTGGTATAAAACCATGTTGCCAAGGAGAAACAAGATGGGCTATGACCCTCTCTAGGCGGATAGCTAAGATTTTTGAAAATAGCTTCGTATCCGTATTCATTAGAGATATGGGCCTATATGAGGCAGGGTTATTTGCTGACTTCCCTTTCTTTAAGTCTTTAAGAACACGACTATATCTGCTCTTTCCCAGGACTCTGGTGGAACCCCATTATATTGTATGCCTAGATATAAGTCTAACATTATAGGCGTTATTTCTTTTTGTATCGCTTTATATAGTTCCAGGGGAATCCTATCTGGACCTGTCGCCTTCCCGATCGCTATTGCTTGCAGAGCAACATGTATCTCGGCAGCAGTTATTTCCATATCTAATTCTTCACGCATTTCTGTAGTGAGTCTACGGTGGCTACCTAAAATTCTTTCGGTATCGCTGTCTAACATAGGTTCTGTGTCCCCTTGTTTATACAGGTCTTGGTAAAATTTCTCAAATACTTCTATAATGTCCTTAGTTGTTGTACGAGAGACACCATCGCTGCTCTTGTTCTCTATTATATTATTTTTGCCAGCTTTCTGTTTTGTGCGCAAAGCCAGGACTTTATCTATAGATTCCCCATATTATATCCTTCTGGTTTATGTGCCTGATACACCGCAGCTCCCTTTTTGATATAGTAATTGTTAGTTTCAGCTTTCGTGATTGCGATGTTACAGCGAATTGTGTTTTCAACACTCTTGTTTACGCCTGACTGCCCCAGTATATTAATTTTCTAGTTCTGCCAATTCAAACAACAATTTGTTGATGTCCTGCTTTTCTTGTTTCCTGGTCTTACCTACAAAACTAATTGTCTCACCCCGAAGCCCAGCCTTATAACTGTCCCAAACTGTATTACGAGAAGAGCTATACTGATTATCTGCATGGTAATTAACAGTCCATTTTTTAATATGCTGTATATATTCTTCATTATACAATAATGACCTATCAAACGTCCATCTCACATTTGGGTATTGTAGATTTGGAAGTGTTAAACCTAGGATTAAAGGATTATGGTCCGAGAGTATTTACGGGATTTTTTTAATTTCGGCACATGAGACAAGGGGAGAAGATAGAAAAAAATAATCAAGCCTGAATTTTTTTTATGGGGATTTGAATAATATGTATACCCGGGGTCTGTTGGATGTTGGACCCCCCACACATCATATTGATCATAGCTAATTTGTAAAGCAGCGAGAGCACAGTGAACACGGGGTTTTCTACCTTCATATCTTTGGGTATTATCAAACCTTTTTTTATAATGAATATTAAAATCCCCGCAGAATATAAACGGGCCTGGCCATGATACTGCCTCGACTTCTAGGTTGTTTAACATCTGGGGATCGTCCTCGTTTGACCCGTATACGGTACAAATAGTAACCACTATAGAGAGCTGGGCCATCGCCCATCTTCCTAATTTATCCCCCAATGTCCGAATAGGTGTCCCCAGCCTATTTTTTACATGAATCACTGTTCCTCTAATAGTTGAGGACTGGGTTGAACATATGGCGAGGTTAAAGCCTCTTATGGCCCGTACCTCTCGACTCCCCCATGGGATTTGTGTTTCCTGTTGACATATAACAGATTAAAATTTCTTAACATCTCTGCAACATTTCTGCGTTTGGATCTATCATTAAGACCCCCTACATTTAATGAACATATAGTAAGTTTAGCCATTTAATACATTGAATTTTCAATACTTTAATTGCCACTGTTTTACTGATACACACTAATTCATATACATTTATGCAAGCATCTTCTTCTTCCTTTTTTCCTTTTTCTCCCGAACCCCCCACCCCTCCATTTTGCACCCTTCACCCGTGCCCCTTCCCTGCCCCTGACACCACCCTGAAGCCCTCCCACCTCCCTCAACCCTTCCCTTACAAAAAGGCATAGAGACTAGTTGTAGTCTCCTGCGATGGTCGCTCCTCCCTGACCATAATACAATAAACTGAAGGACAGCGAGAAAGCAAAAAAGAATAGTTAGGAAATAACTAAAATAGACTTGAAGGGCTAGTACTGTATAGAAGATGCTAACAAAACACCTTTAAAAAGACATGAAAATACTCTCAATGTTGATCTTGTCAATAAAGTTACAATATATCTTTTAGTCCAAGTGTTTTAACCCCATTTTTCCAAATACTCCTGTACTTTTATTTCAGACGTGAAGAAACGGACATGTTCCCCCTTAATTATTTTCAACCGAGCTGGATGGAATAGGAATGCCTGCCCCCCACGATCCTGTACTGACTTGATCATTTGCCAGAGACGCAGAGTCTTTCTACAGTATAGTGGCAATAGTCAGGTTGGACAAAAAAGGAATAGTCCCCCCCACTGCGTTTTGCAGTAGGTTTTGCCTTGTCATAGACTGCCTGGCGGAGTAAATAGTTGCCAAAGTAGATAAGTACCGCTCGAGGTTTGGTATCAGGTTTTGGAGGTACTCTAAGGTTGAAGGGGACGCGGTGTGCCCTTTGAATTTTCAATTCCCAATTCCACTCACTGAGTTCAGGAAATGATTTAGACAAGACTTCCACCATATACTTGAGTATATTGTCCCCTTCTCTTCCCTCTGGAACCCCCAAAACACGCAAGTTGTTGCGGTGTGACCTATTTTCAAAGTCCTCTATCTTCCACTGTATGTCGACGAGCTGTGCCTCATGAGTTTCTGTGGCTGTATGTGTAGTAGTGACATCCGTTTCCAGTTTCTGTCCGAGCCTCCAGGGCTGTAAGTCGCTCATTAATTACTACACAGGATTTAGCGACTCTTCTGACTGCCCCTTGAATTTTACGCATAGTGGTTTGCGTCCGCTTACTATCTTGCCGTGTCTCTTCTCGATGAGAAAGAATGCATTGGATGACGGTATCCAGCGTCGGGGGAGTAGAGGAGGATTGGTCCTCTGCTGTTAATATCTTTGTATTCGCATTTGCTGTACTAAATAACCCAGCTCCCAGATAATCCCACCTTAGGACTTTCTTCTGTGGGCTTGGGTGTGATATACGCTTTGTTGGTTTACGAATTGTAGCAGTCATCTCTTTTTTCACCCCCTCAGCGCCGGAACCTGAAGACTCATCGCTAAACTCCTCCTGAGACTGAGAGGGGGAGCCGGACATTGACCAGATACCATCTGAGAAGGAATAAAAATCCTGCTCGCTGTGATTAGAAGATGCAGCATAGTTTTCTATCCTTGCTATTAAACCACCTTGTGCCTCGGCTGGATTATAGGGTGTTTGTCTTACGGGTATTCCTGGGGTTTCTGCATGTACTATGGGTTCTACAGGCTGAGTGGTAGCTGTTGCCCCCTCATTGTTACCGGGTTGTGTCTCTGGCTGCTGAGGGGGGGGGAGTTTTATCCTGAGCGATAAGCTGCATATCTTGTTTTGACTGTGGCAATGCAATCGATGTGTTCTCAGTAGGCATGCTTTCATTAGGAGTCAGTTCAATAGTTGGTGGATTCAAAACATATTTGCCCTGAATAACTTTACCATTGTCCATACACCCCCCCCTGCAGCTGCTCACCTTCAGTTGTGCCTGCGCCCGCGCCTTCTTTTGATGTCTTATGCTGCGGGGTTGCTCGCAGCATCTCCAAAACAGTGGGCTCAGTGCTGAGTGGTGCTCCATGTCGGGTTTTCTTTTCCTCCGATTTATGTTGCAAATTTACTGTCTGTCTTTTAGGACCTGACTTGCTCGGAGGATCCACGGGTGTATTAATAGTCAGGTTTGGTGTATTCTTGGGAGAAGCTCCAACAGCCAAGCCCAAGCGCGCCTTTGTTTTTGCCCCCACAGCCACAGGTATTTTTGGAGCCATAGCCGCCAGATGCTCAGGGCGGGAACGGGAGCGTTGAAGATGATGATCTTTCCCCACGCCGGGGGACACCGAGGTTACCAGGTAAGCCCAGAGTGTCCGCGTCAATTCAGCGTGGCAGAGTAGCAAGGCGGTTCCGGGCTTTAAGGGAGACTTTGTAGTTAGTAATATCGGGACGCCGACATCCATCCCCTACAGCAAGGATTCTTAGGGCACTTGGTACAGAGCACTGCTGATGCCGGTCAGGTTACCACGACTCGCGGCTCATAACCCTCATCATTTACTAGCACTGCAACGCTACACCCTTCACCGGTTTCCTCGCTGCCATTGCTCCATGAGCCGCAACAGTCCGAGAGCGGATTATGTAAAGCACTTCAATAAATACCTTTGGGTTGGTTAAGCACTATCTAAAATTGATAAACTAAAGAAGGAATAGTCGGAGGGAGTAACGAATACAAGGCAGTATGGGAAACAACAGCAGGGAGATTATGTGAAGGGCATAGGACAAAAGTAAAATCACTTGCAGCCGCCAAACACGCTTGCTCATAGATAACAAAGCAGGTCGACAAAAGGGGATGAAAAGGAGTACTTGGGCCAAGCTCTACCGATAAGAAGAACACACGAAGAGCAACAGAAAATAGCAATTACCAATAGAAACAGAGGAAAAGTAAGGGGTAAGCACAGAAACAAATTAAAAGTAAGGACAGGATGTAAGCCCCTTTTAAGATTTATATTAAATAAAAGCGCTGTGCAGGCAAAACCTAAAAAGAATGCTTGCTTGCCACAACCCCACTAAAAGTATTGATATTGTTTACAATATGTCTTTGACAACAGATGGCTACCAGCTGTCTGTAGGCGAGAACAAGAAAAATATACAAGATAACACACATTTAGGGGTCGATTCCGATTCGGTAAAATCCACTACGAATAGCCGTACGGAGCATTTTTCCCATACGAATCATACACCTTCAACGTCCTCGCACGTACGATGAAGTACGATCCGAACCCAAAGCAGATCTCCGTACGAATCGTACGAAAGACCATACAACTTATGAATATGTACAAATCGCATTCGGAACTCGCAGTACGTGACGTCCGTACGGATCGAAGCAGCTTTTTCCGACCCAGCAAGTACGATTCGTTACAACAGCACTCCATAGAACTCTTTTTCTACGGGAGTTTAAAACGTCCGTAAAAGCAGATTTCGACTCGAACCGCGTGCGAAACGGACCCCCCTCGGGTACGCGAGTAGACCCCATGATTGCAGGGGTATGGTGCGTAGTGGTACGGTGCATCGGGGTACAGTGTGTAGGGGTACGGTGCATCGGGGTTCGGTGCTTAGGGGTACGGTGCATCGGGGTACGGTGCGTAGGGGTACAGAGCATAGTGGTACGGTGCATACCCCCATGATTGCAGGGATACTGTGCGTATGTGAATTTGTGGCTCTCCATACAAATTGCTCATACGACGTTTTCCGTACGAATCGCGTTCTCGGTCCCCGGTCCGGATTGTACTTGTTGGGTCGCACGGCATGTTTACGATTCGCACGGATCACTTTCAGGGTCCATATCGCACATATTTTCCCTTGGTTTTCATACGGTTCGCAATGATTAAGACTTATTTTTTTCCTACGGATTGTACTACGCGATTTGGACGGATTTGGACGATTCGTACGGAAACTGCTACGAATTTAAATCGTCGTACGGATTAGTTTTCCGAATCTGAATCGACCCCTTAATGAGCAACTGAAGTTTTATCCATTTTTGTCCTGAAGCCCAAATACCCATTGTCTTCCTCCAGCCTAAAAATATAATTTTTATAACTTTAAAACAAATATTTTTAAGTTATTTAGTTGATGAGAATAATCGCTTCCATATATACACGTGAATATAGATTTTCATTGTCATGTGCCATAAATTATGAAAATTATGGCGTACAAAACCCTTCTCACATTACATATGCGACCGATGTCCTGGTGTTGCTTAGGCAATCTCAACTGTGTAACACTAGGGCCTGATTACGAGTAAATCCCAGTGGCAGCTGGTATGTAAGGAGGTTAGTGGGGCGAGGGGGACAAAAATAAAAGTAAACAAATAAATAAACAAAAAATACACTTACCTTCCTGGTGCAACGTCCTACTCCTCGCTTGGGTCTTCTCCAGGCAGGCAGGCAGGCTCCAACGCGGGACCCAGGAAACTGCAGTAACAAATCCTGGCGCTGCTCTCATGTTGCATGAGAGCAGCTCCAGGATTGGAGGGAGCGGCCTCTCTCACCGCTCCCGAAGACACTGGATTCCTATGCTGTCTCTAACCCAGCTGTCTAAAACAGCTGGACTAGAGAAGTTTAAAATGTGCATGTCTGGCTGGCCGTTTCAAGATAGAGGGCCAAAAAGACATGCACACTTTAAACTTAAAGTGCCCTGCCCATCACTGCTTTCTGCTGCTGCCTGAATGTCAGCAGCAGAAATCAGAAAGCCCTGCTCTCCCCCCGCCCCCCAAACCCCTCCCCACCACAACCTCTGTCCTGACGCTCAGCTCGGGATGGGTTTTTCAAAAATAAATGCTAATAAATTAATTTTATTGCCATTTTATTTTTTTTATCTCCGGGGGCAATTTTTTAGTGGGGTTTTTTAGTGGGGTGACGCTCCTCCGCCCCTGTAAAATCCACATCATGAATGCCTTGGTGTATGGTGCGATAATTATCGTGCCCTATAAAAACCACCACCAAAGTGAACAGAATGTATCGGGCACAATAATTAGCATCTATTACAAGTTTGACCCTGAAAATGAGGCATAATATGCGGACTTTAGTGTTCACTGCACCAAAATCCGCATGCCCTGGTATTTAATAATGTAATGAGGGCCGCAATATTTATCACAGTCTGTACATGCCCCACTGTGTCATAGTAGAGTCATCAGCCTGGCAGGAACTAGGCCAGGATGCACGTGCTATTCAAGCCTAAAGGAATTTTACAGGCGGGTAAAATGAGGTTGTGTCCCCGCACCTGAGAAATCCGGGACCCGTGACTGTACTTCTCGGTTACAATTTCGTATTTTAAATGCCCTGTACCAATTAAAGCGACCGCCTCCATTGTCTTTGCACTGCAGGCCTTTTATATCTACATATGCATTTCTCCGACATTTGCGCGCCACTCCTTCCATATTGTTTATCTTTCTTTTCCTCTCTGACTTTTGTTATCTTTGTCTATGTCCGTGTCATCCTTCCGGGCATATATATTCTTCAGGTCGTTTGTCAGGACTGGTTACGAAGGTGCTGATCGCCATCTGCCTGGTCTCTGCATGGGTTCACTGGCGGTGCTGTTGGCAGCCTGACACAGAGAGCAAACATCACTGCAGCACAAACACTGCGACAAGACAGCCGAGGCCGCATCATTTATTCATGCTGAAGAGGCTGGCAGTGAGAGATTAGCTCTGTACTCCTCGCATCCAGTAGAGATATATTGAACTGCATGCGGCAGCCTGGAACCTTAACACCCCTGAATACACTAAACAAAGAGGCCTCATATAAAATATAACAACACCCACAATACTCTAAATCAAATGAGTTATTACAAATGAATACACTCTACCCCGTAGCCCCTAAACTTGTGTAACAAGTGTAAATCACTGAGAGTATTGGAAATGAATAGGCTAAAGGTTTTATTTAAATAATGGCAACATACAGCATGCAGGCTGTCACTTGGCGAATGATGGCCTATTTTAATAATACTATGCCTTTATGTTATACTATTGGCATTTATACAGTGCACAATCAGCAATTGCCGCGCTTATTTATAAAAAAAAAAAGAAATAAGTGCAGGGGTGCAACGTTTTTGTTAGGAGCCAGCCTCCTGCGTTGCCGAATGCCAGGGCTGTTGAAAAGCCAAGGCTCCTGTGGCATAGTGGAATGCATAGAGTGGAACGTGTGTAGGTCAGAGATGGAATGCGGGGGCTGTCAGAAGGACAGTTGAAGGCGGCCTGCTGTTTGATGAGGTGCTAAGATTAAAGCTACACATGCCTCATCTGGTGTCATCCTTGTGAAGGATATCCGGGAAAGTTTACGTTTATTTGAACACTTGCCTGGTTTTTAAAACCATTGCAATAAATATGCAAAAATAATACAAGTTTACATGGTATGATTAAAAATCATCGATACAATCTTTCAATTCCCCCCAACTTTTGTGAAGGATATGACATCACATTTCTGCCGAGGAAGGATGGGATGGTGATTGTGACAGGGCGAGACACCTCAACAAGGTGGGGCAAGGCCTTGAAGTTCCTCTGTCCTTACAAGTGCGGTGCCGTGAAGCAGCGCGTGATGTGGTGACACAGGGCGTTCCTGTGAACGGATTTCAGAAGTGCGAGTGGCCTATTTACAAATTTGGAGGATTTTGCCCCGAAGTTGGGAGATGTAGAGCCTCGGCGCGTGAGTGTTCAGTTTACACTCAGCGCGCGCACCTGGTGAGGTCCAGCGTGCCACTTAACTCATCTGGTGGTCCTGTGAGGGACATCACAGCTCCCTAGCCTTGATTCAACCTTACGCAGTTTTCTTTCACTATCCTATACCCCATGTGTCATTATCTCAATGTTGAGTATTTTTTAGTTATGCCTGCTTTGTGCTTTCATCACTGTTTTCCTGTCTTTCTCTTCAACCCTCTTTCTCCCTCCTCCGCCATTGTCTATCTTTCTCTGTGTCATAATCAGAGGGTGAAATATAAGGCTCAATCCCCAAAAATGAGCGCTGGTGCCCTCCACCTGCAAACACCTGCGCAAATTAAGCATTGTTTAGCACTGCAGTGCTTTCTGTAGTGAAGGTTGACTTTCCAAACAGTTCTGAAGTTTCGATCGCAGAGTCTAATTTAACTTTGTGAGATATCCAGTCAGTGGCATAAAGGGTATGTTACTTTAGTATGTGAATATGTCAGTTTTATTATTTGATTGATGGCATTTGATAGGTGATGAGTGTGCTCATAGTAAGTGTATACGTGTGTAAAGTAGTTGGCAGTAAGTTAGGCTTTTAGTTACCAAGACTGCCAGTTAATTGCAGATTTGGGCTGTGTTTGATGTGTGGTCAGAGTTCTGTCCTACTATGTTTTGTTATATGATAGTGTGTAATGTGTCCGTTTGAGAAGTGCTAATGTGACATGTGAGCACAGTGATACCCAATCCAACTGTAGGACATATCTGTGCTGTGTTCAGTCTACGTGCAGCGTTCTTTCTAATGGGGTTAATGATACCAATGCAAACAACACAAACGTTACTTCGGAGTAGCTTATCTTTTAATGACAAGAGATGGTGAAGGAAAGCCAGTTAATTTGTTACCAACCCTTCCCTTAGTTTGGCCTAACTCATGATGGCCCCACTGCTGAGGTTTGCAGTGGCTGATAGTCCAGGCCAGAGGATGTTGTTGTTGTGGTGTCTTCCTTTTTCTCCTGTCATCCAGTGCCATACCTTTAAAATTGCGAATGTTTTAGGATTTCAGAGCACACTATGGGGCATATGTACAAGGAAATGGCACAGCGCAGCAGCAAATTTTGCAGTGCTGCCTCATTTCCAAAATGCAGGGATGCGCCTTGTTAACAAGAACATGGCGCACCCCCTGTGTTTCCCTGGCGCTCCAAATAGCTGCCTAGCGCCAACACAGACACCCTTGCGCCATAATGCAAGGGTACCTGCGTTGCAGAGATGATTGTTTATGTGCAGGAAGGCCCCTTCGGCACATAAACAATCAATAATGGCGATTTTATACTTCTATGTGTGCTGCAGAATGCAGCTAACATAGAAGTAGCAAATCGCCATTATTTAATGATTGTTGTTGTGCAGGAAGGGACACCTTACTGCACAAAAACAATCATTAATAGCGCTTTGCTCTTTCTATGTGTGCTGCATTGCGCACATAGAAAAGCAAAAACTGGGAGAAATTAAAGTATTCCTCCTCATTGCACCAATCTAACGCCGGCTTTTGCATGATGTTTGTTTTTGGCGCTGCTTCAGATTTACAGATCCTTGTAAATCTGGGACAGCGTCAAAAAGCAATGGGTTTTGCGGTGGAACGCCACCAGCAACACTCATTGCACACCCCTTTCATGCAGATACCTGCATGAAAGGGAACCATATTTACAAAGGGGCATTAAGCCACAAAAAGTGACATAACGCCGCTTTGTAAATATGGTGCAGGGCATTGTGCCACAGGAATGTCAAGAAAATTAGTGTTCCAGTGGCACAATCCCCTTGTACATATGTCCCAATGTGCTTCTAATATACTGAGAAGGTGCTTTTTGCTCACTGATTGCTCCCTTGCAGTGACGGCCTCCCATAGTGCCACTCTCGCATTTCCTCGGTGATCTGTCCAATGAGATACTTTCAGAGCTGGATGGACTGCCATGAGCAAATCCTGCCTTCCTGCCCCCATTCTGGTTGGGAGGAGTTTGTGGACTAGTGTGAAATGTTTGCTAGTGCTGCTCTTCCTGGAGTGCCAATCATCGAAAGTACCTGCCCCCTGCTATCCAGCTTCTGTACCCTATATGAAGATTGTAAGCTCGAGCGCTGCTTGCTTGTTAAGAAGTAGCATGGTTAACACTGTTTCAAGATGCAACCTATTTATAACTCATTGGTTCCTGGTGTTTAATAGATACCCGAAAAGGCCGGACATATTGCTCTTTCCGTCATTTTCCAAGCTGGGGCCGTATTACATAAAGTACCTTTGGTCGCATCAGGCGTTTGGCGCGTCCCTTGGGCCCTTTGGTATTACAGAAGGGGCCCCTTCTGTAATATCAATAGCGCTGGCACACATAAAGCACCAGCGCTATCTTTAAGAGGGCATATCCTCATTTGCATGAGGGCGTGCCCCGTGCAAATGAGGGGATCCCTTTGCCTCTGTGCCCGCGCCGTATTACCGACGTGGGCGCAGAAGCAAAGAAGCCCTCAGGAGGTGCACTGGCAGTGTGCCACCTAAACAGTGTGCGTCACCTGAGGGCAGCCCTCTGCAGGGGGTAAAGGGGATCCTATGAACCACACAGACATCTCCTTGCTGGCAGGTGCAGTCACTGACTGCTCCCTCCTGCAAGGGGATTTCTATATCCCTTTAAAAGTGAAGCTGGGTTGCCACCTGCACAATGAAACACTGACCAGTTTCAAAGCAGCCGCTCCGTATTTCACATGAATGCGCTGCCCTGGGGGCAGCACGAGTTCGCGGCTGCCCTGAGAGCAGCGCATTCCCAGTAATGAGGAGCATTTTCCTTCATTGCACTGGGCGCACCATTTTAAAGGTGCGCTCGGCGCAATAGAGGAAAATGCGCCACATGTGTAATGCTGGCCCAGATGGTTGTTTTCTCAGTTTATCTCTTGTCATTTAATATTCCAATTACCACCAGCAGAGCCTTTGTGTCAGTTCTGACCAGATCATTTCAGTCTGCCCCGTGGTACATCCATAAAAGTAGTTTCCATCTCCATCGCAATGGACTTCATCCTTAGTTAAATTGTTACCCGAATTTCGTTGCGTGCACTGCATCACCAAATGCGATGCAGTGCGCGCAACGAAATTCGTTTTATTTATTTGTATATTTACTTACCTGTTAAACTCCGTAATCCATACATTACTACACCCCACCCTGCCCCTCCCCACGTCACCGCCCGGTAGGTGCTCCCACTACCGGCCGCGGATGGCTTCGACAGTTTCTGCACCATTTGTACACTTGCGTCTATAGTTTTGCCCTCTTGAATGCCTTAGGCTGGTTGGTCGAGCAGTTAGAGCTCCCTACAGGAAGTGGTAGTTGGTTCAGAGCACATGTGCAGTAGACCTACTCTAAGTATAGCAAAGCAGAACAGCCTTAACCTTAGTGAAGGGATCCCTGATGTTTGCTACAAGTGCAGGACCGCAGCTATAGGGGACTAAATGATTTTAACAGGAGGTCCCAAGACACTACTCCCAGAGGTACAAATAAAAAGATCTGCGCCTCTGCATACAAATCAATTGTCACCATGCATCGATCTCCATGTTGCCTTCGGGGAAGTTATTACAATTTGCCACCTTCCACTGTGGGAAGGGGTACATTCACTTTTGAGGCACCCTCAGTGCAGATGCTCAATGTAGAAGTGTGCTTCAGAGCACCAATGCCTATAAGGAAAGTGGTTAATCTGTTTTTAATGTATAATAACCTCTCTCCTACACACAGGAACAACAGAACCAATCATTGACTTCCATGAAGTGTGTATTTCTTATTCTACATTTTTAATCTCCTTGGAGGCCCAAAAGTGATACAGAGAATCAAAGTAATTATTTCATCTAAATCATTTGAAAACACTTACCTTTTAGTAAGTATAACAGATGTGTGTTAAGAAGACTGATACCACTATAGCTGAATGTTGTTTTGTGCATAAATTGAAGAAAGATTATTAAAAAAAGAAAAAGACTGATACCACCTCTTTAAACCATTTACTTACCTCTACCTAGCTGCATGCCGGAGATATCACTGTGCCACAATGTACAAATTAAAAGAGAAGCCATTTGTATAAATCCTTAGTGATCAAGGCACAGTCCAATCCAATTTAAAAGTGTCTGAAATGGCATGGGAAGTACAGCTGACTTAGAATGGCAATTCATGGTGGAGCATCATTATTTAAACCAAGCCCATGCCTCAAGACCTTACTAGACAATTACATTCCTATGTCTCACGGATTGTGCTCCTGACAGCTTCCTCTCTGAGTTACTAGACCCTGCCACAGCGCATAACCAAATATGTCTTTGCCATCCACTAAATTTCACTTACATCATCCAGGAGGAGATCTGCATAAGAGCAGGCACAACAGTGAACCCACAAGAAAACACGAAAAAAGAATGTTTGTTTATTAGCCACCCGCAGATAGGCCACATCAGGGAGAGAACTCACCTGGAATGGCTACTCGTCATTGCAGGTTTGATAAATCGGACACTGAAGTGGAAGAACAGAATTGTGCAAGAACTATACATTACACATCTGTGAGAAATAATTCATACACTTGAGGTTAGTGACAAAAGTTTCTGAAAATCTCACTAAAAGCATTTCGATCAACATACAGGCTTCTCATTTTACTAGCTAAAGCCACTCTCTGCAAATCCACATTCAACAAAACCTCCAATAGAAGTATAACACTCTTTTAGGCAGTCAAACATTGCATCACCCCAGTGCCAGATCCTACAGCTCCACACCCAAAAGACAAATGCAATGTGAATAATCAATTGTTTGGATAAGCAAAATAAGAGCCCACATCAACTCCAAACCGGCATCCACCCCCTGTCATTCCTCCACGATCCACAGCCCAAGAGAACGTTTTAAGCCTCCTCGCAGATGCGTACTTACCACACTGGCATGAGGAACTCCTTTAAAGTTACCACGTATTCTTATTCGTGGTGAAATCATCCTATAGAGTTGCCCTCAAACCCCTCCTCACATCATCAGTACTTCACTTATTCAAAGAACCTTCCCAAATGACAGAACGTCCTCCTGAAAAAATAGACCCTGAACCAGGATGATCTAGTCAAAGTAATGACCCATCATGCGCCTCCCCTACATCAGAAAACGAATTGAGGCTGAAGTCCTCATCCAACTGCAAAACCAGATCATCAACAATAACCTCCTCTAGGACTACCAACATGTCTGCAAACTATACTGCAGCACAGAGACCTCTGGCCTTCACTTAGTGGACAATGCCAAATCCTATTTGACCTTTCAGCAGCCTTTGACAAGTGGATCACCAAGCACTGATCCACATTGAAAACATACCATACAGGGACTTCTCTGGCACAGCCCTACTGTGGTTCATCACCAACCATCCTAACCGGGGGCATGGCCTGGTAAAAAGGCCGGCTAGACGTGTCTCTGTGGTGCTCCTGCCCCGAACAGTAATTATCCTGCATAATCCTGGCGTTTTGGAAACCCTAATAGTGCATATTGGCAGTGGAACTCTCCCTTGACCCGGCGGTCCATGGTGGTGTCAGCCTGCAGTGATGGATTGGCGATACGGGCTGTGGAGATCCTAGAGGAATCCTGGTCCCCGTAATGGCGGCCGTCATTACCCTGTGAGCGGAAAAAGTTGGCAGGCAGCCGCAGAGGCTCAAGACCCTGTGGAGTCCCGATCGGAGACCAACACAGCGGGCGGACCCCAGGCGGGGGGCTACCCGCTGGGAGATAGCGATCACACTGCCTGATTTATAGGCAGGTCTCCGCGGACTGGGGGTGCGCTTCATGAGAGGCCGCGGCGGCAGGGCCTACTCCTGGACCTAAGGCGGAAACGGCCGGGACAGACGCCCGATCCCGGAGGCGGTGATTATCGGGTGGAGCAGTGAGGCGGACATCGGGGGCTTGCAGTGGCAGCCCCGTAACCCAGGTGAGTCCAGCCACACAGACAAATCATCCGTACGGCCCTGTGAGAGGGGACGCAAATAGTGTGAGAGAGGCGGTGGCTGATGGGACCTCGTGGGCTGGAGGCAGAGGCTACGCGAGGTTGCGGCGCTGCAGCCTGAAACCATTCTAGCAGGCCACGCCTGCATACTGCGAGGGAATCACCTGGGGGCCTGAACGTGGGCCTGAATTGCGTGGTGGCCGCTTCCAGTGCCCAGCTGTGGTGGCGTGCGACCATACGCACCCAGTGAAGGACTTGCCCCCTTGCCTCTTGGAACACAAGAAATTGGAGGCCGAAGACTGACGGTAACAGACGCTGAAGGGGTGAGGAGAGGCCTGGCTACACCCCGGCTGGTGAGTCGGGGGACAATGACGTGGCGAAGGCTTGGGGGTGATACAGTGGTGCTCAGGGCCAGGGGCCGAAGGCAGTACCTCGGGTGAATAGGTGAGGGGGCCTCCCTAATTGACGTGGCCCCCTGGACAGAGGGAATTGGGCCAGAGGCGTTCGCCCCACGAGTTGGCAGTAGGCCAGGCTCACAAGGATACCACACTGGTGCTGTCCGGCACAGTGGGGAAGAGTGGCGGAGGGCCAGGCAACTCCCAAGACTTGACGAATGGCCGTGCTCGAGAGGGTAACACACTGTGATGGTCCGGTGAGACAGGTGGGGAGAGAAGGAAGGCCAGGTAACAGCAAAGCACGACGGCTGAGGGGCTTGCCTGATAAAGACACCCTCAAGGGGAGGTGGACTGTTGAAAGGAACCCTTCCCTGGACAGCTTGCGGCATTACTGAAATTTGGGTTGGGGAGCCCGCCGGGGAGTGCCCTATGGTGGCCTCGCTGATTATGGAGAGAGACAGACCCCTGAGAGGTGCCCAATTAAATAAAATTGTGCAATACACGGTCCCGGGCCGACTATGACGGACCACCCTCGTGCAGACATGGAGCAAGAGGCCCACCAGAACTCGGCCGCTCAGGACAAGGCAGATATCTTGGAGGCGATCCGAGACTCCAGGGTGGCATTAGAGACCAAAATGGATGAGATGGCCATGGACATTAATCACCTGCGCCTGGATCTCAGGAAGGTGGCAGACAGGGTCACCATCACGGAGGGAGACCTGAGCGCTCTGCAAACGGAGGTCAGGCAGCTGTGAGAGACGGTGACGACACTTCAGGACCATACGGCCCGGCTGGAGGAAAGGGCGGAAGACGTGGAAGGCCGCTCTAGAAGAAATATTCTCTGCTTTTTGGGATTCCCGAAAAGGCGGAGGGGCTGGCAGAGGATCTATTTCTGGAGGACTGGATCGGCAGAGCGTTCCCCAACCTTAGGCTCTCCAAACTGTTTGCGGTGGAAAGGGCACATAGATCCCTGGGGTCGCCCCCGAGACCGGGATCCCCGCCTAGAGCCCTGATTGCCCGGATGTTCAACTTCAGGGACCGGGACATGATCTTACAGCACATCCGTGCCAACGGCCCGCCTAGATTTGAGAACCACGACATTCATATATACCCTGATTATACTAAAAAAGTACAAGACCTGCGGAATGACTTCCTCAGTGTTAAACACCGGATGGATAGCCACAACATTAAATACAGCCTGATGTTCCCGGCTAGGCTCCGAGTGTAGTACACAGACAAAGTCCACTTCTTTGGCACTCCAGCGGATGCAGCAGACTGGAAGAACTCGTTGGGCCTGGCCGGCCCGGACCAAAATCAGGGATGGCAGGAGCAGATGCGCAGGAGCAATTGGCAGAGGAGCCAGCAATGTCGTACAGAAGGACAATGGCGGCGGGAACGAGATCGGGTAGACGGAGGATGCATCTTGGTGGGACCAGATGGCACTCTTCGTATGGAAAGAGAGGCAATCCCGACGCAGAACCAGTTTTCTCCACTCTGTCTGGTGCAGGAAACACAGTCTGACGTGGACGGGGCCACAGGCCCGGCTGTAGAGGGCTCTGGAAATGAGTGAGTGAGGGTTCGGATGACGTGATCGGGGGTTCTTACCCATGGACACTGTGAGTATCGGGTTCGGCCCACGGGGCACTTGTCACGCCTGCCAATCATCCGCGGATCCGAACGGTGAACTGACGAGGCCGATCCAAAATGGCCTCGTCGTAATGCACATGCACGAGGGGTTCGAGCCGGAACATAAGCTCAGTTTCCCCGGCGTTCAGCGCTTTGCGCTCTAGTTTCTATCGCTGTGTGTGTTAGTTACTTCCGCTTGGCCTTTTTCTGGTTTACTCCCCATGATTGTTGTGGGACTTGAGACACGGCATTCCAGTTAGCATTTGCCGTTCGTTTTTGCGTATTCGTTGGTGACCCTTCGCTTGGATTCCTAAGCGGTCCTTGTTGCAACCGCTTTCCCGATTACTGAACGCGGCTCTTCCTTTCAGTATTCTGCGCTCCGAATCATTGTTTCATTTCGGTGATTCCCAGGGGTATTGCGGAAGAGTTCTGCCTCAGCCCGGTAACCCACTCAGCCTGTTTTATCGTGGGTGCTAATTTCTCTATCTCCCCTCGCTCAGAGCCGGCTATCTTACCCCTGTGTCATACATATCTCTGCGTCTTGCTTCTAGCGGACTCGTCATTGGGCCGGACTACGGTCCCGCCGAACGTCCGGTATTTGCTAGAGCAGTGGTGCGGGTGGTAAGTGGCATTGTGGGATTTGTGGTCCGCTTGGCGAGTTTCCTCCTTCCCTTTATTTCCTTATTTTTTGTTCGTTCACTGGACTTCCCGGATTCTGGCATTCATCACAGTACAGGGACACGAAGAACCGGTAAAGCGCTTGTAGCGCACTACATTTACATCGCGTTCTTGTTAAGTTTCTTTTGTATTTATGTATGCATCATTGCCCTCCATGCAGCTACTTCTGTGATCTAGACCTTTTACTGAACAAGACACCTTACTGGGGCTGTGATTCTGATTGAGTAAAATATATATATACCCTCACTTAATTTTATTCTTGTGACTTACTCAGAGATAATAATTCCTACCCCTCACTCTAGGTCATACTGGATATCACTAAATTACGTGCTCACACGCATATCTCCAGAGGATATCCTAGTAGCTTTCATGGTCACACCATTGTAATATCAGGTAAAGGTGGTTTATGTATTAACATTGGGGGCTTGTGAGTTGACTGTTGTTGTATTAACCCCTTCTTCCTTTCAGCTTCATCTTCCACTAAAAGAAGAGAAGTGTCCGAAGAATCCAGTGTTTTGTCTTCCCCTACTTTCCTTGTTTTGTTCCCTCCTTTCCCTCCATATCACCCTTGTGTCCTAGTGTTTGATAGGCACAGGTGGTGTAGGGGGGAAGGGTTGGGTTTCTCGTCAGCTCCTGGCACTCCTGCGGAAACTGCTACTGGATCCCTACAGCACTTGACTTTACGATGTGACTCATAAGAACGGGCTTGAGCCCATTGGACTTAAGGGGGGAGGGTTTGATAAATGTTGGAGGAGGGTACACCATTTCGCCTGAAGGCTGGTTAGGTTCACCGGCTGCAAAGTGCCGAGGCAACCCGGCTAGACCTCGGTTGGGCGGGGTTGCGCGGTGCCAGTCAGTCGGCTGATTCATTGAGTCTAAGTGGGGAGGGAGGTTTAAACAGACCTGGGTGGGTAAGTGTGGTTGTAATTGTGTTTTTTTTTCAAGTTGAGAGGGGTATTCTAGGGGGTGGGTGGGGATTTGGGGCGGGGTTCGGAGTCCTCAAACTAGCGCTGGTTGTGAGAATGAAGGGCTACCACCTGTGGGTGGGGGGACTTAGGGTTTCCAGTTGTGTGGGTTGTTGGGGTTGCTGCCGTGTCTGGTCTATGTTGGTATACAGGTGATCGAAGGCATCCTCCTCTGGGGGGGCAAGACAGGACGTTACTGGGTGGTCCCCACACAACAGATGGGGGACTGCGATACCGAATATATACTAATGCCAGGGAATAACCAGAAATACAAACTGATCACGTGGAACGTGTGGGGGCTCAACATTAGGGTGAAAAGGATCTGGGTGGCATCATACCTTAGGCGCTATGGGGTCAGTAGAGCCCTACTCCAGGAAACCCACCTATGGGCAGACTGTCTTAAATTCATCCAACGCAGGTGGAGAGGTCAGTGTTTTGCTACATCCTATTCAGGGTTTGCTAGGGGAGCGCTTATTTGGGTGGCACCGGGAGTCCCCTTTAAGGTTTTGCATGTTAACCAGATCCCGACGGGAGGTGTGTGGTGGTGGTGGGGACCCTAGATGGGTGCAATATATGCCTTGTCAATGTTTATGCCCCAAATAGCGATGATGGGGGGGTTTTGAGCCGAGTTATGGTTCAGCTGGATCTGGACCCGGATACAGAATTGGTAATGGCAGGTGACTTTAATTGTGCCCTGGATGGGGAGCTTGACCGATTCCCCCCACAACTAGATGCCAAGCCTAGAGTCCGAGAAGCAATGGGCCAAATGCTTCACAATTATGGTTTACTGGACGTGTGGCGCCACCGTAAGTCTGGTCATAGAGTGTACTCGTGTCACACTCCTGCTGCCAATACTTATAGTAGGTTAGACTATTTCTTCATTCAAAAGGTGGCGGTACATCAGGTAGCGGAGACGCAATACCTTTCCCGCTATTTATTGGATCATTCCCCGCTTCTAATTGCATACTCGCTGGCCCGACTGAGGTCTAAGGTACCGCTCTGGAGGCTCAATATAGAAGCCTTTGGTAACCCGATTTATAAAGACGCCATATCGAAGGGGCTGGACGATTATATGGAGGTAAACTGGGGCTCCGCTAGCACCAGGGCGACTGAGTGGGATGCCATGAAGGTGGTGGTACGGGGATATGTATGTCCACGGAGGTGGGGGTTAAAAAAGTGTTGGAGCGTGACTTGCGGCGACAGGAGGAACGGTTAGCGGCTCTGAAAAAAGAACTTCCCATGAATAAAGAGAGGTCGGCGGAATGGGATGATATGCGGTGGCAGATAGGGGGCATATGGGACTCGCTAGGCAAATATGCCAGAACAGCGAGTAGGTGTTGATGGTATACGGAAGGAGATAAGGCAGGGCAGCTGTTGGCGCGCCTGATTAGAGCAAAGACTCATCCTTGCCCCATCCTGGCACTTAAAAACGACCTTGGACAGACGGTGTATATTCAACATGCAATAAATAATGTATTCCTAGCCCACTTAAATAAAATATACTCTGAGAGCCAGTCACTCGCGACCCTTGAAGCGGTGGAGGCCTATTTGGCAGAAGTAGACCTGCCTAGTATCGACGAGGAAAGTCAGGAGGCCCTGGGGGGCCCCTTTAGTGGGGAGGAGATTCAAGCGGCAATTGCCCACCTAAAGACGGGAAAGTCCCTGGGAATGAATGGTATGGCAGCCAAACTCTACAAAGAGTTCGGCGGAGTGCTGTTCCCCACACTACTAGAGATCACAGTGGAGGCTGAGGAACACGGTATGATCGCATACTGCATGAGAGAAGCACTGATGGTGATGATCCCCAAACCTGGGAAGGACCACCTCCTCCCCGGCTCATAAGGCCCATCTCAATGCTAAATGTTGATCCTAAAATTATCAGCCAGGTGTTGGCATCCAGGCTCCTCCCCTATCTGCGGCGGCTGGTCCATGATAACCAGTCCGGGTTGATACCGGGCAGAAATACGTTGCGGAATATCCGCCGCCTGGCGCACATTATGAAATCTTTAGAGGGACGGGCCCAACAGAGCACCTTGGTGTTCCTCGATATCGAACAGGCGTTCAACTCGATTAGTTGGGCTTACCGTTGGCAGGTATTGATTAAAATGGGCCTAGGGGAGGGATTTGTCAACTGGATTAAGTTGCTATATGCTCGTCCGATGGCGAGGGTCCGTACAGGGCGTTTACGTGTCCGACGCATTCCCTATAGCAAGGCGGACGCGGCAGGGTTGCCTGCTTTCCCCCTTGCTATTTGCCCAGGCAATAGAGCCATTGGCGTGTCATCTGCGCCGGTTACTGGTGGGACAGGGCATACATGTGGGGGGTTCGGAGCATGTGGTGTCACTGTACGCCGATGACACGTTAATACACCTGAACCGGCCATCCCAGTCATTGCCGTCAATTAGCCACGCTGGCCCAATTCACTGGGGCCTCTGGGCTTCCCATTAATAGAACAAAGTCACAGCTCTATGTGATTGGGACAGAGACCGACTGGGGGGGACCAACGTCCGGTGTTGGAGTTTCCCTGGGTTGAGGACACGGTCCGATACCTAGGGATATGGGTCCGAAGGACTGAGGCAGTGTTTCATCAGCACAATATGGGGAGGATAATTAGAGGGCTGCAGGGTAGTATTACCTTTTGGAACACTCTTAACCTATCCCGATGGGAAAGATTGCATTAATAAAGATGGTAGTCGTGCCCCAATGTCTCTATACCATGCAAGGCTCCTTCTTTGAAATTCCGCACCGGGTATTTAGGGAACTCGATAAAATGCTGGTCCAATTACTATGGAACGGGAAGCGATGCAGGGTTAGTTTAGAAGTCATGAAACTCAGCTGGGGTAAAGGGGGTTTGGAGATCCCAGACTTGGAACTTTATTATTTTGCATCACAATTGCAACATGCCATTGCCTGGTTGGACGTGGATCCTGGGAGAGGTCCTTGTTGGCAGGTACGTACGGAGACTGGCAGCTCGGAGTGTTGTTATGGCGGGCCGAGGGGGATCACGGTGCGGCTTGGAGCTGCAATTTGGAACCGAGTGGTCAAGAGAATAATTCGGGATACCCTTTGCACCGGAGGCGGACCGCTGGTTGATGCCGCCCTTTGCTCGGATTGACCAGGTGATGTCAGTAGAGGCCTGGAAGGCCGGGGGCTGCCTAATGTTGTTGGACCTCTACCCGGATGGTAAATTTATTGCTTATCAGGAGGCAGTGGTCACCTTCGAGTTGGGAACAGGGCAGTTTATGCAGTATGCCAAACTGGTGGCAATGGCACGGCAATTGTGGCCCACATTTCCAGACGCCCCGGGGCAAACCCAAACCCTGGTCACCATGATTGCTATGGCGGGAGGGAGAAAGTGTGTTACTCACCTCTATAGAGTGTTGAGGGTCGACAAAAAGAATCGCCCTCTAACCATAGAAGATAAATAGCAGCAGGTGTGTCCACAGGAGGTCACAACGCGAGACTGGGAAAAAATACACGGGAGTGTGCGGAAGGTGGTGGTGAGCAATCGCTTTAAGCAAATCCTGTACAACAAAATACATATGACGTACCTCTCGCTTAGGAGGCTGCACGCCATTGATGGCTCCAGGGACCCTCACTGCCCCAGGTGTCACTATGACCCGGCAGATTTTCTGCATATGGTATGGACGTGCCCAACGATCCAGACATATTAGGGTGCGGTTATTGGGGATCTGACCCGGATAACGGGATGGACTATAGCATCGGATCCACGCGCTTGTCTACTGAGCTTGATTCCTAGGGACCCGAAACGTAAGATAAGCAGGCGGTTCCTGGTCCTGGGTCTAGTCATAGCCAAGAGGCTCATTGCGATCCCCTGGTTATCGCAGCAGTGACCACAGCTGGTGAAATGGAGGACCGATATACGAGAATGGGCCCTGGCAGGGGAGGGGCACATAAGGAACACCAGGAGAGATCCCAAGCTGCCCGAGGTGTTAATGGCATGGGGGGCGATGATGCAGGAGAAGGGGGACAGGCCTCCCAAGTCATTATAGACAGCACGATTGAGACGGCCTCCGTAGAGGGGAGGGCCCCAGGACAGGAGATGGAGACGCAGGGTGATCCCGCATGATTACGAAGATACATGGACCTTGAGTTACATAGACCCGGTGGAAGGGGGGAAGGCAGGGAGGGGGGATGTTGAGAAGGGGGGATGGGAGGCAGGGTGGTTTCCTACAGTTGGGTATGGTTCTGTGTGGAACAAACAAAGAGAAGACTAACCAAAGATAATGTTAAGGGGGGAGGGGATTATCAACGGTGGCGAATTTAGTTATCTTTTTTTTTTTTTAAATAACATTTTATTGAAATAAAGCAGAGCAGAGTCAGCAATTCAATAGCACAACGACATACAGGGAGCAATAAAATAGGCACATTACATAATAAACACATTATATCAGCGGGTACCGCGGTGTAAGGGTCCAGTTCTGTCCATGGCCATGTCAGCGGTGGGGGAACTACAAATCTCCCCTCTATAAGCATTCCAGTGTCCCCGTTTCTTGTCCCACTTTTTGTGGCAGCCCCTGAGTTTATAGACGGTGTTCTCAGCAATCATACATCTATCTATTTCTGCCACCCATCCAACTGTCAGTGGTCGTTGGGGAGCACCCCAGTGCATCGCTATCGAGCGCTTTATCAATAGGCACCCCAGAGCCACCCACTGAAGTTCTATCTCTGTAAAGTCTGTGCCCCCCCAGATATTAAGGATCCCCTCCCTAGGTGACAATGGGATGGGTTTCCCCAGCGCATCTGTCATTTTCCAGGTCGCCCCTTTCCATAGCAATTGAATCACAGGACAGTCCCATAAAATATGGTAGAAGGTGCCAGTCTGGCCACAACCCCATAGGCACAAATCATCAGGACGTCGGCCTATCCTAGCCAGGAGGGGACCAGACATATAGGCCCTGTGTAAAACTTTCAACTGTATCAATCGGAAGCGATGGCTTATGGCCGTTTCTCTGGGGGACATCAGTGCCATCTGCCATTCCTCGTCCTCTAGGTGCCCCATGTCACCCTGCCATTTGTCACGTAGAGTTTGAAAAGAGTCAGGCAAATTATTGCATAGTTTGCGGTAAGTACATGATATGGCCTTTGTCTGGAGGGGTTCGGAGAGCAGTCTGTCTCCGAGGGGGGAGGCCTCAGGGAGGGAGGAGAGGTCAGGTATGTTCGTGAGAATGGTGTGCTTAATTTGTAAATTGCGAAAAACTTCTCCTGGAGCGAGTGCATGTTTCTGCTGGAGGTCGAAGAAGGTTAAGAGCATCGCTCTATGGACCAAGCCCCCCAGTGTAGATATACCTGTAGTGTCCCATTTGTCAAATCCTAATTGGAAGCAAAGGGAGCCAAGCTTCTGCGAAGACCATAGTGGCGTGGCTTTAGTAAATTTGTTAAACCAACCCAGACATCTTTTAGCCCGATGCCATACAGCTACTGTCTGCGCCATTGGTCCCACGTAACGTTTCCGTGTATTCTTACTATAGATAGAGTGCTCCTAGGTAACCCTCCCGTCTCGTTTGATATCTCTCTAGGTGAAAGGCTGGATTCCAATGTGATCTGTGGATCCAATGATTCGTGGCTACCAGTTGGGATGCCCAATAGTATAGGCGCTTGTCAGGAAGGGCAATGCCACCATCGTACCATCCCTTGGTGAGCTTGGGAGGGCTATACGAGGTGCCTTTCCATCCCACAATAAGAGACGCAGATCCCTCTTCAAAGCGTTGAAGTAAGAGTCCGCGATGGGAAAGGGGCAATTTTGAAGAACATATAGGAATCGAGGGAGTGCCAACATTTTAAATAGGGCTGCCCTACCGGGGAGGGACAAAGGCAGTGACCTCCAGTGGGATATATCATCATGCAGTCTTTTTAGCGGGCCCACCAGATTGCAATCGTGAAATATTTTAGGATCAGAAGTAATGAAGATGCCAAGATATTTAAAACCGTCTGGGGCCAAGGTAATTGAATATCCCCAGGGCAAAATGGGCGGGGGGCCGTGCAACACATATAACACTGACTTGGACCAGTTAATTAAGTAACCAGAATATTTTCCGAAGTTAGTGATGACATGGAATAAGGTGTTGATGGAAGTGCGGGGAGAGGCCACATAAACTAGAACGTCGTCAGCATATAGAGAGATCTTATCGATCGTATCATCGCTCCACTTGAGACCCCTAATAGAGGCATCAGTACGGATCCAGTGGGCCAACGGTTCCAGGGTCAGTGCAAACAATAAAGGGGGCATCCTTGTCTGGTTCCCCTATGTAGTGGGAACAGCCGGGATGTATGATTGTTGACCCGTACCTGTCCCAGTAAGTCTGTATACAACAATCTAATCCACTGGATAAAATTAGGCCCCAAACTGAATCTCGCCAGAACTTCAAAAAGATAAGACCACTCTATTGAATCGAACGCCATAGTGGCGTCGAGAGATAGTATTGCGGCATCTTCCTGTAGATAAGGCTGTCTACATTATGCACCCTTCGGAGATTCAAAGCCGTGTTACGACTCGGGAGGAAGCCCGATTGGTCGTCGTGATTCAAGGACGGGAGAACTGTAAGGAGTCTAGTCGCCAAAAGCTTCGCTAGGACCTTGGCTTCCGCACTAGTCAGGGAGATTGGTCTATACGAACAGCACTCGGTGACTGGTTTATTTGGTTTATGAATAACAACTATGGAGGCCAATCTTTGATCCAGAGGTAGGATACCTCTGTCTCAGCTCTCCTCAAACATGGTCTTTAGGTGGGGGGTTATTCCAAGGGCCATACCCTTCAGGAATTCGATGGGGACCCCATTGGGTCCCATGGCTTTACCCGACTTAATGGCGAAGATAGCCTTACAGATCTCATCTGTCGTAATGTCTGCGTCTAAAGCTTCTCTATCCATCTCGGAAAGAGTGGGCAAATTAATCTCTTCTAGACATTGTCGAGATTCTTCCGAGGTGTACTGTGCTCTGGCCGTATAGACATGTTCTAAGTGGTCAGCAAAGGCCTCCGCCACCTCTTGGGGATCCGTAATTCGTGTCTTATCTGGGCGGACAAGCAGTGGGACACATCTAGTTCCCTGCTCATGCCGTTCCAGCCATGCCAGCATTTTGCCGGCTCCGTCCCCAAGCTCATAGACTCGATAACAAGCCTGAAGCAGCCTGGCTTGTGCCATCTCGTGAGCTAGAGCCTTATATTCTAGCTGCTTGGTTCGGAGCTGGCTAGCCGTATCCTCAGTGGGGTTAGTATTATGGGCAGACTCAAGACAGAGCAGGCCTGAATCAGATGCTCGTTGTTTTTGCGTAGGTATCCAACTTTAAGAGCCAGGGCTCTTTCTTTAATGATGGCTTTGTAGGCCTCCCAGATTGTAATGGCAGAGTCTACCGATCCTACGTTCTCATTAAAATAATGGTCTGTTTGTTTGATCAAATCGTCCTTGATGTCGGGGATTTTTAGGAGCCATGAGTTGATAATTATTGGTCCCCTGGTAAATTGCCTATGATACGTGAGCACAACACTAAGGGGAGAATGGTGGGAAATGCCCCGGGGGAGTCCTTTTAGATGCCAAAAGTGGCCGACATCCGCCGTGGAACTAAAAAAATAATCAATACGGGACATACTGTTGTGCTCATTGGAATAGTGTGTGAAGTGGGGAGTGTCCGGGTGCAATGTTCTCCATAGGTCCTCAAGCCCCATTGCCTATGCAAAGTCTGCAATCTCGGGCCCATGCTGGTGTGATCGTCTCTGGGGGTGTCTATCTAGCTCGTCGTTCATTGTCATATTAAAGTCGCCACCGACAATCAGTGTGCCTTGGGGGAGGTCCAACAGTATTTTACTTAAGGCTCGCAACGCTACCCCACCTAACGCCGGTGGAAGGTATGCCGATACAACATTTAGTGGCCTTCCCTCCCAGGTGGCCTCCAGCACCACAAATCGTCCCAGCGGGTCAGCCCAGGTGTTCGTGTGTGTGAGTGCCAGGTTTTTCCTTACAAGGATGCCCGTTCCACGGGATCCGGATGTGAACCCCGCATGTATTAATAATTTGTAGCCCCAGCGTTGAAGCGCTCGACAACTATTGCCCACCAGGTGTGTCTCTTGCAATAAAACTAGGTCGGGCGTGTGGCGCTTGAGATACTGCAAGACCACCCCCCTCTTTATTTTGTTTCCTAGTCTGTTTACATTCCACGTCATGATTGTGAGTGTCTTCTCCGGGGACTTTGTCATGGCGGTGGTTGGAGCAAAAACAGTTCGGATGACCACTCGAGAGAGCTGCCCCCCCCAACATTCGCAGCCACAATCAGGAAAGTACTTTGATACACCCCCGGGAGGGATTGAAGAGCCCCCAGTCCCGGACCGGCGTGGCCCCCGGTAGCTAGATACTGCTGCTGACATGACCCGAAACCATAAAACGCTCTGCATCCAAAAAGAAACACAATAACCACAAACCACAACATTCCCACCCACACCCCTCTCCCTCCCACACTCCCTGCCCCCCTGCCAGCGGACTGTAAACTATCCACCCTCCAACCAGGCAGAGTGCCTGTCGCCCTCCCAACCATTTGCGGGGTACCTGGTGAGCCGCCTGCACCTCTCGCCTTAAAGCAGCATAAAAATTGTAGACTAATAAAACTTGAAACATAACAGTCCAGTTCTTATGTCAGCGTAAAAAAATGGGCTATACAACTTGGCTTATGTATCCGTCTTAATCCGAAGAGGGAAGACATGAGAGTCTAATAAAGAGAGTCCTGAGCTCCGGCCCGCATCCAAAGGCGAGGAGGGCGCAGATGAGTCCTGTAGTCCTTAATTTGGTAGCACACAGCGTCCGTTTCTGACCGCATCATTGGTGACTTCAGTGCGAATTACCCTGGTTGGCATCGGAGGTCTGCTCTCTCCTCTCCGGTGGATATTTGTGGTGATTATCCGCCTCGATCGCTCTATGATTGTTTGACGGCTTCCCACCTGACGCCATCCTTCTATCCAGTCCCACGCCTCCTCCTGGGATAGGAAAAACCAGGCCTTGCCCTCTGATTCCACACGTAAATTTACAGGAAACAACATAGAATATTTCAGATTTTTGTCCCGCAGTTGTTTTTTAACTTCTGTGAAGCTGCGTCTGCGTGCCTGCACTTTTACTGTGAAATTCGGGAAAAATTTAATGTGGGCGTCTTCGAGTTTCGTCGGTGGCCCTGCCCGGGCAGTCTGTAGAATTACGTCCCTATAATGGAAGTTGAATACTCTGGCTATAATAGGGCGTGGGGGTGCCTCAGGTCTCGGCCTACCCCCTGGGACTCTATGCACCCTCTCGATGGAGAAATAACTGGAGAGACGTTTCGGCTGGAGGTGCTTCAGTATAAGATCTTCAACGAACAGGTCGACCGTAGGCCCCTCCATTCGTTCTGGAACCCCAAGAATACGGATGTTGTTCCGTCTCGCTCTCCCTTCATAGTCATCCAGGAGCTCACCCATCTGGTGCTGTTGTTTCTGGAGCTGGGCCACCTGCTGCTGGAGAGTGGAGGTATCAGCTATGAGGGCCGTAGTTTTTATCTCGACATCCTTGACCTTGGAGTCCATTTTTCGCAGGTCTGCTCGTAACAGGGTGACTTCGATGTTCACTGAGTCTATGCAAGTTTACAGAGATGTCCGCACTCCAGCTATAGCCTCCCTAACATCTTCCAATGTTAGCGTCTTTGTCGCGGGTGATGAGGGCGCGACCTTTGGGTCTCTGTTAGAAGCCATCTCTTTGTTCTAACCTTTGGAAGTCCATGAGAACTTAGTGAGTTGTTTTTGTGTGGACGGCCTGTTCCCCCTGTTCGAAGCCATTTGTAAAGTAGGTGGAGCGACTCACCCTCAAAACCAGCCTGCAACGGTGATCTCCTATATACGGGAGAGGGTATCTCTTAACTAGATGCCGATCGCCCCGGTAGGTCTTGCTGGGATAGTAGGGGGATAGTCCTCTCAGCCAGATCTCACCTCCGGAGGGGGTCCCTGATCGCAGATGCTTCCCTAGCGCAGACCCGAGGGCCAAAAGCAAGCACAGTCCCAGCGTCTGATATAGAGGGTGAACCGGGGACTCAGTCAACCATGCACGTCCAGCTTATGGAGTCCTCCTTCGGGCTCCACCGTCACTATGGCGGGCCCCCACCAACCCTCAGCCCAGGGCGGGCGAGCCAGTCACCCTAGCTGCGAGTGCCGGCCGGCTGTGCTCAAAACTCTGTGGGCCAAAGCCAAGGTGGAAATAAGCAAACTGTCCCGGGAATTGGGAGATCCACGCAGAAGCTGACCAAAGGGGCTCCCTCTGTAAGCGGGTCGCAACCGCAGAGCCTCCAGGCCCGGTCACCACAGGCACTATGTTCCACGTTGAAGCAGATGTCTCTCAGGACCTCGTGTGGATGCCGTCAGTTCTAGCTGCCAGGTGAAAGCTTTCATCCGTGTCACCAGTCCTTGCTCCCCGCCTCTACTGTCGGGGGCCCGAGGCTCACCAGTGTCTATCACTGGGGGTCGCAAACTTGGGCGTCGGGGACAGATGGTGTTTCCCCCCGCCTCCACGTACCAGTAACAAAGTTCCTCAGAGACCGCGGGGGTGCGGTCGTCAAGTAGGTCTGTCAATCCGCGGTCCAGCACCTTTCGTGGTCCGGGAAGTCCCCGGGCTTATCAGCCAGTCTTGAAGTGTGCGTGCAGGCCCCAAAGCCGGGAAGCTCGCGTAGTCGATCCCCGGCTCAAATCCGGCCGGTTGAACCTCAGCGCCGCAGCCGCCCCGTAGGATTCGGGCGCCGCAACCTCTTTCAAGTCTTCCGCCTCGCTTCCGATCGTGCCCCGGAGCTTCCACCCATCTCCGCTGTTGGTGTGCGGCGCTTCGGAGGGCCCCGGCTCACAGGCTACTCCCGACTGCAGAAGCGCTCATCACCTCCGACCGCCATCTAGGAGCCGCGGAGCTCACACTGCTTCGGAGGTTTCTCTTTGGCGCAGATCGTGGAGGTAGCTGGAAAGAGCGGATAAGATGCCCAGACTGTGAATAGAAGAGATCCCCCAGCTGTGGGGAGCTCTTGATTATTGAAATCGGATCTGTGATGCGGATTTACAGGCGAGGGCTGAGGAGCCGCTTCAGCAAGCGACCATTACCGTCGGCTGCTAGCCACGCCCCCCTTAGTTATTATCTTTGATGTATATTCTTACAGTGCTGTTCTTCACCTCGGCTGAGGTGGACGAAATGTAAACATGTTGTTTTGGATATGCACTGCCGATTTGGAGAAACCCCAATAAAGAAAGTAAAAAAAAAAAAAAAAAAACATCCTAACCTTCTCCAAACTCTCCCCAGACGACAACCTCAAAATCCCGGGTACTCCCTTCCTCCTACAGAGTATCCATGGGCTCCTTCCTGTTCCCCATCATATTCAACTATCTCCTGCAGACTAACAGCTGCATTGAGATGCCTCAATGCACTCACAGAATGTAACTCTACCTGAAAATGTCTACTACTCGTGACATTCAACAACTCAAAACCTACCTTGATCACATTCAGTGTTTGATATGCAACTCCTATTTAAAACTCAATATGACCAAAACAAACCCTGCCGCTGTTTGGCAACAACAAACAACCACAGGTTCAAATTTAGATGTTCAAAATGATATCCTGTGCAGAATCACTTGGATTCTCCCTCCTCACTGACCTTTCCTTCTTCACTGACCTTTCCTTCAAAGAATACATTACGAGGATTACAAAGGATCACTGACAAAATATCGAGTGACAAAATAGTGTGTTCCCAAAATATCGGGACATAAATATCGATGTAAAAAATATTGACATCCTATCCTCAAAATGGTAAGTACTACAATATCGAAAACAAATGTTGTTAAAAATATCTAAGTTAAAAATATCGTTTTATTAAAATGTATAAAATATAATGTAAAACAAATTAAATAATATATATAACTTTAAAAAAAATAGATTTATTAGAAAATGTTAACAATTATAAGTAAAGTAATACATGTAATGTAAAAATAAATTAAACATACATATATAAAATGTGATATATATATTTACTTAATAATAATTAATACATAATTATTTTTTATACATTATAAAATGTTAGAAATATATTAAAAATTATAAAGACATATATACATACACCTGTAACATTAAAAAAAATATATATATATATATATTATAAATTACATTAATAAAATATTTATTAGTTTTTAAAACAACATTTTACACTACATTAAGTACAACAATAGCGAAAATGTTGGATAGCGGAGGTGAATAAATTACTATTACCAATCCAGTGAGTGCAACAGTAGGGAAAGTATTGGATAGCGGAGGGGAATAATTTACTATTCCCACTCCAGCAAGTGCAACAGTAGGGAAAGTGTTGGATAGCGGAGACGTAAAAAATACTATTCCCACTCCAGCGAGTGCAACAGTAGAGAAAGTGTTGTATAGCGGAGAAGTAAAAAATACTATTCACAACGTGACAGGCACCGCCGGTGCCTGTCACGTTGTGCATTGAAACGCACAACCTGCCTTTGTGGCATTGCGGCGGGCGGTGCTCTCTGCACCGCCCGCCGCAATGTTGCAGATGCTCTATGCGCCCGCCAGTGTGGCGGGTGCATGATAATCGGGAGTGCGGGACCCCCGCACCTTCAGCGGGCGGTCCCGGTTCCCAAGGGTATGGCGGGCAAAGTCCGCCCGCCATACTAATGGGGCCCTAAGTCTTAATCCTCTTGCAAATGGATCGAGACTACAGCCAGTTCTACATTGACCCCTTTCTAAGTCATCCTACATGCTGAGGCACATCAGGTGACAGGCTTAAAGAAGTTGGACTATATAGGCTCAAATCTTAGGTAACTACATCGGTTCCTCCGCAAGCCCACATAGTCTTTGAGACATAATGCATCACATTCAATACCAAAAAAGGCACACATTGATAGTTGTATACCATGACCCTCACAGTATATGTTGAATGATTTTGTTGAGGTACAACAATTAAATATTTTCCATTTACCTAGTAGAAGAATCCCTATACTGAAATCCCAGGGCTGACATTTTATTATCCCCTTCTATACTCAATGGTTTAGGATCAAATGTTTGCATTAAATTACAATAACATTTGTAAGCATTTATTTCAAAAATTCAGCAAGGCCTAATTTGTTTTATTTTCATTACTATTCATCTTTTAAATCTCTTTAATCTCGAATATGTTGAAATGTATCATTCTTCAAACTGGTTTTTGCTTTTGGCTGATCGATAATAAATGTAATTTCAATGTATTTCTTCTTCATCAGAAATAACCCTGCAGCAACATCTGATTCATTGTATGCATGAAAGAGCATTTTACATATCTTTATAACAGTTCAACCAGAAAAGATAAAATCCATTTTAGTAATCCTTAACATAATCTTTAATGATGTTGATGCTCCTCATTCCCTACATCAGCACAGAGTACATTGTCACAGTGCAGTTTAGTTGTTAACGCAAGGATTGTCAGTATAAATTATGCTTGTCTTTTCTAACGTGATCTGTTAATGGGAGAATTTACCAAAATTCCCTTCATTGTTGCAAAAATAACAAATTTACCGCACCTTGTGACAGTGACATCACTATTTTCAACTTGTACCACTTAAGATACTTAGCGATCTCAAGGAAGGCTCATTTCCGCTTTATTCATTTCAGCTACATATATAATATGTACTTCTCCATGGACAGGATATGGAACATGTTTGTGGGAATTGTCCTAGGGAACAAAAGGTTAATGCAGACTTCCTTCAGCTGATATGGGCACGTCTGGTGATTGTTGACTATTGGCGGGAGGTGACTCAATGCATATCAGAGATCAGGGCCTCTATCCTACCACGGGACACTGCTCATTGCCTCCTCAACACTGGAACAGCGACCAAGCAGACGAGCAGCTGACTAGGTTCCAGGGCTGGTCTTTGATACTCGCAAAGAGGCATATTGCTTTGTGTAGGAATGGGGCGACGGCCCCCATTATCCAGTTGTGGCAGAGAAATGTGGTTCCCTGGGCCACAGCGGAACTCTCAGTATGTGCTGATGCCATGGCCCTGGGTGGAAGATGCCATCTCATGGAGCAATGGGGAGTGTACTTGGATGGACTGAATTGCATGCTAACGCCAGAGATCATCAAATCAGGGGCGTAACACAGGCCCCGCAGCCCACGCGGTGCGGGGGGGCCCCTAGCTCCAAGGGGCCTCCTCGGCTCTGAACTCTGGCCGGGAGAGCTCCTGATTGAGCCCGGAGGGGGCCCCCCTAAGTACCATGCAGGGAGGCCCCCTCACTTTTCGTTATGCCAGTGCATCAAATGGTTGAATGTGGTGGCAGGGGGAGGGTGTTGGTCATGTGGCAGATCACACCATCAATTCTGCTTGAGTTTCCACTGGGTGAGCACGTGGGTGGACAAATCGCTCATGTCAGAGTGTCAGATAATGGAGAGTGCCTCATGTAAACGCACGAGGGAGGTAGTCTGAGGGTCACTCGATGTCTATAAAGCTACATAGGCGATGCACATTTAAGTTATTGTGTGTGGGGAGTGGTGGCGGAGGGGAGAGCGACAAGAGCTGGATGGGTTGAGTAAGTTAAATGTTCTACAGTGCTTTTACGATTTCTCCACCTGTGACAGAGAGATTGGTTGGTTGTGACACACAGATCTTACATATTTTAACTCGCCAATCTAGATGCTTGATATGTGGTGCATTGGTGCAGTCTGTACCTGCATGTCGCAGATTCTGGAACTTTCAGCCACATGCATCAAGCGATTATGGAGTCGTAAACGGTGCGAATCGCAAAATTCAGCCGTTTGCGCTTCCAAAATTAATTTTTGGGATGCATTAAACAATCGTGTAGAAACCGCAATTTTTTGCGATTTCTAAAAATGCGATTGCATTTAAGGAATCGCATTTTTGCGATTCCTTAAATGCAATGCATGAATGTTTTAAAAAATGTGAATTCGCAAATAGGGGGAGCAAATTAACACGAGGTTGAACCTCGTGTTAATTTGCGAAATCTTTCAAAAATGCACAAAAATGCATTTTTGAAAGTGTCATGTTACACACACACATGTCCTTTGGACATGTGTGTGTGAAACCTGCACTGACAACAACATTTCAAGGGTGCAGGGGGGGTCCTTTGGACCCCCCTCAGCACCCTTGAAATGCATTAACAAATTGCGAATCGCAAAATGAAAATCGCAAAATGTTAATGCCTTCCCATTGATTCCTATGGGCCTTTTGGCCCATAGGAATCAATGGGAAGGTTTTCCTTAATTGCGATTCGCAAAATGTGAATCGCAATTAAGGAAAATTACAGAATCGCTAAAAAAAAAGCGAATTATTCATGCATTGCCATTTGCGAATCCTTAATTGCGATTCCTTAATTTTCGCAATTAAAGATTCGCAAACGGCAACATTGATGCATGTGGCCGTATATGTACAAGGTAACTGATTTTTCGTAGCAAAGTAAGAAAGATATTTAATTAAAAAAGACAGATCCTTCATAATGTGAAACCTAACGAGAAAGCTACTTGTATTGTTACCGCCATTTCCATTAGTCTATCTTGTATAACCTTTAATCTCTACCTTTACTATCTATAGACCTGGAAGGAAACATGCAGTGACCATTTCTCCTTTATGGCAGCCATCTTGGGTTTGTATCCTGATTTAAACACACTACTTTCATAAAAAGCATATCAAGACCTCATATCAGTTGGTTCCACAATGGAGCAATGCTTCTAATTTGTTAATCCATTAGGTTTTCTTTCTTCTAACACACTTACTATCGTATGCTTCTCGTACCAGGTGTGAGAAGGCACAAATGATTTGATTTTTTTTAAATGTTGGTTATATTCTATGCATTGCTACTTGTGATGTTAAATGCTTTGGCTGAACATTAGCTCTAAGGATACTTACCTCGTATTTACCATTTGCAATGCTTGTCCTATGTAGAAAAAGCTGCATGGGCAACATTTGTTGCAAATAATATAAGTTCGGTCACACATTGAAAAGCCTGTTATGACTACTGGTAGACCTGTATATGGGTGATATATTGTGCCAACATTTGTTGTTTATTGCAATGGGTGCAGTTTTAAGAACGTGAAAGTTATTTTCCCTTTTTTCTAGACTTAATTATGGTTTGCAGCTACAGTTGTGCTTGCAAACGATTGATACATCTAATTGTGAATCATAAATAGGATGGATTAATCTGGTTAATTTTGTCATTTAAATTGGGTAATAATATATGTTGTTCTTTTGAAATTCTTCCAGTTTGGAAACACTCCTTTAAATGCATAATGATTGACTAATGGTAATTGCCTAACCAACCCCAAACCGTAATGTGGAATATTTTAAACACTGTGTTTTAGTGTAACTGTAACCTGCTGCAGCCATGTTTTCTTGCTCGTGCTAACATTGCCTACTGGATGATCCCGTCTCTGAGCCTCAGACATGGTGGATCCAGGCACTTGAGAAACAAATGTCTGTGTACTAGCTGGCCCAGCTGAAAAATGTTTACATTTTAGTACTTCCTTGAAGGACATCTGCTAATTCGCATGACCTCAGCTAGGTACGTGCTTGTTCTCTTGGTGGGAAGCTTGTCATTTGATTGATACTAAGAACTGTAGGTATAATTGCTTGTATATTTGAGTTCTGCCATAGTTCAATGAGCCTGGTTGCATAACTGATGTATGGGGATCCCATTATGTTATTTTATGGTATGTCCACTTGTAGCACGCACGGATACTCATGAGTATCCCGGCGCGATGCCTGAGGGGCCCAAGAGGAAGTTAACAAACAAAGAGGTGGGTCTTGAGTTTCCTTTTGAATGTGACAGGATTCTGAATAGACCGCAGGGAGAGGGGGAGGGCATTCCAGGCTGCGCTGGCCTTCATCGTAAAGGACCTGCCACCCATCCTCTGAAGCTTAAAGCGAGGAACCCGAGCAAAACACTGAGTAATAGATCGAAGAGTACGTGTCTGGAAGTAGTAGGAAAACCTCTTCTGAAGATAAAGGGGGCCAAGGCCATGGAGAGCACGATGGGCCAAAACTAGAGATTTGAACCTTACCCTATCGGCAACAGGAAGCCAATGAAGGGAGCGTAATTGAAAGGTCACGCTATTCCTTGCCGAGTTGCCCAATAGCAATATGTGGCCGCGTTCTGCACTACCTGAAGCTTTTTAAGCAGATATCCAGGGGACCCAACAAAAAGAGCATTGGCATAGTCCAAGCGAGCTAGAATCAGGGCACAAGTAACAGTTTCTCTAGCCACTTGAGGGAGAAGCGGGAAAAAGGTCCGCAGACTCTTAAGGAGGCCAAAGCAGCAACCTGCCAATTTCTTAATATGGGTTGAAAAGGAGAGACTCTCGTCAAACCATACTCCCAGATTTTTTTGCAGACTGTCCCGACACAGGGGGGAGCGGGGAGTCAGGGGGCCACAGCTGCTCACGAAAATCACCGGGAAACTTACCATAAAGCAAGATCTCTGATTTTTGTTTGTTGCATTTTAGCTGTACATCTGCCAGCCATTTAAAGATGTTAACTAGGCACTGTTGAGCTATTGAGACGAGCTGGATGTCTTATCCCAGGTGAACAGCAACTGCGTATCGTCAGCATAGGCCATCACCTTAGCCCCAAGCTCCTCTGCCAGATATATAAGTGGCGGAACATAAATGTTATAGAGGAGCGGGCTGAGGGAAGAGCCCTGAGGGACTCCAGTGGTGACCAGCTGGGGGGAGCAAGAGAAAGGGGGGAGCCAAATCTGCTCAACTCGCTCCTCCAGAAAGGACCTAAGCCAGCCCCAGGCCGCTCCCAACACCCCAATCTCCGCCAGTTGGGCCAGAAGGAGAGCATGAGGGACCGTGTCAAACGCGGCTGAGAGGTCAAGCAAAATTAATACTGCCCTCCCGCCCGCGTCAAGACATTCCCGAATAGCCTCCACCACCTCCACTAAGACAGTCTCAGTGCTGTGAGAGGACCGAAACCCTGATTGTGCTGGGTGCAGGAGTCCCTCTATCTCCACATACTCTGTGAGTTGATTGTTGACAACCTTCTCACAGACCTTAGCAATGGCCGGGAGAAGGGAGATGGGACGATAACTCCCTGGAATAAGGGGATCCTGAGAGGCTTTCTTAAGAAGAGGCAGAATCTTAGCCTTCTTCCACTCCAAAGGGACCACTGCAGTCTGAAGGGACATGTTGACATTATATTTCACCTCTGTGTGCACGCTCTCTGCCACTGCTGCCAGAAGCCTAGCTGAGCAGGAGTCCAAAGGAGAGCCGGACTTAAGCCCCCCGAGGATTTTGATAGATTCCAGGGGGTCAACTGCTCTAAAAACTGACAGAGAGCAGATGAGGTCGGCAGGTTGAACAGCCAAAGGTCCCATGCAACCGCCATTACACGAGCAAAATAAAGCCTGGATGGTCTGAATTTTCTCTCTGAAGCAGCAGGAAAGCGTATCACACCAGGTGAGGGAAGATGGAATAACACTCGCTTGGACCCGCGGTGACGTAAAATTCTGCACTATGGAGAAAATTTCTTTGGCGTTATTCCTAGCTGAATCGATGCGGGCTGCATAGAATTGCCCTTTAGCAAAGGCAATGGCCTCATAGTAGAGTTTTTGCCCAACTCTGAGTTTCCTCTTGGCTATGGGGCAGTATCCGCTCTGTCGCCAGGCACGCTCCAAGACCTTGCAGTCATGCTTGGCACCCTTGAGAGTCGCATTAAACCAGGGTTTGGACGGGGTATCTCTAGCAGGTCTAACAGGCCAAGGAGAGGCTGCAGAAGCCGCCACCTTAGCAACCCAAGTGGTGAACCCTGACAGGCACTCCTCCAGTTCTCCTGGCAAAACAGGCCTGGAATGGTCAAGAGCCAGTTTGAATTCCAGAGGGTCAATTTTCCCAAAAGCAGGTTTCCGGTAAGAATGGACCCGTGGAACTACACAAGATAACATCCATGAAAAATGGGATATAAAATGGTCGGACCAGGGCACGGGGCAGGGATCCCCTATGGAAAGGGGGAAATTAGAGCAGATAGGATCTAATAGATGGCCAGCCTGTTGAGTCGGAAGGCGGACGTGCTGGATAAGTTGAGCCATTTGGAAAATGTCCAGCAGGTCAGCCGCCTCCCTAGTATCAGGACAATCCAAATGAATATTAAAGTCCCCCAGAATCATATAATGCGAAAATCTTACCGTCCTAGAGACAATTGCATCCCCACAGCTCAAGAGAAATGGCCCGCAGGACCAGGTGGCCTATAGATCAAAGAGGCCCCCAGAGTAAAGTGTGCTGAGAAGCGGATGCTAAAGTCAAGCACCTCACAGCCTGCCCAAGCTGAAGGTTCCCCCAGACGGAGTTCCCAAATATCTTTATAAACGATGGCCACACCGCCACCTCTACCCCTCTGGCGGTCGGCTCTAAGAATCTTATAGCCTGATGGAATGGCAAAAGAAACAATATGGTTGGAGGAAGAATCAAGCCATGTCTCTGTAAGGAACAGCATGTCTAAAGAATTATCCTCCAAAAGATCATGAACATCTGCATGGTGTTTCCTAAGGGACCGGGCATTGATCATAGCTGCCCTAATGTGAATATCCTTTGCCCGCTGAGCAGAAGGGCGGCCCTCGGTAGGCCCATTGTTTGTTATCGATGTGATTCACATACTATTAGTTTTTCAATAAACCCTTTACAGACTCAAACAAAACCTGAGACTGAGCTTTATTCCACAGATCTTGGTGCCTTAACCAAAAATCACAGTGATTTATTGCACGTCCCTGCTCCCCTCCTATGCAGCTTCCCGAGAAAATTTTTAGACTGTCCCTTTCCCTCTTACGCTACCTTTCCCCCCCTCCACATGGATGAGCTGCAGCGCAAGGTGCACACACTACCTGAGAGTTTTCCTTGACTGTTTCCAAATCCTGTCCCACCCCCAAAAAGTTTTAACTTGTTGACCCTTAGCATTATCATTGCAGTTCCCCAAACCCGGTGGTCCTGAGTATCACAAACCTGTGGTTCCTAAGTGCCCATAATAATGTACCAGAGTCTTGTGCCTCATGGCCCTAGTCTTTATCTTTTGCGTTTCTTTTGGCACCACTCTGTCTAATTGACAGCATGGAAAGACTGCTATCCGTAAGAAACTTTATTGCGTGATTTAAAAAACCTTTCCAAGTTACAAAATATTCAAATGTACGTGTTGAAAGAAAGTGGAAGTTCAAGTCCCTGTAGTAAAAAGTACCCCCCCACCCTTTTTTTTGTCCCCGAGTAGACCAGCCTGGGTGCCCAACCCCTTTAGTCAGTTGGTATGATGACTCTAACTGGTTGGCCTTTTCTGGGTAGCTGCTGGGGGGACTTGCCAAATTATTATTCTGATGAAGGATCATATTCTTGGGTCCCCTCCCCATGTTTTTTTACAGCTCGATCCATAAACCTTACTAAAGCACAGTTTAATTTGGTGTTCCGTGGGTCAAATCAGGCCAAAACTGCGGCTCTGCATAATCTGACCTCGTTGATGTTGTTAAGAAACTCATAGATCTGGCCAGTGATTGGTTACAGATGCCCAGTTCCAGCCTAATTTGGGCTGGTAACGTTTGTGTAGGTAACTTGAACACTGTTCTGTAGATTTTTGCAATAATTTTGTCTAATTGGCCACTGTCCAATCCTTTTAAGACCTCACTTCTGTAAGTTAATGTAGGAATGAATTTTGCCTTTGCTGCCTGCAGTGTTGGAGCGAATGTTGGGCCGAGTAACTTCTTGTGAATAGAACTAATTGCAAAAGCTAGTGCTGCACCCTTCTTTTTTTGTTCTTCTAAGTGAGTTTTGTATCTTCCGTTGTTGTTGAAAAGAATACCTAGATACTTGTGGCAGTTGGATTCTGCAATGCTTTCACGATTTAGGACCCAAGCCAGCTTCTTTGCCCTTCCTGGACGTACCGCCAACATTTTTGTTTTCTTGTTATTTATCAGGAGCTCGTTCTTATTTGAGTATTCGGAGGTTACGTCCATAAGTCTTTGTAGGCCAATCTTTGTTTTACATAGAAGAACCACGTCGTCGGCGTGAAGAAGATTTGACAGCAGGAAACCAGCTACTTTGGGAGCATGAGAGTTTACCTTGTTTAAGGCTTCAGGAAAGTCTGATAGGAATAAGTTAAAAAGTATGGGTGCCAGGACGCATCCTTGTTTAAGACCTTTTGTCGTCAGGATTGGGCGTGACAGTCTAGAGCCGTCCCCGATCTTGATCCTGACCCACGTGTCCTGATGCAGGAGTTGTATGGCTCTTAAGAGGCCATTTGGGATGTTCAATCTAGAAAGCTTCTGCCAGAGCTTGGCCCTGTTGACTTTGTCAAAGGCGGCTTTGTAGTCTATGAATCCCATACAGAGTGAGCAAGTACTGATCTCCGCCTAATCTATCAAGCAGGAGAGAGTCATAAGATTGACCGAGGTACCGGTGTTGCTTGTAAAACCGGTTTGATTTATGGAAGGACTGGAGGTACTGTGTTCCATTGGTTGCCTTAAAAAAGTGTTCAGCACTGAGATCTCCCAAGTCTAGAGTGAGATCTGGGATTCACGTAGGGTTGGGCGGATATCTTGGGTGCAGTCCTTTGTAAACTTCACCCAAGATATAGCTTGACACTTGGCTTTCCCTCGTGTCCCTGAGTGGAAGCTCCCGGTTGAGTCTGTATGTTTGTACTTATCTGCTGGTTCCTGAGTCCTTGCTGTCAGTTGTGACCTGGAGCTCTTCTTTTCAGAGTTGGAAGTCTTCTGGGGTCTCCAAGTCTTTGATAAATTGGTCACCTGGAGAAAAATAGGAAAAAAGAAAGAGACACTCAAGAAAAGTAGCAAGAGCAGTTGTTTAACAACATGTGCATGTTAATATGTGACAAATAGCTCAATAATATTGTGACCTCATTACAGGTCTTGGAGTACCAGTTCAGGTACAAGGATAGAACTCAGGATACAATTATATAGTTATTTTTCTATGAGACTTCCTACGATTATGAAGGATACAATAGGAGAGTAAGACCCTGTTGAGTGACAATTTGAGTGAAGTCTCCTGAGAACACCTTTGTGTACGTGTGCTCTTGGGAGAATAAGAGAAGTTTCAGATTGGTTGTGATGGAAAAACAACCCGACAACACTTCTACAAAAGAAAGACTGAGAATTCATCAATAATATTCAGGTATTCAGTTTTGATATTTGATGTTTACATTGGGTAACTATTGTTAGTAATATCAAACTATATTTTCATTGAAAGTATGTAATATTGTGAAGAGTAATCATGCCCTGTGTATTATTCACAGGTAGAGGTGCCCGTAACCATTACAATCTGCCAGGAGCGGAGTAGAAAAGGCTCAAAACATGAAGATTAATACGAAAGCAAGAACTGTGTGTTTATTCCTCTTTCTTCCCAAACCCACTTCCCCCCCACCTTGCCTTTGGTATTAAACATATTGATTACTTAGTGACTGACAATGCAGATGAGGAGAGGGACTGGGAGGATTCACGTCGGCTCTTCAGCATTTGACTGAATAGAAAGTTAGTATCTTGAGAGGTGCAAGTGAAAGTGTAGTAAGAAACCAGGAGAAAAATAATTGAAACAGAATAAGGCCCCACCTAGGAGGACGCCCACTAATGTTTTGAACCATTAGTATGACAGAGGCACGTCCAGATTCTTAGAGAAGTTGGTCAAATGCACTCATGATGGTAAAAACAAGTCATTTCTAGATAAAGACACCCTTAAGAAGGAGAACATAAATAATCTTAAAACAAGGCTAAAAGACCTGAAAAATGAAACCACCAAAGACCAATGGCAGGTCTTCTTAAATTGGCATGCACACTTGCAATAAATGTATTTGATTCCCGTGAAAATGCTGGTTCTTATTCACAGTCAAATTTCTGCATGTAGATTTACTCACATGAAAACTACTCTGCCATTTGAGTGTAAGTCTACACTTTTTTGCTTTCACTATTTCCGAGTATAAACTTAGATGTCTCCACTCCCTCAGTTCAGGGGGTAGAGACACCTAAAACTGAATTTATGAGAATACATTTAATGCAAATAACTTTTCAAATGTATGGTGAGGCATCTGCCACCAGTGAAGAGCTCTTCCTATGGTAAAATACAGGGAAAAAACGTAAAATATTGTAATGTGAAATAGATGTGTAAATTAATTTACAGTAATTATTACTAATCTAGAACTCATACAATAAAATATTTCGATACGTTAACTGATCAAATTAAATGTGTATTACATCATTCAAATATATTCATTTATTGATAAATATTATTATTATTATTATTTGTAATCTTTATTTAATCAATCATATTAAATGCTTGTTACATATACATAAGGAAAGAAAAGAGAAATTATACATGATACATGACGTACAAGCAGAGCATAATGTCTAAACCCAATTTTTGTTTTACACCCCACCCCACCCCCCTCACCCCCCACCCTTTCCCCAGGACCATGGGAAACTATGTCAAAGTCGAATTGCAGCAAAAAAAAGAAGAAGAAAAAAAGAAGAAAAGAAAAAGCAAAAAGTAAAGCAGAGATTGCAGGGATGAATACTCTTCCTTACCCTGCCTATTTAACATACTATAAATCGTATGCCAATTCCCAAGAGTTAAATCCCTAAAATTGTCAATGTCCCCCCAGACGACAGCCAGGACCAAATTGTTTTAAGCCAGTATGGCCATTCTCCTCTGTTAAATTTTAAAACATAGGTTCGTTAATCCAGGTGCTGATTGGGGACCAGATATCCCTCCTCTTTTCCTTGCTCTCAGGCCTCTGCGTTTGTATATCTCTTTCTCCCACCTATAAGTAGCTAATAGTTTCCCCAGCCAGCAGTGCACTGAAGGAGGATCTTTGTCTAGCCATTTGGTTGCTATGGTGAGTCTAAATACCGCCATCATAATAAAGAGCAAGGTCTTTCTGGGCGCCGTCAGAGCCTGGTTGCTTACCCCCAACAAAATGACTTGTGGAGACAGCAGAATATTATAGTTCATGATTTGATTAACATAATATGTAATTTTGCCAATCAATTCGGTTAGCCGGCGGCAAGTCGCCAAACAGGTGAACACTCTCAGCGGCGAGCTCTCCACAGCGAGGGCAGTAGATACCTGTAGAGCCTCCCCATTTAAAAATCAGAGAAGGAGTAATATATAGGTTCAGCCATGTTTTAAACCATTGAACCTGTATATTGGCGGAGATAACTGCTATTGAGCTTAGCAACAAGGAGTCCTCACACACTCCTGTATCCGCCTGGACCTTGTCCTGCCATCGATCCATATGTTTAGTGAGGTCGTCCTCCATATTTTCACTGAGCAGTGTGTAGCACTTGGAAAAGGATACCCCTTGGGTCCCCAAAGCCACCTCCATAAGGGGAATGTTAAAACTCTGAATCTTCTTTTTCGACAAAAAATCCCTGATTTGTAGCAATTTTAAAAAGTAATTATTTCCCACTCCAAACTTTCCCTTTATGGCATCAAATGGTAAAATTGAGTTATCCCTCATTAAGTACCCAATAAATCTAATTCCTTTCTCCCTCCAGAGTTCCATATAGCCATCAATAAAGATTTCTGGTAGGAGTGTATTATTTTGCAAGGGAGTATACCTATGAATCCTGTTCATCTTCAGTTTTTTCCTAATCGCCGTCCAAATTTTGAAAGCGCCCAACAAGACCTTGAACTTTACTCTTTTAAAATAAGCAAAGTTGATGTGCCGCATCAAGCAACCATGTGCCTCTTCTCCGAGCAGTAACCTGTAAATGGATGGATACAAGCCGACTAGAGCCTCTAAAGAGCCTTTCCCTAGCAAATCAGTCATCTGGCATATGTTCGCAGCCCAGTAAAATATCTGAATGTCGGGGACAGACCACCCACCCTGCATCTTAGGTAAGGTCATATATTTCAGCGCACTCCGCGGGTGTTTCCCAGCCCAAAGAAATTTAGAGATGACTTGATTGAAGGCGGAGAGCCAAAGTTTGTTAACCTCCAGTGGGATTGACCTAAAGAAGTATAAAATTCTAGGCAGAAACAGCATCTTTATCACATTGCACCTTCCTAGTAGTGTCAAGTATAAGCTGTTCATTCTGTTGAAATCAGATTTGGTCTTACGTAGCAGGGGCTCCAAGTTATATTGCACGATCTCGTCAACATTTGCGGAGATGTCCACCCCCAAGTATCTAGCCGTGTCCGTAACTCTGCTATCCACCAGAGCGGCCCCGGGGGTTTTTAACAATCATTGTTTTGCCTCTATTTAAAAAATAACCAGAGACTGCTCCAAACTTTTGAGCCTCTAGTTCCACTTCCTTTATTGAGACCACAGGGTTAGTGGTAGTTATGGCTAGATCATCCGCATATGCTAAAATCTTTGACTCCCCCCTGGTGTTGGAAATGCCCTGATGTTATTGTTCCCCACTATTATCCTGATGAATGGGTCAATGTATAGCGCGAACGAGAGCCACATGTCATTTTGATTATATCCGACTCCCCGCCCATCATAGTGATCCTAGCCTCAGGATTTTGGTACATGGAGCCTATTGCATTAATGAATTTGCTACCCAGACCTTGCCTTACCATAGTAGCCCAAAGAAAGGGCCAGGAGACTCTGTCCAAAGCCTTCTCGGCATCGAGAAAAATGGCTGCGACAGGGTCTCCTGACACCCTTGCCAGGTCAAACAGAGTAATAATTCTTCTTACATGATCTACCGTGCTCCTCCCAGGCACAAATCCATGCTGGAATCGAGAAACTAATTTTCCTATGACTTATGACAGCCTATTGGCCAAAACTTTTGCGTATATCTTGAGGTCACTATTCAAAAGGGTTATTGGCCTGTAAGATCCCAGTTCGACTATGGGTTTGCCCTTTTTTGGGAATACTATAATGTTTGCCCCTCTCCACGAGACTGGAGTAGCCTGGTCCCTTTGAGCCCTTTGGAATACTTCCAGCATCAAACCCATAATCTGATCTTTAAATTTTTTATAAAACTCCCCTGGAATTAACTCTGGACCGGTAGCTTTGCCTGAGGAGGACATATCTATAGCTGTTGAGAGTTCTTCCCAGGTGATTGGTTCGTCTAATCTCTCTCTTTCCTCCCCTGAGAGCTGGTCATTGGCTATCCCTGAGAGATAATCCTGAATTTCCTGGGGCCCTCCCTGAGAGTCCTCGGTGTATAGCTTTTGATAGACTTTCTGGAACGCTGAGATGATATCTTTTGAATCTGAGACCAGACCCACCCCCGGGTCCCTGATCTCCTTAATTCCTGCATGTACTATTTTTTCCCTTGTTCGTGTTGCTAGCAAGTGACCTATTCTCTTGCTACTTTCGTAGGCCCGGGTTTTCCACGCCATATATTTGCCAGCTGCTTTTTTAGCTGAGATTTGTGTAATTGCAGCTCTGGCGATTGTGACTTTTAGTTGTATTGCCTCCGCAGCCAGGCCGGCAGACAGTACCTGTATCAGTTGGTCCTCTGCTGCACCTAGGTCTCTATATAAAGTTTGCATCAGGCTTTTCTCCTCTCTTTGGAACTCCCACCCAAACCTGTTAGATTCTCCTCTTAGCCCTGCTTTCAGTGTGTCCCACACATTGCTTAGATTAGTGCTTCGCATGTTATCCTCTATAAATCTAGGGATCCACTCTCTAATCTGCCGGGTATATTCTGTGTCAGTTAAGAGGGCCCTGTTGAACGACCACCGGGTCTGCCTGAGAGGGAGCTCGATCTCTAGTTCGATCACCAGGGGATTGTGATCAGACATAACCTTTGGGAATATTTCGATGGTGCTCTTTATGACAAGCTCTTGTGATGCCAAAAAGTAATCCAACCTAGCATGTACCTTATGTGGTGCAGAGAAATATGTATAACCTAATTCGGTCCCCCTAAGCAATGCCCACATGTCCTCTAGCCCATGCATTGCTTGCAATTGTGACAGAGATTTAAACACTTTGGGCTTCCTGCCCTGATAAACTGACTTCCTGGAGGCTACCTGACGGTTCAAATTAATGTTTAGGTCTCCGCAAAAGATTATGGGTAAAGTCCAGCCTACTAATTCGGATTTGAGCCAATCAAACAAGGCTGGATCATCTAGCACTGAGCCGTACGCAGAACACAAGGTAAACATTTTATTCTCCATTCACTCCTGTACTATTACCCATCTGCCCAGACTATCCGCCTTGCATCGTGTGAAAGTAAGACAACTTTTTGTCCCGTTCCTAGCCAAAATAGCCACCCCCTTCGTGCGAGTCTCTTGCGATGTATTGGCTACAACATAATACCCAGACACCTCAAGAAGCCTTTTTCTGCTGCCCTCAATGTGAGTTTCCTGAATACATAAAATATCGGCTCTTAAGAATTGCACATCCACACTCACTCTTCTTCTTTTTTGAGGATCATTTAGGCCACATATGTTAATAGAGGCTATTCTGATTTTCTTCATTTATACCTTAATGATACTGTCGAAAACAGACCACCCTGCAAAATTACAAAATTGTGCATTACCAGATCCCGTGAATATCCTGCTATTCCCTTAGTCCCAGATCCCCACCCCCCCCCCTCCCTTCAAAGTGGCAAAATAGGTCCGTAGACCCTTGTGATGCCTCCTGCATGATATTGCGCCCCTAGCTGCCTCCGTCTCATGACCCCACTTATAAATTCGGAAGGAGAAAAAAAAATCAACCAGATTTATACCCAAAAAAAAAAACTCCCCAACCTGTAGTGCAACTGTTTCTTCCCAGCTTAACCCTTATTTCCTTACATCCCTGTTCGTGAGCTCGGTCAAGTACTCCTGAGCTTGAATTTCTGAAGTAAGCATTCTGATCGAGCCCTTGCAATTTACTTTCAACCTAGCTGGGTTCAAAAGGAAAACCTCACATCCCTGCTGCTGAAAAGGAGTGATAAGAGAGCGGAGTCTCCATCTCCTCTCTACTGTAGAGTGACAAAAGTCAGGTCGTACAAAAAAGGAGTGTCCTGCTGCGGATCTTCTCGCATCCGGCCTGGCTTTCTCAAAAATGGCTTGCCGCAATAGAAAGTTCCCAAAGAAGATCAGTATGGCTCTTGGTTTTTCTTCTTGGCCTGATCTTTTCTTAAGCATTAGAGGGAACCTGTGGACCCTCTGTATCTCAGCATCCCAGTTCCAATGGGCTAGCTCGGGGGAAAAGCCTCTGGAAACAGCTTTAATACAAAGCCCTGGATATCATTGCCTTCTTCTTTTTCTGCTATACCTAAAAGCCGTAGGTTATTCCTTCTTTGTCTATTTTCAAAGTCCTCCAGCTTCCAGAGGACGTCGGTCATTCTGCTTTCATTAGAAGCGGATTGTTTGTCCGAGTTCTCCACACTTGCTTCCAGGTTTACTATGCGCTCCTCCAATGCAGTAGTCCGTTCATTGATCTCTGAGCAGGCCTTGTTAACTTTCCTGACAGCGCCCTGGAGTTTCCTGGTAGCCGCGTGAGCTCTTTTGTGCTCTTGGCGGGCTTCAGACTGAATTTGTTTTAGGGTAGTATAGATCAGATTCATAGATGGTTGACCTCCTTGAGCCCCTGTGGCTCTGTCCGCCCCATTGGTGCTATCCTGCCCCGGTAGCGTTTCAGACCCCTGGGCCTCTGTTAGGTGTGAAGCAGAATGATCCCATTTCAGCTGATTCGACTGGCTGCCTTCAGAGGTAAATCCCTGGTCTTCCCCCAGATTTTTTAAACCTTTCCTTTTGGTGCGGAAGGAAATACGCCTCTGCGTGTCGGGCTTCTGGGTAGGGCTACCACTGTCTGTTGAGAGCTCCCCAATGCTGCTTTTTCAGCTATCTTCTGAGATTCTGAGATGTCGGATTCATCCGTCATTGAAAAGAACCTGTCCACCTCTAAAGTTGGAGTACCAGTGCATTCAGGTTGATCCTGGGAGAGTATGTCAGATGGGGCCTTAGCCTGGGCGTGTGATTGCTTGTCTCCATCAGCCTCCAACTGATCCCCAGGTTGCCCCTCGTGCTCCACAAGAGATTCCTCAGAGAGTAGTAGTTTCAGGCCACCATTCGCCTTGGGGGGTGTGTTAGGATGGGCATTGGTAAATATGTTAGCTAGTTCATTGGCGAGGCCGTTGATTTCCTCAACCCATGTGCTGGCTGTCTTGACAGAGCTGCTCATACCAGTAATGTGTTGTGCCCCCCTGTCCCCCTTATCCCCCTTGTCTTCAACTGCCTTCTTTTTTCCAGTGTCTTTGATCGTTTTGGCATTTACATTAGCGTTTGTAATATTGCTAGCGCTTTTACCCTTGCTAGTGGGCAGTCTGGGTTCCTGTGCTAGGAGGCTGTTGTTTCCCTTACCTCCAAACATCCCAGGAACAGTTGGATCTTTGCTGCGGGCACCTTTCTCTGTCCTCTGTCCGTTGGCTCCGCTCGGCGCTGTTCTTTCCCCCTGGCCGCCTTCCTTGTGCAGCCCTGCTTGCTGATCCCAATCACGGTCGGCGCTGGATTGCAGGGACTGCTTCTCTCCCGTACGGCGGCTCGCGGAGACAGGTTTTACTACTCCGGGCCCCTCCGCATCCTTCGCCGTCTTCCCCTTTGGAAGCATACTTGCCAGGATGTCCGATAATTTGGCAAGGTTCTGTGCCGTGTTCTGCTGCCGTGAATCCAACCTCTTCACGTGCCTGACAGAGACCGCTGATGCTCTCAGCTCCCTCAGCGCTCGGGTTGCTAGGAACAACGCAGCCGGTGAAAGCTGAATCCGCATCAATGAAGGCAGAAGCCCCCCACCAGGTAAGCGAAGTTTCCTTTTTTTATTTGAAGGTTGTAGTAAATCTCTGAGTGAACCGCTATTAAGCGGGATGAGGTTTTCCTCTTATCGTAGCGTGCTGGGTTAAATTCCGAGTTTCTCTGGTTTAGTTAGAACATCTTACGGCCATGAGTGGGAGAGCAGCTACCCGCAAGAATCACGCAGCCGCCATCTTGCCACTGTTGATAAATATTATTTTAAATCAAATTCATTTGAAAACCCACCCTCAGTAGCATTTTATTATGTAATTAATATTTGCTAAATGTAATTAAAAGTTATGTGTTTGGCATTACTTTTAAATAATTTATTTTTTTAGATTGTTTAAAAAAGAATGAATTATTATTTTTCAAAATGATAAAATATAGATTTTTTTTATTTAATCTGACGTTTTCATACTAAAACAATGTTATATATATTTAATTTATAATTCGAAATCATTTAATTTATTTGATATTATTTCCTTGTGGGTGTTATATTAAGCCCCTGCTTCCATTCTTTTCTATGGGAGAGAGCTGCAGTACCTGTGGATGGTCATGTGTGGTGCTACACTAACTCCAAGGCTAAGCTGTAGTGCGTTTACTACTGTTTTGGTAGAACTATATTCCGGCGGTAAGGCCAGCTCCGGTGTCCGGGAATGCAGGCTTTGCAGGTACAAACGCGAGTCCCTGGCCCACCTCCTCTTCTGCTGCCCGGCCCTCCGCCCGGCCCGTAGTCTTTACCTCAGGCCATTATTAAGACAATCGGGGTCACGCACTGTAGAGGAGGGGATTCCTTATCTTTACACACTGTCCACGGTAAAGCACATGGCGGCTTTTGGAAAGTTTATCTTTCAAGCACGGGCAAAGTTGATGGCTTCCACTGGCCGGTCTCCAGAGTCACCTGCCGCTCAATGATCCTTATCCCCAGCTCGTTTAGCACCTATGGAGCAGTTAGATAAACTGAACTTTTGCCATTTTCTTGGTTTTTAACTTTTGTAATGTTGTTATTTTTGTATTCTGGTTTTATGTAATGGTTTTTAGTAACCAAACAAATACATTCATTCATTCATACTGTATTGGTACCTTTTTGGATGTAGGAAGTTTAGAAGCGCAGCAGAGATCTCCACACAAGAATGATATCAATAGCTGAGGAATTGGTCTCCACACAGGTTTGTGATTTCAATTTTGTAGCGCATGTGTGGTACTAATGTAGTACTATTAAACATACTACAAAATGCAGATTGTGAACTGTCCCTTCATGTCAAAATTGTTTACTTCTCTTTTACTCATATAAATGGTAAATTGATTTTCTGGATTTGAAGTCTTGACAGAATGTCTTCAAGTACTTGAGTACTCTCCATTTTTCAAAAATGACATCTATAAATTGCTTTTAATAAAGAAGATTATTGCATAAGGATGGATTGTTAAATAAGAACTCTTGCTAAGAGGAGAACATAAAAATGTTAATTTTAAGAGGCTGCATTGGATATTCTTTTCTGGGTACACTCCAACGCCCGGGGTCCATTGATTTTCAAAGTGTGACAGGCCTATGCAACTGAGGGTTGTTATGTTGCAGTCTTTAATTAATTTAACTTATTCTACCTCTTCTTAATTAGAATGATATTGTTGTTCTCAAGGCTTTACAGAGTATCTGTCATGTATTCCTATAGGTTCTGAATCGATCCCCCTATTCCTGACCCTATTCTGGTTAAACTAACTATCAAGTTAACTAACAGTCAGCCCATGAGGCAAGAAAAGCCCCCATGATGCAGATACCGTTATCTGACGCAGTCACACTACGGCACAGGAACGTGTTATCTGATTAGGTCATAACGCTTGAGATCTAATTAGACAAGCGACATTCCTCCAGCCCCTGATAAGGCATACGACGTTCTCATAACAAATCAAACCTATGACAACCTGGAAAATCCGTGCGGCCATTGTTTTGATTTCACAGAGAACTTCAGTAAAAGAATGTGCTAACGAGCAAGTCGTATGACATCTTTATTGACGTATCTATGTCCATCCTTACGTCAATCTCGGCACCTTTAAGGTATAAATATTGCCGATCTTGCCCTATGCAAACACACGCGTGGTGACGAGACGGAGCAGCCATACTTGCCGAAGCCCAGAAGCAGAGCAGACCCCGCTGGCAGCAGCCCCGCCTTCCTGACGCGCTGAGAGACGCGCTGCTATCTCCTACCGAGAGACCCAGCACCGGCGCTTTCGGGCAGCCCTCGCAGGCAGCCTGGAATATCGAGACCAGAGAAAGAGATACCATTCCTCATTCATCCTAACTTCCAGGTACAGAACTGAATAACCCCTCACAGAGAATTCTTTAGTTATTCACTTGGCAAAAACAAACTTAACTTAAACTGTAACTTTCTATTCCCGCCCACGCATTAGACTTAGGTCAGGTACACGGGGTAGGCGTATTTAGAAACACCAGTTGAGTACGTTTAGTCAAATGTATATGTGTATGTAAATATATTTTAAACATTTTAAACATCATATGGCTCAGAAACCATATCAATGTTTTTACAGTATTACTTTATACTATTGCTTTTAATGTATGCACTTTACTTAACTATAAGTATTGCAATAATATCGATCCATTTCTCTTGTACGAGAAAAGAGACTGATCAATAAATAATACCTTTTTATTGAACACGCCCGTCTCTTCCTTTTCTCTACAATCTGATGAGACTAAGAATGCACGTACTGACTGAGTAAAATAATTGCCTTGTGCTCACACGACTCTGGAGATACACTCTTGATTAGGGGAGAGCAAAGTTGTCATGTTCTATGGTTGTCAGAAACTAAATCCCTTCTTGTCTAATCAGGGGAGTTAATTCTTTCCTGAACATTCGAGAAAGTTTCTAGCGAACTCTGAGCTACGCTGGCAAACCCAAAACTTAAGTCTAGTATCGACAGTAGTAGACCTAGTTAACGTCTGGCCTAGGCCTTTACTGCTGTAGGTATTATTCCAATGCGCAGAGCCTATTGGGAAGATAGGAACTACACTACATGGCGACCAACGCGTTTGGAAAGGGCGATAAAACTAACGTAAGACATTTAGAGTAACTCAGTCGTGCTTTCTCACTCAGACCCCTTTTCCCAAATACTCCAAAGACGTCTGGAGTGGGTGAAAGGTAATATCCTCCAAAAACCTTGCAGGAGGGAACTCCTATGTAAGGTTCTTGGTTTAGTCAACGTTGAAGGATACACTGTTCCAAAATATTGTGCATCTAATCTCTGTTTCCATAAGAAACCTGATCTGCAAACAAAAAGAATAACCTTCCTAACAGTAAAATGTCAGAAAGTGATGACGAAAGAGAGGCAGTTAGATTAGCAGCTGAAATAGCAGCAGCAGATACTGCACTAAAGGATGCAGACGCGGATATAATACTCATCCCGGTCCCCAAAAGGAAATCTATAACCTTAAAACTTATAGAAAATGGACTGACACCTAGAGGTGGCACAGTCATATTCGTAATTGAGGCACACGAATATCGGCAGACAGAGGTATACTATACATGGATACATTTTCCAGCAGCAAATGCTGTAACAAAGTACTTCCACTATTACAAAATAGAGGTTCCACCCGACATTTACACTCCTTTCGAGGAAGTGGAAGTACCACTCAAATTCCAAGAGCATTTGCTCTTATTTGATGGCGCCCTAATACATAACAATCACATTACAAGGCTCGGTCCTTTAGGTAGACCAGGAGCAACGTGGCCGGTCTTAGCCGGATACACACCACACCCAGACATCAAAGGAATGTCTACAGGAGAGCTGTTAATACAGCTAAAACAATTACTAAAAATTCATAGACAATTAGTCCAGTATGTAATGCGGACTTCAACAATTCAGCCAGCGATTAAACTTCCACAGCTGACCCCTCACCAGGGGAACACAAATAAAATCACACCACAGAACATCCAATCCTGCCTAGGTAAAGTTCCGGCTAAACGGGAACAGATACCATTCTGGTTGGCACAGAAAATCACCCAAATAGAGGCGGTGTTTCCTGACACCACCCCGCTAGAAAAACACAGGATTCTGACTATATGTCTCCCAATGGGAATCGCACCACACATAGAGGACTGTGACACTTGGGGTACAGTCTTTGCTTCAATCTACACAAAAACGCACGGTGTTCCATCCATTTCGGTAATACCAGATGTGCTAAAACAAATTCAAGATGAATACGGTCCAGAACCAGCTTTAACTCTTTGTATGAAATTACTGAAAGACTTCAAGCAGGTCTCGGCTATATTATTAGCCAATATAAAAGGTGAAGCAGCAAATGTGGCGATCCGCCAGAGGTTAAAAGAGACAGATATAGCAGACCAACCAGCTGAAATTGCCAGAATCATAGAAAAATCTTATGAAGAACTAGGTAGAGATAGTTTAGGTGGAATACCAGTAAAACCGCAACTGACTGAAAGTCCAGAAAAAATATTTTTTAATAATAATTCACCAAAAAAGAACTGGGATGGAAACAAACAATCCAAACCAAAAGAAAAGAAATTCCAGTCCCGAGGAAGGTCTCCTAGGCGAAGGGAGAAATCTCCGAACCAGAGACACAGGTCACCCCAGAGTGACCCCTCTGGGAAAAGATATAACCTTAGAAATAGGGATAATATTAAAAAACCTGATAGATATCAAGACATTGATACACGTCCCTCTCAATCTTTTCAGACTTCCTCGCAGAAATCGGAAAGAAGAGGACGATCAGAACAAAGAGAAGAGCACACCAAGTCCAAAGACAAGGAACCTGCTCAACTAAAAAAGAAATTACAATTTCCAAAAAAGAAGGTAGCCAGTATCAAGGTAGTTAACAATGCCGAGAATACTGAGGACACAACTGAAAAACGGAGAGTGGGCTCAGACAATGCTAGACAGCGCAGCAGAAGTGAGCATAGCTCGCAAAGTCCTTATGAATCATCTGGAGACAGTGGACACGAATGAATATCTTCAAGTGGAAACTGCAGACACCAGAGTTAGCAAACCCCACAAGATATACGAGCTAACATTACGTATAGAGGGAGATAAGACTAGGAAAATAAGGGGACTATTTTGGGATAACCTCTCCAAGGGTTATGACATCCTTCTAGCTGAAAAAGACTGGCCACCAGAGTTTGTCAGGGAGTGCCCTCATGGCGAAGAAGTAATTATGCCTGCCTTCTCGAATCAAATCCCGATTCATAAAAAATACACACTTGCTAGAAAGTGGGCAGTGGCCTTAGCACCTGCTTTATATAAAAATCATGTAGGATGGGATGAGGATTCTCCTCCTCACAAAATCCAGTTAAAATCACAACCTACTGCACAAAGGCAGTACCCAATTAAGCAAGAAGCTAAAAAACAGGTAAATGAAATACTAGATCAGCTAGAATACCAGGGGGTGATTGAAACTTGCACCTCACAAATGAACAATCCTTTGTTTCCGGTCTCCAAACCAGACAATTCATATTGTCTAGTTTTGGATTACCGACACCTTAACACATGTTGCAAAACCTTTGCAGTGCAAAACTCACACAGTGCTGCACTAATGAATAACATAGTGCGCAAAAAATACAAAACAACCTTGGACATCTCCAATGGATTCTTTTGTCAAAACATAGCACCAGAGAGCAGATATTTAACTGCATTCTCAGTAAATGGCACTCAAAAGCAATTCTGTCGGTTAGCCCAGGGGTACAAGAACAGCCCGGGGGTATTCTCAGCGAGAGTAACAGAATTACTGCAACTATATGATGATGAAGCATTATCTTATGTCGATGACATTTATTTAACAGACGATGACTTGGATACTCACTTGAAAAGAGTGAACACCATAATACTTGGGTTCGCAGCAGAGGGTCACAAATTCAACTTTAAAAAATCCAGAATTGCCCATCTGACAGTCCTATTCTTAGGATATGAGTTATCAAGTGAAGGCAAAAGCCTGGCTGACAATTTCCTAGAGAAATGTGCCGTAATCCAAGCTCCTAAATCACTAAAAAACCTACAGTCAATTCTAGGCTTCCTAAATTTCGGAAGAACATACATTGCAAATTACGCAGAAAGGGTCAAACCCCTTTATGATCTAATTAAACCAGACTTTAAAAGATCCAATTGGACTCAAACACACACAGAAATTTTGAGATCCTTACAAACAGACATGCTAATTAAAACAAAATTAGAAACACGTGATAACACACGCAATCTTGTGATTCGAGTCATCCCAGGGAGATGCGGATTCACATACCTAACCTCTAATGAGGGAGAAAAGGTACCAATTGCATTCAAATCACACTTGTACACAGAAGCTGAACAGAAATTCAGCAATACAGAAAAAATCATTCGTGCAGTTCAAACCGCAATAGCTAGAGAAAAAGAGATAGCTGACGGTAGACATATCACAGTCAGAACAGCAGAATCAGCCTTTGAGGCACTAACAACACCGTGTAATTTACCAACAATAACATTGAATCCGGAATGGATACAATGGGTGAATTCAATCACAACGGACAAAGTATACTACTACTTTGATCCAGAACTAGAAGAATTAAAAAATCTAAAATATGAAAAGACGTATCCTCTGCCAATCGACATTCTGCCTCTACGACATTACGCCTGTGTAATCTATACAGACGGACATGCTCAACCCTCCGTTTGGGGAGAACATGCATACAACCCCACATGTGAGATTACAAAAGAAGTGTGGCGCGGAGGTAAACTAAGACCTCTATTAACAAAATCACACTCAGTAGAAACTAATTCAGAACTACAAACTGAAATAATAGCATTGAAAATGGCGCTAGATAATGCGGATCGCGAATTCCCGACACTCATAGTGTCAGATTCATATTACTGCGTCAAATCATATAACAAGGATTTGCAGACATGGATTCAGAACGGTTACAAAGATGACACAGATGCACCAATAAAGCAGAAACTGCTCTGGGAACAAATAGCTCTTTTACAAAAAGAACTACCAAGGACTCACGTGACACACTCACTGAGTCATCAGCGTGATGGCGTTCACGTTGTAGGGAATTCATTGGCTGAAACAGCCGCAGCGGCAGCCACTAAATCGGCTCCCGTAGTTCGAAAAAAGCGTACATTAAAATACATTGACGGTGAAACAGTGCTGGCGGTGAAAACGTCATCAAAAGGCGACTGCTCAGCGTTACCGATCAACTATCCACTCAATTTTACATACATAATCGATGCAAACTCCGTCCCTTTTGCTCGAATCCCTGGAGTGGGGGATAGAGGGATTCCAAACATGGACAGGAGAAGCTTGTTAATCGCAGACGCACATATGGGCGAGGGTCTCAGACACCTCAAACTGAAAGATTCTCTGGAAGAATTACAATCACGGTACTGGTGGCCAGGCATGAGCCTGCATTGCACCATGTTTGTAAAAAACTGCCCAAACTGCAACAGAGATCGCAGTGGGGAGAGAAACAGTTTAATACCTCGTCGTATCAAGGCAGATAATATGACCAATAAAAAGCAGGGCTTGCGATTAACATATACAGGCTAGTTTCCACTTATAATGTAGATCACCAGCACTCGGCTGACGTCCGGACTGTTATACAAAGATTTGCGAGTCTAAATGGCATATACGCTAAGAGCATGCTACGTTCGACCATTGTTTTCACTCAAGCCCACCAGCCTGGGGGGAAACATGGCCGAATGAGCACAGTCCAGCGGGAATCTTCTCACTTCCTTCCTGAGGGTACGGGATGGTGTAAAGAAAAAACCAAGGCAGAAAGCAATCTATAATGGAAAGGATATTAGGTTCGGGAGCTGGGTGGGTCAAACATCTAATAAGTGTCCAACGTAGTCTAAATAACTTGCCAAGAAATTCTCTGAAGGGATTCAGTCCGTACGAATTATTATTCGGAACTAGAATGATTATCTCTGACCTCGACAGTCAGACTTCAGTGGTTAAAGAAAAAAGCTTTGATGTCAAAGACCGTTTGGCTATTTTGCAGGACTTAAACAAAACAAGAAAAGACCTGAGCAACATACAGTTGAAACAACAGCCAACAACCACTGAAGAATCACCACCTGTCCCAGCAAGACCTGTCTGGATTCCAAAAGTCGGGGATCTAGTCAGGGAGAAGATCGCGGTAAAGAAGGAATTTGGGCCTTCTTACAGAAAAGCAGTTCCTGTCTTGTCCGTCAACGGGACAAGATCAGTTGTACTACCGCCACTTGCTGGTAAAAAGGAGAACCGAGTTGTATCCATCGACCTGGTAAAACCACAACATGTGGCCAATAACAAACAGTAGGCCAAGTGGACTCCCAATAAGTAGCAGAACACCAAGGTTTGCTACCAGTACAGAGGTCCTAACAAAGAGGCTCATCACATTCGAAACGCCTACAGAAGAACAACAAGGACTATGCAACAATGCAATAGAACTCAGACCTCTGAAAACCCAAATAAAAACATTTGGCAGACACACACCAATCTACAATGAAGTACCAAGTGAAAATGCAAGCAACAAAAATCCTGAACCAATTGGAACAATTGACAGAACTGCATCCGGCTACTTCATCAACTTCGATGATTCCTCTGAAAGCCTCAGTGAATCAAAGACACAGCCATCATCAAAATCCTTTAAAGAAAAAGCTAATGAACTTTTGAACCAACTGAAAGAAACATATCTGATTTCTCCATGGATTGAATTTTGGGTGGGTTTTGGTGCATTTATCCTCATACTTTGGCTCATCATGGTATTAACTTTGGGACGCTTCATTGAGGGAAAATATGCTAAAATGGACACAGCAAGTCAGAACATCAACTTGGTCCTCAAACCACACACATCTTCACACGTCGAGAAAAGAGAACTTTCTTCAGCCAACTTCACAGCCAATCCTATACCTGGTGGGGTAGCCTGGGACAACACTGACTATGAAATTTATGGTCCGGTCGAGATCCTGAAATATCCACACCAAATCAAGATCTCCTTGAGTGACTTTGCAAAACCAAACTCATTTGCTGATGATTGGGACTTCGAAAGCATTAATAACATGATGTCTGACTTAGTAATGTCTGCTAAATTTACAAAACATGATTATTTGCAAGGTTCTACAAATTATGATAGTATGTATTGCTATAACCACTATGGTAACCATTTTTTACATAAATCTGCACAACCTAGAAATGTTTTAAATTATAATCAATGGGAACATTGTGCAACACCTCCAAAAGGGAGCTCAAGAACCGTTTACGACAAATATTCATATTTTTCAGGTTTTAACACAAGTAATGCTGAAACATTTTATTTTAAATTGTCAAACAAGACGGGGATGAAAACCATGATAACTAACACAAAGTTGATATATTCAGATTCATTCTTCGAAGAAATGAATACTTTTGGATTTGATTATTGGGACAAAAATGTTGATTTGAAAAGTGTTTGGGGTACAAAAGAATGGCAAGTACAGGGTTTAGAAGCTTTGTTTAGAGCTTGCATGATCCCAGAACAAATGATATTTTTAAATGACACTGTTCAACAAACCACCTGTCTTGGCCTAGCCAAAATCAAAGATTTAAATAAACCGTCTATTCCAAAGCCAACAATGTTTAGCAATAGCTCTGATACGGATGAAGAGATAGACGTAAACCATATATTAAACCAAAACAGAACACATCCTGATTGGAAACAGTGGTTGATCTGGCCCACAGATACTAATAACTGTCAAGACAGATTCCTGAATAAAACACAGGGGTTCAAAATGACCAGGCCAGACCCTAGATATCCCCAAAGACATCACCCAGGGATAATAACAACCTACAGTGTGGGCAAATTATGCCTTCAGTGGCTACAAACTTCCACACTGCCTGAAATTAAGCAACACCTAACTTTACTTACTGATGGTGCTGACTTGCGTGATTTCATAATGGGACCACGCAAACAGCGTCAAAAGCGTTTCATAGCAGCCTCTGTATATGCAGCATACAATGAGGCCTGGAAGGTTAATCAAATTGAAACAGCAGAGAGAATACGGGAAATTGACCGTATTAATTTGGAAAAATCACTTTCTGTAGTGGACAATGGGTTAATGACTCTGTCCTCCAGAATTTTTTCATTGGACAGCATTGTGTCTTCAGCAATCGATATATTATCGCAAGACTTACTGTTATTACAACATGGTCAGTCACAATTGCGTTCTATTGTACAGCTTGGCTGGACGTTACAAAATCTGCGTTCAGGCTACGTGCCTTGGCGTTTAATCAACACAACGTCACTATTCCAAATCTTTAACCTTACTGATAGACAAATCGGTATGGCGCAAAAGGGTGCTGATTATACAATCTTGAGCATTGAAAAACTAGAAAGATTACCAATGACAATGTCAGAACGACCTGTCAGTGAATGGATAATCCACGGAATCATAAATATTCCAATCTCAACCTTCAGGTTTCAATACTGCCAAAAATATATACAGGCTGGCATGTACGAGAAATTGGGGAAGGGGTACCTTAAAACAACTTGGAACCTGCCCTATTCACATGCATGTGTCAGTAATAAAGGACAGAAAGTGTTTCTTAGTGGCAACAATTGTGCTATGTCACTAAGCGGCACGCTTCTGTGTAACGGAATTAGTTTGCATGGAGCCTGTGAAGGGAATTCATACAACCTTTCATGTCACCAGCAAGGCGCACCTGCAACTGAAATAGAACCATTCTTTCAAAGACTCTATAATGGGAGTTACATTCTTATTGTAGACCGCAGATGTTGTAGTCTTATGCCCGGGACTCCTTATCTAGTCACTACGACTGCGAAGGTCAAGTGCTGTGGACGTTCTTTGTTCCCCAGCTCCTTTCCAGACAGGGAGGCAAGGGCATGGCCCAGTTTGAAAATTACTTCTATTCGAATAGATACTTTAAGCAGAATGAAAACAGTGCTTCTTCAGACGCCTACAAGGCTCACGTCATCAAAAGAAACGTATGATCTACACGTCGCAAGGACGACTGCTGAGATACATACATTATTATCAACTAATTCCCCCGTACATTTCGCGGAAATCCTGAGCGAAATCTTGAATATTTCTGATACCACTGGGGTCTCAAAAGTATTTAAGACAGTATTTTCGATGGCATTAACACCATTCAAAGCCATACTGGGTATTTTTCCAGATTTCGTCCATTCGATTTTTGGCGGACTTCCCCTGATCCTGGGACTAATTGCAGGAATCCTATTCTTAGTCCTTATTTTTCGTTATGGCAACCCATGTCACAGATCAAACTCTCGCGACAATGGAAGATACAATCCTAGCCATTGGATACCGGGACCGGATATCAAAAATCCTGGGACTCTCCCGGCTTAGAGACCTGAACATGACTTGGTTTCTATCATTTCGACCAATGTGGCAAAGATGTGTTTTACCTGTATTGAGATGTCTGCTATGCGGAGAAGAATGCGTGTTAGACACCTGTCTGACGCTACAATCGGATGCGCCAGTGGATGCAGATACATTGTTGGTTCCTACCAAGGTTCACGCTTTGTGCTGCCCTCAAAGGCTGCCAATCCTGATGACGGCATTCGTGGAATCTTCACCACTACGATTGAAGAGTAGTGAAGTTCAAGATGAAAGCAGCATTAATCAGGTACGACCTTCTGTCAGCAATGCGAATCAGAATGTCAATGGAGACAATCATGCGCACGAATGCATGGTTACACCTATTTCCGACTTAGAGGAACTTTCCCATGAAGCTGTTGACAGTTTTTTCGAAAGCCTTAATGATATGATGTTCACTCCAGAACAGAAATAGAGACTTTTGAGCAAGCTCGCACACGGCGTTCCCTGAATTCGGCCTTCAACTTTAAAAATAAAGTCACATGAACAATTTTTCCCACCAGTTCACGGACAGCAATTTTTAGCAGCCCCAAATTATTTTTTACAAAATTTTCGGGACACTTATCTTCTGCTTAAAGTAAGAAACTATTCCTAGAGAACTAAGATTTCTATTTTTAGATACTTTATAAACTTTAGTTGCCCGCTGGTATGTTCACAAATATTTTATTATGTGATGAAATGGTCTCGAACTTTCTTTCTGTATAGCCATATTAAGAGCCATTTCATGTGTATTTCTCATATACCAAATAAGCAATAATGTCTACAAATGCGTTTTTACTTTAGCGTTTAATTCATAGCTTAAGTGCATACAATATATATGACTGCAATTTTTCAGTATATTTGAAAATTTCAAAATGCATTTATGTATTTTGGGGTGGTGAGGTATACACTATACTCTATAGTATGTTGTACTATGTTATACTATGCATAGATTAGTAAATATGACCATAGTTAGCGTGGAGTGGGTGTCATGTATTCCTATAGGTTCTGAATCGATCCCCCTATTCCTGACCCTATTCTGGTTAAACTAACTATCAAGTTAACTAACAGTCAGCCCATGAGGCAAGAAAAGCCCCCATGATGCAGATACCATTATCTGACGCAGTCACACTACGGCACAGGAACGTGTTATCTGATTAGGTCATAACGCTTGAGATCTAATTAGACAAGCGACATTCCTCCAGCCCCTGATAAGGCATACGACGTTCTCATAACAAATCAAACCTATGACAACCTGGAAAATCCGTGCGGCCATTGTTTTGATTTCACAGAGAACTTCAGTAAAAGAATGTGCTAACGAGCAAGTCGTATGACATCTTTATTGACGTATCTATGTCCATCCTTACGTCAATCTCGGCACCTTTAAGGTATAAATATTGCCGATCTTGCCCTATGCAAACACACGCGTGGTGACGAGACGGAGCAGCCATACTTGCCGAAGCCCAGAAGCAGAGCAGACCCCGCTGGCAGCAGCCCCGCCTTCCTGACGCGCTGCTATCTCCTACCGAGAGACCCAGCACCGGCGCTTTCGGGCAGCCCTCGCAGGCAGCCTGGAATATCGAGACCAGAGAAAGAGATACCATTCCTCATTCATCCTAACTTCCAGGTACAGAACTGAATAACCCCTCACAGAGAATTCTTTAGTTATTCACTTGGCAAAAACAAACTTAACTTAAACTGTAACTTTCTATTCCCGCCCACGCATTAGACTTAGGTCAGGTACACGGGGTAGGCGTATTTAGAAACACCAGTTGAGTACGTTTAGTCAAATGTATATGTGTATGTAAATATATTTTAAACATTTTAAACATCATATGGCTCAGAAACCATATCAATGTTTTTACAGTATTACTTTATACTATTGCTTTTAATGTATGCACTTTACTTAACTATAAGTATTGCAATAATATCGATCCATTTCTCTTGTACGAGAAAAGAGACTGATCAATAAATAACACCTTTTTATTGAACACGCCCGTCTCTTCCTTTTCTCTACAATCTGATGAGACTAAGAATGCACGTACTGACTGAGTAAAATAATTGCCTTGTGCTCACACGACTCTGGAGATACACTCTTGATTAGGGGAGAGCAAAGTTGTCATGTTCTATGGTTGTCAGAAACTAAATCCCTTCTTGTCTAATCAGGGGAGTTAATTCTTTCCTGAACATTCGAGAAAGTTTCTAGCGAACTCTGAGCTACGCTGGGAAACCCAAAACTTAAGTCTAGTATCGACAGTAGTAGACCTAGTTAACGTCTGGCCTAGGCCTTTACTGCTGTAGGTATTATTCCAATGCGCAGAGCCTATTGGGAAGATAGGAACTACACTACATATCAGCAGATTCATGTCAGTGAATCCTTCTTTGATTTAGCAAGCCATATTGTCTTATACTGATACACCTGGGGAGCCTCCCTCCCTGACAGCCACTCCCACCTCCCCACACCTTGGCTCAGGATGGAACAGAAGATGGTTGCTCCACTACTATCCAACTCGTCTTTGCTGCACCTTCCATCTACATTTATCTCCAGATAGTAATAATGTACAACGTCCTCCAACATCCGTTCCCAAACCTCTGACTCTTTTTAATAATGACTTCTTTGTCCATAATCAGAATCTTTGACTTTGAGTTCAGTGTCAGAAAGAAATTATGGTATGCTATGCAGATTTGTAGAGCACACTGTCACCCGAGAGGGTCTCCCTGTACTGAGCAGGTTTGTGTCTAGCCACACCTAGGGCCTAGTAGTACTACTCGAAAAGCCAGGACTTAAGCTTCTTGAGGAATTCAAGTAGTGAGAAGGAAGCTGTTATGTATAGAGGCAGGTTGTTCCACACTTTAGGAGCACTACAAAAATCTCTAATTGCAGCTTTTGCATTCTCTTGTGCAGCCATATGCAAAGAATCTTTGCTAAGCAAAAGTAATAGTACCCCACCTTACTCTTTTTTGCTCATTGTCCAAAAATGGGAGCTCCCGCAGACCTCTCAATCCCTCACTTGTCACTGAAGGGATATGTTTAGCTCATTTATGTTGAGACTAAGTAGTGTTGGGCCAAGGTATGTTCCTAACTACCCCCATCCCTTCTCAATCAAACAATGTCACATGAGTTGATGCCATCTGAGCGGGCTTTAAACATGCTCCTTCATTATATAGAAGCAAAACATGGTAGGATAAAGAGTGTGAATGAGAAACTTTTGTGCATAAGTACATGAAGCCTTTTCTTAAACATGGCGGCCAAAGGTGTTAAAAAACATTGGAATAGGGGGGCGTGGCCGGGCAAGATGGCCGATCGGACGTGATCCGTCTCGGCTCCCGGTCCGTGCACTGTCCTATGGGGTGACTGAGGCATATGCAACGCTTCCCACCTGCACCGAGCGGCGAATTCAGGAGGGGGATGATGGGCGGCATCAATTAAAGGCGACGCTTGGCTTGGATCGCCCCTATCTCGACATCTTTTCTGGAGGTTCCGACTCGGAGATGGAGCGCTTTCCAAGATGGCGGCGCAACTTCTTCGCGTCTCCCGCGGTGGTGCCGGTTCGTGCCTCGCAGAGACCACTGCTGACCTGTCCCTAAGGCTGCGTTTTAAGAGGCAAGCGGGAGCGTGATTAGGGGTATTTGGGCGCCCCCCCCGCTATCAGCTGTCCCGGCGGTCACTTTCTATCCTCCGGAGTGCCTTACCTCAAAATGGCGACCACCTCGATTCCCAGGAGGGCGACTACATGAGTCATCTGCCGCCGCTTCGATCTCCTGATGCAGAAAGGGGCCCCATCTCAACAACTTCGGCTGGCTCCTCCTCTCTGCTGTTAACTGGGGACCCTTACTCTTAACTTACCAGCGGGTTCACTGCAGTTGCAGGTCCTAGACTCTCCCAAACAAAGGGGCCCTAAGAAGCAATTACTGCGGACAGCCTTATGATCTGGGCCCTTCTCCTACGCCCGTGGCTGCTGCTACACCTCGCCCAGCGGACCTCCCGCACGAGAGTGCTTGCGTCCCCGGGTCCTTTAGAACGGAGATGACCACGATCCCGGACCCTCCGTACTGGCAGTCTCCCTGAAAGTCTTCGCAGGAGCTTTCCAGCTCTGACCCGGCGCGGTGAAGAGTCTGACCGAGTAGATATCGCCGTGATTTGCTCCCCGCCTGGGGAAGGCTCCCTGTGCTACGGACAGCTACATCTCCTTGTGGTGACACTCTATGCCACCTAAGAAGATGACGACCAAGACGCCGAGCAAAGTCTCAGATTTCTTCATGTCCGCGGAGAAGCGTGCGGCACTTAGGGGTGACGCAGACGCCGCAGCAATGGCCCTCACCAAAGCAGAACTCCAGGCCATGTTTAAAAACTTCAAGTCCGATCTTCGGAAAGATATTGGCCAAGACATCACATCCTCTATTGACAAGCTGCGCACCGATCTAACAGAGCGCCTCTCCTCCCTACAACAAGATGTGGACTCGGTCGGAACTAGGGTCCTTGATTTGGAGTCGCATTAGCAAGAACAAGAACGACTCTCCACCGAACTCCGGGAAGAAATGAACACGCTTCAGGAGCAACTTCATCAGTCGCAGCTGAAGGCAGAGGACTTGGAAAATAGGGCTCGGAGGGAGAACCTCCGCATACGGGACCTGGTGGAAGGTGCGGAGGGGCCGGACCTGGAGGCTTTTGTGGTTGGCCTCTTCTCGGAGATCATGTCCCCGCAGACTCTCAAGATCAAACTGGATCGGGTCCACCGAGTGGGAGCTCTGCAACACGGAGAGAAGAGGAGACCGAGAGACATCCTGGCCAAATTCCACCCTTATAAAACCAAAGAAGTGGTGCTTCAGGCTGCTCGAGCTCGAGAGACGGTCACTTTCCAAAACTTCTCATGCAACATTTTCCAGGATGTAGCCCCGGCGACTCTGGCACGAAGGCAACTGTTCAGGCTTATTACGGCTAAACTACGCTCCGACAAAATCAGGTACAGATGGATGTATCCCTTCGGCCTCATCTTTGAGTACCAAAATCAACGTCGTCACATCACTAACCTTCAGTAGGGACTGGTGCTCCTTGGCATTCCGTCCAGCACAGAGACTACTCCGTCGGGGAGGAACGGAGAGCCCTCTGGAGGTGCAACGTCGCCTTCGGCCTGGTCACGGAGGTCTCGCAGATAATTACATGCAGAGGACAATGTGGCTGGCACCATCTCTTACCTACTTCTGGCCATCCCGGTGACTGTCCTGGAACACTTCGAAGGTTCGTTGGTGAGGGCTTGCATCTGCCGGGTGAGCCGGGGAGTTCGCTCCCTTCAGCCCCACTGCGGCCCTTGCCTTGGCACGGAGGCCTGTCTCAGAGGCCCCCGCCTGCGGTTGGACTACTCCCTTCTGGGTAAGACTATCGGATGATGGTAAGCGGGGGGCCCTCTGTCATCTGACATGGCAGATGTCTCCTGATACTGGTAACTGCTTTCTGTCCTATGCTATGCAGCCGTCTGCTATCCGCTGGGGCCGCAAGATGGATCTGTCGCTGTTTGCTCCGGCCCCGGGGGCCGCGACTCAGGCTGCTGTTCTGTCTCCTCTCCGGGGCGGGCGCGGACCGGGTCCTCGGACCTGAGGTCCCCCATGATCTCAAGGGGTTTATTTCAACCCTGTGGTGAGACCACAAGAGTTGTTTATTTTTTCTCTTTGCTTTTCTATGTTCAAGTTCTTTTGAGGGGATGGGGGTGGGGCGGGAGGGATTGTGGTGGCGGCTTTTTAATACATGGGCATGTGATATATGTGAAACAGGTTGGGGATGTTCCCTTCAAACTAGGGATGTGTATTGTTGAGAGGGGGGCGGGATAGGGGGGGAGTACGATTGGCCCTAGCTATAATGTTTAGCAGTTGGTTTCCTTACCAGGCACTATGGGGCCGCTGATCATTGGAACATGGAACGTCAAAGGGCTTAATTCCCCTCAGAAGCGTCAGAAAGTCTGGTAATATATCGTAGACTTTATCTTAAGTGTAAATGACACTTAACCTAGGCGCACTGTTGCTCTAGCGTGAAACACGCTAAAATAATATCAACACTCTTCAATACGTTTTCAAAATAAGTTTTAGTCAACTTTTATCAAATGAGAATTTTCAAAACAGTGTAGATAAACTCAACATGTTATTGTTATATATCAACCACAATACATGATCATAACAAAAAAAATTTTCAGAACTTCAATGACAGTTTCATGAAAATAATAACGTTTCATCTGTGTATGCCCAATGCATTTCGAGCTGTGGGCAGCTCTTCGTCGGGGGCCTGAAAAGATAGAATGTGGAAGGCAATACAATCACTCAAATGTCTTTCTTTAGGCACTGAACAGAACTCATAAACAGAGAAATGAAGAGCAGAACTTTGGTAGATAAAAACCTTCACCAACACCTATGTGCCTGTGTGATAATGACACCAAAAAACTTACTCCAATCGCGCTCCTCAGGCGCTAAATCCTTCTGCGGGAACGTCTCAAGAACCTAAGGGTCTTAATGAAAAAGTAGATTTCTCATGTTTTTTATAATGACTCTGTTTATGCATCTATGTTTGATGAATGTAACTTATATTGTATCTGTACAAGAATCTGACCTGATTTTAGGCACGTTCAATATCATTTTCTTTACCTTTTTTCATTTTACTTTTGCTACACATCACTTTCTTGTTATTTCCCCATTGCAAGATGGCGCGGGTTAGCATCGGCTCATTTGAGTGAGTTGTCCGCTTTTCATTTTCATTTATTTTTGTGAACGGAGTTCCGTGTAAAAGGACTGTCGAGGCTTGCCCCTTCGCAGTTACTGTTCCCGGAGAGTGTGTTCGATTAAGAGATAGAGAGGAGTTTGTTGTACACGCTGAGAAAGATTTACACGGTGAGCGCGCTGCGCTGCAGCTTTGGTGTGCATTTCATCCGCGAGGGTTAATGTTCCCCGACTGACCGGCATGGGTTTTCGTGTCATTTGCAGGTAGAAAAGTGAAGCGCTGGGTTCACAGTATATTCTTTTGAACACTGGTGTTCAAGATAAGGTAAAGTGCAGTTTTACCTGTTTTAATATCCTGGTAATAATTTCTTGTCATTGGTTTGGATAGGAGATATTCTCCCAGTCATCCGATGGGATTTTAGTTAGAGTCTGTATTTTGTTTTTGCAGAAGGATTTAGCGCCTGAGGAGCGCGATTGGAGTAAGTTTTTTGGTGTCATTATCACACAGGCACATAGGTGTTGGTGAAGGTTTTTATCTACCAAAGTTCTGCTCTTCATTTCTCTGTTTATGAGTTCTGTTCAGTGCCTAAAGAAAGACATTTGAGTGATTGTATTGCCTTCCACATTCTATCTTTTCAGGCCCCCGACGAAGAGCTGCCCACAGCTCGAAATGCATTGGGCATACACAGATGAAACGTTATTATTTTCATGAAACTGTCATTGAAGTTCTGAAAAAAATTTTTGTTATGATCATGTATTGTGGTTGATATATAACAATAACATGTTGAGTTTATCTACACTGTTTTGAAAATTCTCATTTGATAAAAGTTGACTAAAACTTATTTTGAAAACGTATTGAAGAGTGTTGATATTATTTTAGCGTGTTTCACGCTAGAGCAACAGTGCGCCTAGGTTAAGTGTCATTTACACTTAAGATAAGGTTGTTCGAAGTAAGGCACATGATAGGGCAGACGTGCTACCTAAGCTGCACGCTTTAAGTTTAAACCTGCACAAATAGGAATTATTCTGAAATAAATAAGAAATAAAAGCAGTGAGTGCTCCTCTAATCACACTAAAATATATCGTAGACTACCACCTTGATGTAGTAGCCCTTCAGGAGACCCACTTAGCCTGGGCAGATGACTCACGCCTTAAGCACAAACAGTTCCCCCTCATTTACAGATCTTCGGCCTCTACGGAGCACAGGGGGGTGGCCCTTTTGTTCCGTGCATCTATTCACTTTCAGCCTCTGGGTGTTCACAGTGACAAGGACGGACGGTGGATCATGGTCAAGGGTCGACTCAGGGGGAAGCTGTGCACTTTTGCAGCATTATATGCACCCAATACAGGCCAGATGTCTTTCATACACACATTCTTGGGGAAATTGGTGGATTTTGCAGAGGGGTCATTGATCCTTATGGGCGACTTTAACTTGGTCTGACACAAGGAATTCGACAGTACACACCCACAACGCCCTGACAAGAGCTCGTTCTCAGGGGACATACAACAACAGATTCATGACATGGGTCTCCTTGACTTTTGGCGCATGCTCTTCCCACAGACACGTGACTACACGTTTTATTCCCATGTGCACCGTACGTACTCCAGACTGGACTACATCTTCCTCAGCCAGACACTGCATAGTGAACTCCAGGATGCCAAGTTCTTCCCACTATCGGTATCTGATCACAGCTTGTACACGGTATGTCTCCAATGGCGGGGAATGCCCCTCCTGCTCCCAAATGGTACTTCCCCGCGTCCCTAGCCCGAGACAAGGAATCATGTTCTGCAATACGTTTGTCTATCTCTGCGTTCCTCGAGTCTAACCGCCCAGAGGATACCTCGGAGTATGTCACTTGGGATGCTTTGAAGGCGGTTCTTCGCGGGGAATGCATAGCTCTTAATGCTGCACTTAATAAGCAGCGGGGTCGAGAGCGTGAGCTCTTGGAATCTGAACTTTCTTCCACTGAACAGGCTCATAAGGCATACTGCCCTGTTAATGTAAATAGACCGTAATTTACCCCTGAGAGCCGTGAGTTGGAGCAATGTTTGTCTCGAGACAACGAGCCAAACATTGCTCCAACTCACGGCTCTCAGGGGTAAATTACGGTCTATTTACAATAACAGGGCGGAATTCCCTCTCCTCAAGTTGCGACATCTATCCTACACTCAGGGTAACAAAGTGGGTAAGCACCTAGCAAGGCAGTTGAGGGTTAAGCGAGAAAAGGAGTACGTAGGAGGCATCATGGGCCCTACAGGTGAATTAATGCATAGGGATGAAGACAAAGCTGCTCTCTTTGGGTCCTTTTATAGGGACCTCTACACTGGAGACTCTTTAGCTGAGGAAGCCCAACAGAACTACCTCAGTTCCCTACTTTTACCCCAGGTCTCTGATGCATCGAATGACTTACTTACTGCCCCATCACCTCAGAAGACGTCACAGCAGCCATCCGGTCGCTGAAACCAAATAAAGCTCCGGGGCCTGATGGGTATACAGCTCTTTTTTATAAAACATTCGCCCCCGGCCTTGCCCCTACCTAGTGACTCTTTTTAATAAAATGACAGAGGAGGGGATCACTTCGGGCTCCATGGCAGAGGCTGTGATATCAATCATTCCCAAAACAGGGAAGGACCCACATAGCTGCGCTTCCTATAGGCCAATAGCGCTATTGAACCTTGACGCTAAATTGTACACCTCCATACTCGCTAAAAGACTTAATGACCTCATGCCCGCTCTTATCCACCCGGATCAATTCGGTTTTATTAAGGGGCGCCAAACCCATGACAATATTCCAAGAACCATGCACCTCATCGAGAAGGCCAATAAACGTAAAATTCCGCCGATACTAATTGGTTTGGACGCCGAGAAGGCCTTTGACAGGGTCGATTGGGCCTTCTTATTTAACACACTTGCGGCATTTGGTTTCGCGCCCAAATTCCTTAACATGATTCGGGCTAATTACCGTCTCCCAAACTCCCGAGTCGTGGTCAATGGAGTACAATCACCTACCTTCCCGCATTCAAGGGGCACGCGTCAGGGGTGCCCCCTTTCCCCTTTACTTTTTGCTCTCAACATTGAACCTCTAGCCCTTGCAATACGTAACAGGCCTGACATCCACGGCATCCCGTTCACCGGGGAATCCAATAAAATCTCTCTGTTTGCTCATGATGTGCTTTTATATCTGACGGAACCTGCAACTTCCCTCCCCAACCTGCAGTCTGAGCTTACACGGTATGAATTAGTGTCGGGGTTTAAAATCAATCTCAGTAAGTCATATATTCTCAACCTCACCCTATCCTCTGAGGCTGCCCTCCACCTCCGCAATCTTACGCCACTAGCATGGGCAACCACGTCCATACAATACCTGGGGGTTCACCTGAATCCGACTCTTGGGGGGCTTTATGCTGCCAACTTCCCCCCGATCCTTGCTCGAATCCAGGCGGAGCTTGTTAGGTGGAAGCCGCTTTTTCTTTCTTGGCTTGGCCGTATACACGCCATAAAGATGACTCTCTTACCTAAATTGCTTTATCTATTTCAGGCCCTACCTATCGAGATGGAACATGGCTTCTTTCGAAAAGTTAAATCGATGATGCTGAGCTTTATCTGGCAAGGCAGGAGGTCACGTTTTTCCTACTCTTTGCTGCGGCGTCCACGCGCGGATGGAGGAGTCGGCTTACCCGACTTTCTTTTATACTACAAGGCGGCCCAATTGAGAGTCCTGGTGGAATGGTCCCAATTAGAATCTGAAAAACACTGGCTGCACATGGATCGTAGTGTAACCGGACGGACTAATTGGGACTTAATATGGCGCCCACGTATGGACAGACCCCCAAACACCTATATTAGCACCCCCATGCTCACCACCCTTAGAGTATGGGATACGATTTCCGGCGATGACAGATGGACCTCCTTTCCTTCTCCGTTCACCCCGATCCATTTCAACCCAGCCTTCCCACCGGCACTACACGAGGGACCCTTCGAGGCCTGGAAGAAGGGGGGGTGCCTTGCTTTAACTCATCTATTCCACAACTCTGACCCCCTCACCTTTGATCACTGTAAAAGGGACTATGCATTAGAAGACACTGAACGATACCACTACACAAAATTGATACATTGGGCACTTTCCCACGCGGTTCGGGATGCGGCCACTCGACCCCTTACTAAATTAGAGGCCTTCCTCACCAAAGCTTCCTCTATGAAGGAGGTGATCTCCTTCATCTATAGCTTTCTGCTTACAACACTTCTTTCCCCTCGCCCCAGATATATGTCCATGTGGGAAGACATGATCCAACATCCGATCCTCGTGAAGTAGTGGGTTCATCTTTGGTCGGATATCACACGCTTCAATCACTCTGTGGAACTGAGAGAGGCGCATCTCAAGACCATGATGGACTGGTATTTGCACCCCTCCAAACTTAAATTAATTTTTCCAGCTATCTCAGACAGGTTTTGGAGGGGGTGCGGTCTATTAGGTGATTTCCGACGCATATGGTGGGACTGCCCATTTATTCGTCCCTACTGGGAAGAAATTTTAGCTCATATAAAAGACATGCTCGGATACCCCATCCCTGTCACTATGGAAGGGATCCTTCTGGGCTTGCGGCACCCTTCCCTTATTCACCAAACTCAAGCAGACAAAAAAATCATGTGGCTTTGCATCGGGGCGGCTAAGGTCAACCTGGCGGCTGCCTGGAAACAGAAGGAGGCCCGGCTATTTCCCTCTGGCACTCTCGGCTCTGGAGGCTGCTTAGTCTTGAACGTATGGCCGACATATTCAGAGATAACTTTAAGAACTTTGAGTATCAGTGGGGGCCCCTAGTTGCCTTTCTCTCTCATGGACTTCCATCTGCGGTATGTCCCTTAACCGTTAGAACTCTTCACCTGTTCAAAGTCTGATGAATACTTCAATGATGTTTAATTTCAGTCTTATCTTTGTACAGCCGCCACCACTGGGTGGGTGGGGGGAGGGGGAAGGGGGGAAGGGTTCGGGAGGGTGGGGGGCTAGTACTGTTGGGTTAGGTGTCCCACGTTGGGACGGGTTTTGTTCTGCTTTTTTTTTTTTCCTGCCTAAGACCTTCCAGCTGGACTTGATACGAGATGGCGCCGCAGAGGCCTCGGGCGCACACTATCGACCTGCGCAAAGGCTCGGTCAAGTTACTTACTTCCAAATGGCACTATGAATTATTTTAACGGGGCAACTCCAGTACATTATGCAGCTGTATCCTTCATTTTGCTTCTAATGACGCAGTGGAGCTGGTCTAGTTTTTCCTAAACAATTTGACTAACTGACATTTTACCCTATTGGCATGCATTGCTCCCCTGCGTGGGAATACAGAACTGGAATGTTTTACATTTGTGGATTGTTTGATGCAAAATCTAATAAAAACATTTTTGACAAAAAAAAACATTGGAATAAACTAAAGGGAGGTAACCTCGCATTTGACCTAACCCTGTTTTTTTTTCGAAAAAAGTTTGCAATTTGATAGACCATCATGTTCACTTCTGAGTCCCAGACGCTTAGGGGTTGTCTGGGTCTTCCTGCCATCCTGGGATAAAACAAATGTGGGTGCTGCAGTGTCTGCAAATTTAACATATAAAGGAAGACCTTTAATCATAAAGATATTGAGATCACGTTGAATCTTTTTTTCTGCACCACTTATGTAATCTACAGTTTTTGTGTCCTTATGACCTACTCTATATTGGCCAAACATCACAAACAAAAAACACACATTTGTCAACTTCACAGTAGAATAGGACACAAGGCCCCCGCCCTGCCCAATGTCTAATTTTTACAAAAATAGCGTGATGAGAATGACCTCAGATTGCAAGTAATAGAAACTGTCATGACCCCCTATAAGAGGAGGCACGAGCACCATCTTGACCAAAAGAGAGCAAACGTGGATTTTACAATGCAATTCAAAAACCATGGAACATAACTCTCTTGAAAATTGGAACTGCTCAACCCAGTCCTTGTATCTCATGATTATGGATACAAGTCAATCACCTTGCCTACTGATTCTTCTGCGACTGATTGCTCTGTTGCTAGACTTTTCGGGCCCGTCGCAGTTCCATGGTCCGTTTGAAATGGCAATATTGGTAAAGCGAGGTCCCCACTGACTTCATAGACGATCTCTCCAATTATGTGGCCATTTATTCCGCTACCGGCATAAGTCTTTTCTTTAGAACCTCCCAGGACCCAGAGCCTTCTATAATACGAGTAGTCCCCTTATTTTTCTATGTCACATTTAATTCTCCTGTCTAGCTTTATTTACATTGAACCAGGGGTACCTCTTGCGCTTTCTTCTTCTTTGTACCATTGACCAAGGTTACTTAAAGCACCCTCTCCCACTACTCAGTAAGTGTTACAGTTTTCCTTACTACATTTGTTGCTACAGCTTTGCCAAGAATCTAAAAATGTTTTTTTCATTTTCGTTACCTCCCCTCGTCTTTCTTCAAGCTTTACAATTCACTTTATTCCTGATGATGACTTACTAACTTGTTGTGCTAACTTGGTATGATTCAAAACTCTCTATACTATATAGATATGCTGACCAGGGGCTAATATATGCTTGCCTTGATGACACAGTGAATCATCATTCATGATGACCATTTTCTGCTTTGCCTATTGGGCACTCATCATTATTTCACACACGTGTGAAGCACACCTTGGGCACCGAACACTTTTCAGCACCATTTGCAAAATTAATAAAATCCTTACTTCATGTAGAGCTTGTTGTTCACTCATGCTGTGTATGCATGCTAAGCTAGGGAATTGGATTGCTACACATTTAAACTGAATACGATTGTTGGAACTATAATGGATTTGTATTTTTCACATTTACCAAATATCTCCAGGGGAAACAATGTTTTCCAACAATAATGAATTTTAATCCATGGTTCCCTTGGGAGATTTCGGTTGTCACTTTTCTATTTCTTGATTTCCTGGACTGCCATTGAGGGGTGGTGTTAGAACCGGGTCTCTAGTTGGCAAGAGTATGCACCCTAGTCCAAGTAGGGACCACCGCTTCCGACCTGGTAGCTTGGCGCAGAGCAGCAAAGGCGTAACTTCAGAGGCAATGTGTAAAGTATTTGTGCAACACACAACGGCGATGACACAGTAAAAACACTCACAAGAGGAACACCACACCAGTTTTGTATAAGAATAAGAATTTCTTTATCTAAAAATTATGCGAGAACCAAAAGCAGGTAAATCCAGCTCCAGGCAAGATCAATAATAAAAAGGATTCCAGTTTCCAAGCAAGATCAATAATCAATAAGAATGAATCCAGTTCCCAGGCCTGATCAATAATAAAAAGGATTCCAGTTTCCAAGCAAGATCAATAATCAATAAGAATGAATCCAGTTCCCAGGCCTGATCAAATCACCAAAAGCTCATGTGTGCCAAGGGCTCCTGCTGGTAATGTCTTTCTCACAGTGTCCTTGGATGGCAAAAGTTCACTTGAGGTAGGTTCTTATGGTCAAAATTCACTGGGGGAAGGTTCTTAGGGCAAAGTTGCCTTGTATCGTAATAAGTGTGCCTCTCATAGAAATGATGCTCCCAGCGTAGGAAGTGCGGCTGCCCAGGCGCTGCTGGTAATGCTAAAAAAATGCCCCAGTGTCAATTACCAAGTAATTATGCCCCCGTAGGCCGGTCAGTGAAGGACGGTTCCCAGCCAAGCACAAAGCTCACACTCTAGGTACCCGGCTAACCCGCACCCCGCCCCCTCGCAGCAGCCTGGTTGCACTGAGGCGTTACCTGGGGTGGTGGTTGCGGGCGCGGGTGCGAGGCTCCTCTCCCCCTGGGGCCTCTGGCTCAGCAGGCGCTGCACGGGTGGGGGTCACGGCCACACAGCGCTCCTTTAGCACAGCGCTTAACAGTGCCTCCAAGTCCGGGGCAACGACGGAGCCTCCTGCCACACAGCGCTTCACTTCTCAGCGCTACACAGCGCGCTCCAGTCCCAGTGGCGGTGACCTCAGGGCCAGTTTCAGTCGGCTTGCGCCAGAAGCAGAGGCAATCACAGAGCCCTCGGGAGGATCACGAGGAAGCAGTGCTGAGGGCAGGCACAGCGTTGCAGGGCAAATCTTGAGAGTGTTGTTGCTGTTCCAAAGGGCAGTCTTAAAACGCTGTGGTCCAAGGACAGGTAGTTTCCTTTAGCTTAAAAAGGGTGCAGTCCCCAAAAAGGCAATCTTTGAAAGGTTGAAGACTCTTTAAAATGCTGTTCAAAGAAAAGTAGTTCCTTTGGGATGTTGTGGAGACACTCTGGTGGTGATGTTGCAGTCTCCCATGCAGGGCAAGATCAGCAGACAGTAGGGCAGCTCAGCAGGTTGTTGGGCAGCGCAGCAGTCCTCACTCCAGCAGGGATTCTTCCAGGTCCAGCAGTGTAACAAGAAGGTGAGGCCATGACCCTCCCTTATATATTCTACAGTCCAGGGGCTAGAAAGTGGTGGAAGTCTCTGGAAGGGTCTGGGGGCAGGGGCTTCTGGAAGAGTCCAGGGAGTTCTGGTATTTTCCCTGCCTTCCCTGACCTAGCTGTCACAGTGACGAGAGACAGGCCGTTAAGGCTACACTGGGCAGCCCATCACAGCTCATCCCAGGGAAGAAGGTGTGAATCACCACTCCCACCTCCCAACCAAGGCAGGCTATCAGTATACAGAGGGGAGGGGGGGAGTCTGCAGAGCCTAATCTAAGTGTAGGCAGGAAAAGGTCCCCTTTATAAAAGTGGGATCCCTAGCGTAGTAATGCCCAAACCCTATATATCATTGGAAAGGGTTCCCCGCCCTGCGTCCACCAAGACCAAACATGATAGACTTATTAGGTCCCTATCAGAAGTTATTCCATAAGGGGAGGTTCCCAATGTTAGCCTATGGAGGATTAAGCCTTACTGCGGTACCAGTGGCTTGTGGCAGATATGCCAGCCTCACAAGGTTTTAGGGGAGAGCACCAGCACCTCAGCACTGTTTAGCAGTGGTAAGGCGCCCAGAGTCCTAAGTCCAACAAAAGGTATGGTAAAAATGGGAGGCAAAAGGGCAAAAAGGTGGGGGAAGACCACCCTAAGGCTGACAGGTCCAACACGTGTCCCCCCCAGCTGAAAGTGGTGAGAACTACCCAACCTCTAGGGAGTTCTCGTCACTAAGGCGGAAAAACCTAGAGAGACCGCCAGCATTGGCGTGGTCTACTCCGGGTCTGTGTTCCACCCTGAAGTCCATTCCCTGTAGGGAAATGGACCACCTCAACAATTTGGGATTCCCGCCCCTCATTTGCATGAGCCACCTGAGGGGCCGGTGGTCAGTCTGAATCAGGAAGTGGGAGCCAAACAAGTATGGCCTCCCTCAGCTTCTTCACAGCCCAGACCACCACAAAGGCTTCCCTCTCTATCACACTCCACAGCTGTTCTCGGGGGAGTAGCCTCCTGGAGATGAAAGCAACTGGTTGGTCCCGCCCCTCCTCATTGAGTTGCAAAAGTACTGCCCCTATGCCATGCTCTGAGGCGTCCGTTTGGACAATGAACTCTTTGGAGAAGTCAGGGGCCCTGAGCACAGGAGCTGTGCACATGGCCTGCTTTAGAGAGTCAAAGGCTTTTTGGCAAGCCTCTGTCAAAATTACTTTTCTAGGGTATTTCTTAGAGGTTAGCTCAGTCAAGGGGGCCACAATGGTGCCATAGCCCTTGACAAATCTGCGGTAGTAACCTGTGAGGCCCAGGAATGCCCTAACCTCAGTCTGTGTTTTGGGAGGCTCCCATGCCAGGATGGTTTCTATCTTGGCCTGTAGGGGCTGCACCTTGCCCCCGCCTACCAAGTGTCCTAAGTAGACTACCGACCCCTGCCCTATCTGGCACTTGCTGGCTTTGATAGTCAGGCCTGCCTGCTGCAGGGCCTGAAGCACTTCCTGGAGGTGACCCAGATGGTCCTCCCAGCTGCTACTGAAGACAGCTATGTCGTCCAGGTAGGCAGCAGAGAAGGCCTCTAAACCGGAGAGGACCCGGTTCACCAGCCGCTGGAAGGTGGCAGGAGCATTTTTCAATCCAAAGGGCATCACTCTAACCTGGAAGTGACCCTCTGGGGTGGAAAAGGTGGACCTCTCTTTAGCTCCATCTGTTAGGGCGATCTGCCAGTACCCTGACGCGAGGTCAAAAGTACTCAGGTATCGGGCAGCCCCTAGTCGGTCAATGAGCTCATCCGCCCTAGGGATAGGATGAGCATCAGTCTTGGTCACAGAGTTCAGTCCCCTGTAATCCACACAGAACCTAAGTTCTGGTGTGGTGCCCGGTGGGGCAGCTTTTGGTACCAGAACCACCGGACTGGACCAAGGGCTGTTGGAGGGCTCTATCACCCCCAACTCCAGCATCTTAGTGACTTCACTCTGGATGCTGGCCTTCACCTTATCTGACAGCCTGTAAGATTTGGACTTGACAGGGGGGCTGTCTCCTGTGTCCACATCATGGGTACACAGGTGGGTAATCCCAGGGATAAGGGAGAACACTGAGGAGAACTGCCCCAGGACCCGGCGGCAGTCCCTCTGTTGCTCAGGAGTCAAGGATGGGGAGAGGACCACTCCCTCCACCGATCCATCCTTCTCTTTGGAAGCAAAGAGGTCCGGGAGAGGTTCACTTTCCTCTTCTTCGGCCCAGTGGCGTAACGAAACTTGAGGGGGCCCCCCTGCAAACCACTTGGACGGGGCCCCCCTCCCATCCTCCGTGCCAGTCTAGAGCTCACAGGCCAGCGACCCGCGATACTGCAGGGGGTGCGGGGCGATTGTTACGCCACTGTCACCAATGCACCCATTATAAGTAACACTGGATGGTGGAGTCAAAGGTTGGGCTTAGTCTGCCCGCAGGCTATCATAGGTGGTGGTCCATTCATTACAGGGTCCCTGCCATCGGTAGACCGGGGAAGTTTGCCCAATGTTAGGTGGGTTTCCTGATGCAGACTCCTGCCATGATATACAACATCGGGCCCACTCATTTTGACAAAAGTGCATCGAATGCTCCTTCTCGTTTTCGTTTTAAAACATTAGACAATGCGACAATGCAGTATTTCAAAAGCAGATGTAACTACAAAGAGCACATTTTCATAATACATTTTTATTAGTAGACAATAGCAATCTTAAGAGGCATTGCATAGCTTCATACACACTTTGACCCCAATTCCATCACAGTCTCACTCTCTCTCTCAGTGAGTCAGTCTCTCTCTCTCTCTGTCATTCAGTCTCTCTGTCAGTCAGTCTGTCAGTCAGTCAGTCAGTCTGTCAGTCTCTCTCTCTTAGTCTCACTCTTAGTCAGTCAGTCTATCTCTCTCTGTCATTCAGTCTCTCTGTCAGTCAGTCTGTCAGTCAGTCTCGCTCTCTCTGTCAGTCTGTCAGTCTCTCTCAGTCAGTCAGTCTATCTCTCTCTGTCATTTAGTCTCTCTCATTCAGTCAGTCTCTCTCAGTCAGTGAGTCTGTCAGTCAGTCAGTCTCTCTCTCTCTCTCTCTGTCAGTCAGTCGGTCTCTCTCGCTCTATCAGTCCCTCTCTCTGTCAGTCTCTCTCTCAGTCACTCTCTCTCAGTCAGTCTCTCTCTCAGTCAGTCTCTCTCCCTGTCAGTCCCTCTGTCTGTCAGTCCCTCTGTCTGTCAGTCCCTCTGTCTGTCCCTCTCTCTATCAGTCTCTCTATCTCTCTTTTTCTGTCAGTCTCTCTCAGTTAGTCAGTCTCTCTCGGTTAGTCAGTCTCTCTCTCAGTCAGTCTCTCCCTTTCTGTCAGTCAGTCTCCCACAGTCTCTCTCTGTCAGTTTCTCCCAGTCAGTCAGTCTCTCTCTTTCAGTCAGTCAGTCTCTCTCTTTCAGTCAGCCAGTCTCTCTCTTTCAGTCAGCCAGTCTCTCTCTGTCAGCCAGTCTCTCGCTCTGTCAGTCAGTCTCTCTCTCTGTCTCTCTGTCAGAGTCTCAGACTCTCTCTGCCAGTCTCTCTCTCTCAGTCAGTCTCTCTCTCAGTCAGTCTCTCTCTGAGTCAGTCTCTCTCTCTCAATCAGTCTCTCTCAGTCAGTCAGTCAGTCTCTCTGTTAGTCAGTCTCTCTCTCTTTTAGTCCCTCTCTCTGGCAGTCTCTCTCTAAGTCAGTCTCTCTCTCAGTCAGTCCCTCTCCCTGTCAGTCCCTCTCCCTGTCAGTCCCTCTCTCTGTCAGTCCCTCTCTCTCTCAGTCTCTCTGTCAGGCTCTCGCTCTCAGCCTCTCTCTCTCAGTCTCTCTCTCTCTGTCAGTCAGGCTTCCAGACAGTCTCTCTCCTCTCTCCCTCTGTCAGTCTCTCTCAGTCAGTCATTCTCTCTCTCTCGCAGTGAGCCAGTCTCTCTCAGTCAGTCTCTCTCTCTGTCAGTCAGTGACTCTCTCTGTCTGTCAGTCTCTCTCTCTGTCAGTCAGTCTCTCGCTCTCTCAGTCAGTCAGTCTTTCTCTCTCTGTTAGTCAGTCTCTCTCTGTGAGTCTCTCTCTCTCAGTCAGTTTCTCTCTGTCAGTCAGTCTCTCTGTCGGTCAGTCTCTCTTTCTCTGTCAGTCTCTCTCTCTCAGTCAGTCTCTCTCTCTTCGTCTCTCTCTCTCTGTCAGTCAGTCTCCCTCTCTCCCAGTCAGTCTCTCTCTTTCCCAGTGAGTCAGCCTCTCTCAGTCAGTCAGTCTCTCTCTCTCCCTCTGTCAGTCTCTCTCTGTCAGTCTCTCTGTCAGTCAATCTCTCTCTCTGTCAGTCAGTATCTCTCTACGTCAGTCAGTCAGTCTCTGTCAGTCAGTTAGTCTCTCTCTATCTCTGTCAGTCAGTCTCACTCTCAATCAGTCTCTCTCTGTGTCAGTCAGTCACTCTCTCAGTCGGCCAGTCTCTCTCTCTCGGTCAGTTTTTCAGTCAGTCAGTCTCTCGGTCAGTCAGTATTCAGTCTCTGAGTCAGTCAGTCAGTCTCTACTTTTTCCCCACTCTCTCCATTGTCTATCTTCATTCTCTCTCTCAACTCTGTCCACTCTATCTCTACTGTCTCTCTTTCCACTCTCTATCCACTGTCTCTCTCTCCACTTTCTCTCTCTACTCTCTCTCACTATCTCTCTCTCACCACTCTCTCTCCACTCTCTCCCTCCACTGTCTCCCCCCACTCTCTCTCAACTCTCTCTCTCTCTCTTGCTCCACTCTCTGTCTCTCTCTCTGTCTCCACTCTCTCTCTCCACTCTCTCTCTCCACTGTCTCTCTCCACTGTCTCTCTCAGTCTCTCTCTCTTCACCCTCTCTCCCTTCTCTCTCTCTCTACTCTCTTTCCACTCTCTCCACTCTCTGTCTCTCTCCACTGTCTCTCTCCACTCTGGCTCTATTCTCTCCCCACTCTCTCTCTCTCCACTCTCTCTCCACTCTCTCTCTCTCCACTCTCTCTCTCCACTCTCTCTCCAATCTCTCCACTCTCTCCACTCTCTCTCTCCAATCTCTCTCCACTCTCTCTCCACTGTCTCTCCACTTTCTCTCTCTCTTTCCACTCTCTCTCTCCACCCTCTCTCCCTTCTCTCTCTACTCTCTCTCCACTCTGTCTCTCTCCACTCTGTCTCTCTCCACTCTGTCTCTCTCCACTCTGTCTCTCTCCACTCTGTCTCACTCCACTCTGTCTCTCTCCACTCGGTCTCTCTCCACTCTGTCTCTACTCTCTCTCCACTGTCTCTCCACTGTCTCTCTCCACTTTCCCTCTCTACTCTCTACTCTCTCTCCACTCTCTCACTATCTCTCTCTCTCCCTCCACTGTCTCCCTCCACTGTCTCCCTCCACTGTCTCCCTCCACTGTCTCTCCACTCTCTCTCCACTCTCTCTCCACTCTCTCTCTCCACCCTCTCTCTACTCTCTCCCCACTCTCTATCTCACTCCACTGTCTCTCTCCACTGTCTCTCTCCACTCTCTCCCTCCACTCTCTCCCTACACTCTCTCCCTCCACTCTCTCCCTCCACTCTCTCTCTCTCTCCACTCTCTCTCTCCACTCTCTCTCTCTACTCTCTCTCTCTCGCTAACTCTCTCCACTGTCTCTCCACGCTCTCTCCACTCTCTCTCTCCACTGTCTATCTCCACTCTCTCTCTCTACTCTCCCTCCACTGTCTCTCTCCACTCTCTCTCTCTCTCCACTCTCTCTCCACTGTCTCTCTCCACTCTCTCTCTCTCTCTCTCTCTCCACTGTCTCTCTCCGCTCTCTCTCCACTCTCTCTCTCTCTCTCCACTCTCTCTTCACTCTCTCTCTCCACTCTCTCTCTCCCCTCTCTCTCTCTCTCCACTCCCTCTTCCAACTCTCCCTCTCTCCACTCTCTCTCTCTCCAATCCCTCTCTCCACTCTCCCTCTCTCCACTCTCCCTCTCTCCACTCTCCCTCTCTCCACTCTCTCCCACTCTCTCTCCACTCTCTCTCTCCACTCTCCCTCTCTCCACTCTCCACTCTCTCCACTCTCCACTCTCTCCCACTCTCCATCACTCTCTCCCCCTCCCTACTCCACCTCCGCCTTGCATCCTTTTCTACCTTGCACCATTCTCCCCTCTGCCTTGCAGCATTCTCCCCTCTGCCTTGTACCCTTCACCCCTTTGCCTTGCACCGTTCTCCCCTCTGCCTTGCACCCTTCTCCTCTCTGCCTTGCACCCTTCTCCTCTCTGCCTTGCACCCTACTCCACCTCCGCCTTGCACTCTTTTCTACCTTGCACCAGTCTCCCCTCTGCCTTGCACCATTCTCCCCTCCCCCTTGCACCCTTCTCCTTCTCTGTCAGTCCCTCTCTCTCTCAGTCTCTCTGTCAGGCTCTCGCTCTCAGCCTCTCTCTCTCAGTCTCTCTCTCTCTGTCAGTCAGGCTTCCAGACAGTCTCTCTCCTCTCTCCCTCTGTCAGTCTCTCTCAGTCAGTCATTCTCTCTCTCTCGCAGTGAGCCAGTCTCTCTCAGTCAGTCTCTCTCTCTGTCAGTCAGTGACTCTCTCTGTCTGTCAGTCTCTCTCTGTCAGTCAGTCTCTCGCTCTCTCAGTCAGTCAGTCTTTCTCTCTCTGTTAGTCAGTCTCTCTCTGTGAGTCTCTCTCTCTCTCAGTCAGTTTCTCTCTGTCAGTCAGTCTCTCTGTTGGTCAGTCTCTCTTTCTCTGTCAGTCTCTCTCTCTCAGTCAGTCTCTCTCTCTTCGTCTCTCTCTCTCTGTCAGTCAGTCTCCCTCTCTCCCAGTCAGTCTCTCTCTTTCCCAGTGAGTCAGCCTCTCTCAGTCAGTCAGTCTCTCTCTCTCCCTCTGTCAGTCTCTCTCTGTCAGTCTCTCTGTCAGTCAATCTCTCTCTCTGTCAGTCAGTATCTCTCTACGTCAGTCAGTCAGTCTCTGTCAGTCAGTTAGTCTTTCTCTATCTCTGTCAGTCAGTCTCACTCTCAATCAGTCTCTCTCTGTGTCAGTCAGTCACTCTCTCAGTCGGCCAGTCTCTCTCTCTCGGTCAGTTTTTCAGTCAGTCAGTCTCTCGGTCAGTCAGTATTCAGTCTCTGAGTCAGTCAGTCAGTCTCTACTTTTTCCCCACTCTCTCCATTGTCTATCTTCATTCTCTCTCTCAACTCTGTCCACTCTATCTCTACTGTCTCTCTTTCCACTCTCTATCCACTGTCTCTCTCTCCACTTTCTCTCTCTACTCTCTCTCACTATCTCTCTCTCACCACTCTCTCTCCACTCTCTCCCTCCACTGTCTCCCCCCACTCTCTCTCAACTCTCTCTCTCTCTCTCTTGCTCCACTCTCTCTCTCTCTCTCTCTGTCTCCACTCTCTCTCTCCACTCTCTCTCTCCACTGTCTCTCTCCACTGTCTCTCTCAGTCTCTCTCTCTTCACCCTCTCTCCCTTCTCTCTCTCTCTACTCTCTCTCCACTCTCTCCACTCGCTGTCTCTCTCCACTGTCTCTCTCCACTCTGGCTCTATTCTCTCCCCACTCTCTCTCTCTCCACTCTCTCTCCACTCTCTCTCTCTCTCCACTCTCTCTCTCCACTCTCTCTCCAATCTCTCCACTCTCTCCACTCTCTCTCTCCAATCTCTCTCCACTCTCTCTCCACTGTCTCTCCACTTTCTCTCTCTCTCTCCACTCTCTCCCTCCACTGTCTCCCTCCACTCTCTTTCCACTCTCTATCTCCACCCTCTCTCCCTTCTCTCTCTACTCTCTCTCCACTCTGTCTCTCTCCACTCTGTCTCTCTCCACTCTGTCTCTCTCCACTCTGTCTCTCTCCACTCTGTGTCACTCCACTCTGTCTCTCTCCACTCGGTCTCTCTCCACTCTGTCTCTACTCTCTCTCCACTGTCTCTCCACTGTCTCTCTCCACTTTCCCTCTCTACTCTCTCTACTCTCTCTCCACTCTCTCACTATCTCTCTCTCTCCCTCCACTGTCTCCCTCCACTGTCTCCCTCCACTGTCTCCCTCCACTGTCTCCCTCCACTGTCTCTCCACTCTCTCTCCACTCTCTCTCTCCACCCTCTCTCTACTCTCTCTCCACTCTCTATCTCACTCCACTGTCTCTCTCCACTGTCTCTCTCCACTCTCTCCCTCCACTCTCTCCCTCCACTCTCTCCCTCCACTCTTTCCCTCCACTCTCTCTCTCTCTCCACTCTCTCTCTCTACTCTCTCTCTCCACTCTCTCTCCACTCTCTCTCTCTACTCTTTCTCCAAACTCTCTCCACTCTCTCTCCACTGTCTCTCTCTCTCCACTCTCTCTCTCTCGCTAACTCTCTCCACTGTCTCTCCACGCTCTCTCCACTCTCTCTCTCCACTGTCTATCTCCACTCTCTCTCTCTACTCTCCCTCCACTGTCTCTCTCCACTCTCTCTCTCTCTCCACTCTCTCTCCACTGTCTCTCTCCACTCTCTCTCTCTCTCTCTCCACTGTCTCTCTCCGCTCTCTCTCCACTCTCTCTCTCTCTCCACTCTCTCTTCACTCTCTCTCTCCACTCTCTCTCTCCCCTCTCTCTCTCTCTCCACTCCCTCTTCCAACTCTCCCTCTCTCCACTCTCTCTCTCTCTCCAATCCCTCTCTCCACTCTCCCTCTCTCCACTCTCCCTCTCTCCACTCTCCCTCTCTCCACTCTCTCCCACTCTCTCTCCACTCTCTCTCTCCACTCTCCCTCTCTCCACTCTCCACTCTCTCCACTCTCCACTCTCTCCCACTCTCCATCACTCTCTCCCCCTCCCTACTCCACCTCCGCCTTGCATCCTTTTCTACCTTGCACCATTCTCCCCTCTGCCTTGCAGCATTCTCCCCTCTGCCTTGTACCCTTCACCCCTTTGCCTTGCACCGTTCTCCCCTCTGCCTTGCACCCTTCTCCTCTCTGCCTTGCACCCTTCTCCTCTCTGCCTTGCACCCTACTCCACCTCCGCCTTGCACTCTTTTCTACCTTGCACCAGTCTCCCCTCTGCCTTGCACCATTCTCCCCTCCCCCTTGCACCCTTCTCCTCTCCCCCTTGAATCCTACTCCACCTCCGCCTTGCCCCTTTTCTACCTTGCACCATTCTCCCCTCTGCCTTGCACCATTCTCCCCTCTGCCTTGTACCCTTCTCCCCTCTGCCTTGCACCCTTCTCCTCTCTGCCTTGCACCCTTCTCCACCTCCACCTTGCACCTTTTCTATCGTGCAGCATTCTCCCCTCTGCCTTGCACCATTCTCCCCTCTGCCTTGCACCCTTCTCCCCTCTGCCTTGCACCCTTCTCCCCTCTGCCTTGCACCCTTCTCCTCTCTGCCTTGCACCCTACTCCACCTCCGCCTTGCACCCTTTTCTACCTTGCACCATTCTCCCCTCTGCCTTGTACCTTTCTCCCCTCCGCCTTTCATCCTTCCCTACCTTGCACCTTTCTCCCCTCCGCCTTGCACCCTTCTCCTCTCTGCCTTGCACCCTTCTCCTCTCTGCCTTGCACCCTTCTCCTCTCTGCCTTGCACCCTTCTCCCCTCCACCTTGCACCCTTCTCTACCTTGCACCCTTCTCCTCTCTGCCTTGCGCCCATCTCCGCTCTGCCTTGTACCCTTCGCCCCTCTGCCTTGCACCTTTCTCTTCTCTGCCTTGCACCCTTTCTCCCCTCTGCCTTTCACCCTTATCCCCTCTGCCTTGCACCCTTCTCCCCTCTGCCTTGCAGCCTTCTCCCCCTCCGCCTTGCACCCTTCTCCCCCTTGCACCCTTCTCCCCTCTGCCTTGCACCCTTCTCCTCTCTGCCTTCCACCCTACTCCACGCCGCCTTGCACCCTTTTCTACCTTGCACCATTCTCCCCTCTGCCTTGTACCTTTATCCCCTCCACCTTTCATCCTTCCCTACCTTGCACCTTTCTCCCCTCCGCCTTGCACCCTTCTCCTCTCTGCCTTGCACCCTTCTCCTCTCTTCCTTGCACCCTTCTCCTCTCTGCCTTGCGCCCTTCTCCGCTCTGCCTTGTACCCTTCGCGCCTCTGCCTTGCACCTTTCTCTTCTCTGCCTTGCACCCTTCTCCCCTACACCTTGCACCCTTCTCCTCTCTGCCTTGCACCCTTCTCCTCTCTGCCTTGCACCCTTCTCTTCTCTGCCTTCCACCCTTCTACTCTCTGCCTTGCGCCCTTCTCCTCTCTGCCTTTTACCCTTCTCCTCTCTACCTTGCACCCTTCTCCCCACTGCCTTGCCCCTCCTACCCCTCCCCGTGGACGCCCATAGTGCTTCTAACAAGAGTGCTTACCTGAGGGCCCCATTTTGCTGCCTCATCCCTTCTCATATGAGCTTTGCCCTTGAGAATGCTCTCTCTGGGGGCCCCCACCCCCACCCTTATCAGGGTCATGACTCTGAGCAGTGCTCTGTGCTGCCTCCTACTCTCTGGGGTCCCCACCCCATGCTTGTTCCCGTCTCTTCTCTTCTCTTGTGGGGTGGGCTTTGCTTATGGGGAGGAGAGAGTGGCGGCCGGGCTCTGAGCTGCCTCAGAGGAGCAGTGGAGACTGCTGTCTCTGGGGCCCCCACCCCATCCTTGTCCCTGTCTTCTCTTGTGGGGTGGGGCCCCCACCCCCACCCCCACCCCACCGCCATCCTTGTCCCTGTCTCTTCTCTTGTAGGGCCCCCACCCCATCCTTGTCCCTGTCTCTTCTCTTTTCTTATGGGGTGGGCCCCCCCCCACCTTTGTCCCTGTCTTCTCTTGTGGGGGTGGGCCCCCACCCCACCTTTGTCCCTGTCTTCTCTTGTGGGGTGGGGGCCCCACCCCATCTTTGTCCCTGTCTTCTCTTGTGGGGTAGGGCCCCCACCCCACCTTTGTCCCTGTCTTCTCTTCTGGGGTGGGGCCCCCACCCCACCTTAGTCCCTGTCTTCTCTTGTGGGGTGGGGCCCCCACCCCACCTTTGTCCCTGTCTTCTCTTGTGGGGTGGGCTTGCTTTGCTTGTGGAGATGAGAGAGTGGGGGCCGGGCTCTGTGCTTCCTCAGAGGAGCAGTGGAGACTGCTGTCTCTGGGCCCCCACCCCGTCCTTGTCCCGGGCCTGCCTCTGGCTCTGACTGAAGAGAAACAATGTTGATACTTTGTTTCTCTTTAGTCAGAGGGAGGGGGCGAGGGGCTCGGAGCAGGCAGCAGGCTGCACCTGCTTCAGACACAGAGGGAGAGAGGCTTTGCGTTAGTGCAAGCCTCTCACAGCTTTCAGACGAGCTGAGGGGGCCGGGGCCCCCTTAATTAACTGAACAGAGTGTGGCCCCCCTGCACCGCGGGGGCTGCGGGGGCGTTTGTTACGCCCCTGCTTCGGCCCCATCAGTCACCATCAGTAAGGTGAGCTCAGACCTCTCATGGTGGGGTTTTAGGCGGTTGGAGTGTAGCACCCTGAGGGGTTGCCTGGGGGTCTTAAGGTCCACCAGGTAAGTGGCCTTACCCTTCTTATCCAATATCTCATAAGGGCCAGTCCAGCGATCCTGGAGGGCACTAAGCTCCCCAGGCTCCATGTCCCACACCTTCTGTCCAGGTTCTAGCTCCACAGGGTGAGAGTTCTGGTCGTACCATTCCTTCATCACCACCTGGCCGGCCTCTAAATTGTCAGAAGCTTGCTTCCACAACTTAGCCATTTGGCTGCGGAAGGCCAGCATGTAGCTCACTACATCTTGGGGAAGCCTCCTTGGAGTCTTCTCCCACCCATCCTTCACTAGACTGAGAGGTCCCCTAACAGGGTGACTGTACAAGAGCTCGAAGGGGCTGAAACCCACCCCCTTCTGCGGTACCTCCCTGTAGGAAAACAGCAAACAGGGCAAGAGGACGTTCCACTTTTTCCTCAGGCCCTCAGGCAGACTCCTGATCATGCCCTTTAAGGTCTTGTTAAATCTCTCCATGAGACCATTAGTCTGTGGGTGGTAAGGGGTGGAGAACTTATAAGTAACCCCACACTCCTTCCACATGGATTGCATGTAAGCAGACATAAAATTGGTGCCCCTGTCGGACACCACCTCTTTTGGGAAACCCACTCTGGTAAAAATCCCCATCACTGCCCGGGCCACGGCAGGTGCAGTGATGGTTCTCAGAGGAATAGCCTCTGGGTACCGGGTGGCGTGGTCCACCAGAACCAGGATAAACCTGTGACCAGAAGAAGTTGGTGGATCCATGGGCCCAACAATGTCGATGCCCACCCTCTCAAAGGGGGTGCTAACAACAGGCAGTGGTTCCAGGGGAGCCTTCAGCTTAGCCCCTGTTTTCCCACTAGCTTGGCAGGTCAGACAGGTCCTGCAGAATGTATCTGAGGAGACCCTAATCTGCGGCCAATAAAAATGTGGGACAAGCCTAGCAAAGGTCTTGTCTTGGCCCAAGTGTCCTGCCAAAGGGATCTCATGAGCCAATTCCAAAAGAAAGGCCCTGTAGCACTGGGGGACCACTAAGGCCCTTGATGACCCATGCACAGGAGCCTTGGGCTCACTGTAAAGGAGCCCATCCTCCCAGTAAATGTGATACTTCGTGGAGGCATTGCCTGCTGCTTGGGCTTCGGCCTGTCGCCTCATGCCCTTAAGGGTAGGGCAGTCCTTCTGTACCCGGCAAAACTCCTCCCTGGTGGGCCCTTCTTCCACCTGCCACCCTGCAGGGGTAGGTAGGACCCCCAAGGGAACAACGTCCCCCTCCGTGGACTCCGGTGCAACCTCCTCAGGTGCCCCATCCTTCTCACGGGGTGACCGCCCCGGGGTGGACTTCCCACGCCCTCGGGTTCCTCTCTTTCTAGCAGCTGGCTGGGCCCTTTTCCCAGGCTCCAGCCCTGGTTGACTCCCTTTCCGGGCAGCCATGGACCGTGTGGTAGCACAGATCCACTCTGGTAACCCCAGCATCTCCACATGCGCTTTGAGCTCTACCTCCTTCGAGGCAGTTTGCTCAAGGTCATTCCCTAACAGACAGTCCACTGGCATGGCAGGGCTCACAGCAACTCTTAAAAGGCCTGAAACCCCTTCCCACTCAAATGGAACCTGTGCTACGGGATAATGACCCTCCGGGTTGTCAGCCATCACAACTGGATGGAATGCATCGGGAATTATTTGCTCTGGGGACACCAGCTGACTCCTTACCATAGCCATGCTGGCACCTGTGTCCCTCAGGGCCTCCCCCCCTGACCATTGAGTGTGACCCACTGCCTATACTTAGTAGTATTGGAGGGCACGTGGACCTTGGGAACCATCTCACTGTCCCCCAGAGACACTAGGACAAGCCCTGCCCCCTCACTCCCATCATCTAGGGACAGCTCCTCCCCAAGCGCTACACTAGCCACCCCGGGGTTTTTACCTCCAGTGGTCTGTGGTGTTCTCTTGTGACACTTGGGATCCCCCTTGTAGTGTCCAAGTTCACCACACTCATAGCACCGGACAATTATGGGCTGCTGACCTTTGTCAGGATAAGTGGGCTTCTGGTGGCCAGATTGGGGCTGGGACCCAGACCCTTTCCCTTGTGAATTATTTTGGGGGCCTTTGGAAAACTCTTTCTTTTTGTCTCCCCCCCTCTTTCTTCTGGTGGGAACCCTGACTACCCCTTTGGGAGTCCCCCCCAGAACCCCTGTTGGACACCCTGGTACTGACCCAGGTGTCGGCCTCCTCCGCAAGCTTCCTAGGATTGGTCAACTTGCGGTCAACCAGGTGTTGGCGCAGCTCTGGAAAACATTTCTCTAGAAGGTGCTCTCTTAAAAACAAGTCATACAACCCTTCATAGTCATGCACATTGCTGCCCCGCACCCAGCCCTCTAAAGCTTTACTAGCGTAGTCCAGGAAGTCTACCCAGTTCTGTGTGGGAAGTATGTGGCTATTCCTAAACCTCTGCCTATACCTCTCAGGGGTAAGACCGAACCTCTTAAGCAATGCTTCTTTCATAACAGAATAGTTGATCCGGTCTTCCTTTTCTAGGCTAAGGAGGGTGTCCCTAACTTTCGGAGGTATGTACTTGTACAGACCACCCCCCCAGTGACTCTCTGGGACCCCATGGGCTCTTAGTGACACCTCATAGGCAGCTAACCACTTATCAATATTATCCCCCACCTTAAAACTGGCCATCACATCTTCAGGCATAAAGATCCTGGACTCCCGTGAAGCTTCCGTAGGTATGCTGCCACCACTCTTGATGCTCTTCGCCCCTGCTTGTAGGGCTCGAATTTCCAGTTCCTTCAGGTTGAGCTCATGGGTAAGTTTCCTCTCCTCCATGGCCCACCTTTCTTTCTCACGCTCCCTTTCCAATTTGGCGAGTTCCAATTTAAACTGTCTCTCCTCTCTCCTGTCCTCCAATTCCTCTAAGGACAGGGTCCTTACTGACAAACCACTGCCTGCCCTGGAAGATACCCTTGTACCTGGTAACAAGTTGCCATTTTCCACCAAGGGCAGCAGGTCAAGTTCTCCTGTGGCGCCGTGCTCCGTTCCCTGCCCGTCCCCTTCTCCTTCTCCTTCTGGGTGGGCCGTTACCCATGCCCTCAAGGCTTACTGAAGCTCCGTCTTCTTGGCGCTTCGCTTGAAGGGCACCCTTTTCTCCTCGCAGAATTCCTTGAGCTGCGCCGCCGTGAAAGTTTCCAGGTTGGCCAGCTCAAATTCCATCTTGCCAGGTAGGACCTCAGACGTTTGTAGAGAAAACCAATGGAACTTGGCAAATAGAACTTTGCAAAAGAGCAGCCAGTCAGGGAGAATTTAAAAATAAAAATGCCAATTGGAGAGGATAGACAAAAAAGGTTTCAGTGGAGTCAGGTGTAGGGTTGTGGTGTACACTGAGTCACTGCGTGGTGTTCCACAAGCACAAGTCCTATCCCACCGCTCGATCACCAATGTTAGAACCGGGGTCTTTAGTTGGCAGGGGTATGCACCCTAGTCCAAGTAGGGACCACCGCTTCCGACCTGGTAGCTTGGCGCAGAGCAGCAAAGGCGTAACTTCAGAGGCAATGTGTAAAGTATTTGTGCAACACACAACGGCGATGACACAGTAAAAACACTCACAAGAGGAACACCACACCAGTTTTGTATAAGAATAAGAATTTCTTCATCTAAAAATTATGTGAGAACCAAAAGCAGGTAAATTCAGCTCCAGGCAAGATCAATAATAAAAAGGATTCCAGTTTCCAAGCCAGATCAATAATAAATAAGAATGAATCCAGTTCCCAGGTCTGATCAATAATAAAAAGGATTCCAGTTTCCAATCAAGATCAATAATCAATAAGAATGAATCCAGTTCCCAGGCCTGATAAAATCACCAAAAGCTCATGTGTGCCAAGGGCTCCTGCTGGTAAAGTCTTTCTCACAGTGTCCTTGGATGGCAAAAGTTCACTTGAGGTAGGTTCTTATGGTCAAAATTCACTGGGGGAAGGTTCTTAGGCCAAAGTTGCCTTGTAGCGTAATAAGTGTGCCTCTCATAGAAATGATGCTCACAGCGTAGGAAGTGCGGCTGCCCAGGCGCTGCTGGTAATGCTAAAAAAATGCCCCAGTGTCAATTACCAAGTAATTATGCCCCCGTAGGCCGGTCAGTGAAGGACGGTTCCCAGCCAAGCACAAAGCTCACACTCCAGGTACCTGGCCAACCCGCACCCCGCCCCCTCGCAGCAGCCTGGTTGCACTGAGGCGTTACCTGGGGTGGTGGTTGCGGGCACAGGTGCGAGGCTCCTCTCCCCCTGGGGCCTCGGGCTCAGCAGGCGCTGCACGGGTGGGGGTCACGGCCACACAGCGCTCCTTTAGCACAGCGCTTAACAGTGCCTCCAAGTACGGGGCAATGACGGAGCCTCCTGCCACACAGCGCTTCACTTCTCAGCGCTACACAGCGCGCTCCGGTCCCAGTGGCGGTGACCTCAGGGCCAGTTTCAGTCGGCTTGCGCCAGAAGCAGAGGCAATCACAGAGCCCTCAGGAGGATCACGGGGCAAGCAGTGCTGAGGGCAGGCACAGCGTTGCATAGCAAATCTTGAGAGTGTTGTTGCTGTTCCAAAGGGCAGTCTTTAAAATGCTGTGGTCCAAGGACAGGTAGTTTCCTTTAGCTTAAAAAGGGTGCAGTCCCCAAAAAGGCAATCTTTAAAAGGTTGAAGACTCTTTAAAATGCTGTTCAAAGAAAAGTAGTTCCTTTGGGATGTTGTGGAGACACTCTGGTGGTGATGTTGCAGTCTCCCATGCAGGGCAGCTCAGCAGGTTGTGGGGCAGCAGTTCCTTGGAGCAGTCAGCCTCCTTCCCAGTGGCAATCCTCTTGCGCAGCAGTCCTCACTCCAGCAGGGATTCTTCCAGGTCCAGCAGTGTAACAAGAATGTGAGGCCAGGACCCTCCCTTATATATTCTACAGTCCAGGGGCTAGAAAGTGGTGGAAGTGCCTGGAAGTGTCTGGGGGCAGGGGCTTCTGGAAGAGTCCAGGGAGTTCTGGTATGTTCCCTGCCTTCCCTGACCTAGCTGTCACAGTGACGAGAGACAGGCCGTTAAGGCTACAGCGGGCAGCCCATCACAGCTCATCCCAGGGAAGAAGGTGTGAATCACCACTCCCACCTCCCAAACCAGGCAGGCTATCAGTATGCAGAGGGGAGGGGGGGAGTCTGCAGAGCCTAATCTAAGTTTGGACAGGAAAAGGTCCCCTTTATAAAAGTGGGATCCCTAGCGTAGTAATGCCCAAACCCTATATATCATTGGAAAGGGTTCCCCTCCCTGAGTCCAACAAGACCAAACATGATAGACTTATTAGGTCCTTGTCAGAAGTTATTCCATAAGGAGAGGTTCCCAATGTTAGCCTATGGAGGATTAAGCCTTACTGCGGTACCAGTGGCTTGTGGCAGATATGCCAGCCTCACAAGGTTTTAGGGGAGAGCACCTGCACCTCAGCACTGTTTAGCAGTGGTAAGGTGCCCAGAGTCCTAAGTCCAACAAAAGGTATGGTAAAAATGAGAGGCAAAAGGGCAAAAAGGTAGGGGAAGACCACCCTAAGGCTGACAGGTCCAACAGGTGGGATATCTTATACCATCAATAGATTCCCTAGAGTGTGCAGAATCTGAAAGTGAAGGTTTTTTCTCTTTCCCTGTCATTCTATAATTAATGCCTTTTTCGAAAAGAGAGAAATTAACCCATTCTTGCTACCTTGCCAGAGTTGCTCCAATATCGTTCAGCCGTGCAGTTTCTATTTTAGCAGCTGTGGCGTTTGGAGTTTGAGTCATTAACCCCTTTGACGCTGATGACGAGCTCAGCTCGTCATTAGGTACACCTCTCGTACGCTGATGACAAGCTGAGCTCGTCATGAACCGCGGGTTTTTCAAAAAGTCAGCGCACAGTGGGAAAATGCGCAGCGCCGATGGTGTAAAGGACAATGCGAGTAACCATGTCAGATATACTGTACAACCCATGATCTCAGTTGAACGCAAGTCTCAAAAGTTCAGTTTTCAGGAAATTCCTGAAGTTCTTGTGGCTCCCTTCAATTCTTAGTTTCGGGCTCGTATTCCTCTTGGAAAACAATACACCTGCCAAAATTATGTGAGAATACATTCCAACGAACTTTATTGTAGTTCCAAAGTTGCCCCCAAACCACCTCACATCCTAGCTCACCAAAGGGGGGCAATCACAAGCTGTAAGTGTATGCAGACCAACTCTCAGGAGCAATTTACTAATGCTCCCTGCAATGGAGTCAAGAAAAAACACAAGATGGTCGAGTTCGCCACAGGCTGATAAAATTAAAACATAGGTTTCCAATTTCGAAGTCGAGTCACACCTGATATTATGGGCTGTGACAAGGAAGACGTAAGCAAAAATTATTTGCGCCTTGCCCTTGCCTCTATCAACTTTTTGTTTTTACAAAGAACAGCTCAATACAATCTTGCAGTTAATTAACTCAGTACAGTTAAGAAATTCGCCCTTAAGCATGAGAACTTTTTTGTCTGTACTAGATCCTAAAAACACGTCGATTCATTTGGGCATCTTCAGACGAACAGTTCTTATTCTGAATTAATTGTTGATCTGTGAAGCCAGTGTTCAATACGATGATTTGCCATATGTAGGAACGCCTCCCGCGGCCTTTTTTTCTCTCCAATGCCCGTGTTTAGTCCTACCTAATTGGACCGAGAGCAAAACATAAACAGGGAAGCAGCGTCAGGCAGTGAAAGCGCGTTCTAATCCACTTTGGTAATTGACTCAAGCACTTGTCAAGTGTAGTTGCGAGCACCTGATGTCATCAGCTGATTAAAGGAATTATTGGTGGCTAAAAACGTGACTTGAAGTCTGATCCCTGAGTCCCAGTCACGCAAGCTAGGAATATTTACATTCTCAGGTTGTGCTGTGCTAGTATTTGCAGGCGATGGGAAGTCAGTACTCCTGTTTTCGGAACTGGGGCTTTTTTTCATCATCAAACTTAGACTCAAAGAGGGAAAGTCAGAAGAGGGAGAAGGAGCAAAAGCGAGATAGGAAAACAATATAAGTGTGAGAAGCCGAGCAAGAAAATAATTATTGGCAAAGGTGAAAAGTTTCCAGGGTCGGCTGGGAAGCCAAAGCAGCCCTGGCAAATTTGTCAGACATGCCCCCCACCCACCCATGGGGTGCAAGTGTGAAGCACCGCTGCTTTTATTACTGGGGCTGATGTTGCAAAATCGGCTCCCACCGCTGCAAAACCGGCCCCCACCCTTCCAATCTTTAGGGAAAACGGTCCAATCCGGGCCTATAGGTCTCACTCTATGGATCTGTTAGCTTTGCCAAAGCCTTTTGCTGAAGTTGTGCCAATGCAGTGCAGCATTGGCCAAAAAAAAAGAGAAATAAAAAAGGTGCAACAACACAGTTGCTACTGAGAGCCTTGTCATTTTCTAGGCGTATGCATGCATGATAACTTGTTGTTTTGCTCTTACCCGCTGAATTTGGATTTGCCTGCCGAAAGCCTACTTCTTGCGGAACCCGCTTCGCGGGTCCCGCTGCGTGAGGAGTGTGACTGCAGCGCCTTGAAGGGGATACCGAGGGAAGCACTTTCTCGGGGCTGCGAGCGAGTGCGTGCGCTCATCTGGGACTGCATTTCCCAGGAGCGCCCGCCAGCCCCTGATCAGCTACACCTGGGCCGCTCTCCCCGACCCCTCCTACCCCTTCCACCTATTGGGTGCTAACTCCATATTAAGCCACCTGTACTCCCGCAGCGCGGGAGAAGCCCGGGACAAGGGCGGGACCGTCTGTGGCCGTCCGGGGCCGCTGGAGGCCGGGCTGGGCCAGGTTATTGACATTAACATTTAGTATTGCTGATTGTTGCAAGACAGTCTTATTGTTATTTAATCACTGTTTTGGGAGCTTGTCATGAGTCAGTCTGCCCCCCCTGGTGTAGGCAATTCGGTTCTTGGTCCACTTGACAAATTTTTTAAAAAATCCACAAAGGAAGTAGACATGGACCTACTCTTAGCCGAGAGAAGAGCAGAGCGTCGACGTTCAATTGAGCACATAAAGAAAATCTCAATGCAGTCTCAAACTGTCTTGAATTCTACCCATGATATGGTTGCTCATGGGTTGAGCTCAATTGAGGCCGATGCTACCGACATCAATCATACCCCAAGTATATTTAGATTCCCAACCATCTCCCAGCTTTGTGTCAATGCCACCAGTGGCGAACACTTGGTTTGCCCGCCGGTTGATCACTCTAGTTTTGTGGAGAAAATTATCCCCTCTACTAATCTTATTGATTTGGATTCTTGTTCCTTGTTGCCCACTCCCCCTCTGGTTGGTCTAACTTTAGGCGATGGTATACCTTCTAAGAGTGGTTGTAATAGTAGAGCCAAGCCTGTTGTGGCTAAAAGGGCTGTGCAATCACCACCTAGGAAAAGAAGGAGGAAGGGGGGGGGGGGGTAAAAAGAAAAGGCTATAGTGGTCGGCCTCCCACACCAGCATTATTACCATCCCAACGGGAAGCTGAGTCAGCTCTACCATCCATCGTAGTGCCTATGGCCTCAGACACACAGGGGTTGGAAACTAATGAACTATGCAGTGTAGGGGTTCAGGAGGTGTCATATGCCAACATAGAGAAGCTTATTAAATCATACATGCTTCCTGTGTTGGAGCGTGTCAGGACACTGGGGGATAAACTGGATCGTTTACTGGCGACCATTGAACCCATCCATGCTTCTAGTGGGAACAAGGTAAATGGGACCTCCTAATTCAACTCATGGTACATCCCAGGGTGCTGGTAATGTAATTAGCTCTACCAATAGATCTACTAAACATGCTTCCAATACTGAGAATGCTATTATAACTAATAAAGCATTGGTTCCAGTGGCTAAACACCCCCCAGCAGCAAGTATTGCTAAAACACACTCCAGGGTGGGAGTTAATATCAAACCACCCGAGAAGGGTGGTGTATCCCAGCAAAGGAATGGGGTGATTAAATCAGCCATTCCTACTGGCAAAACTAGTAGACCCCTCCCACATAAGAAAAATGTTGACTTGCCCCCAGACTCTACGAACTACGTTATAGTTTTGACGGGTGTGCCCCCTGTTGCGGAAGGAGATAGGGAGAATTATGATAGTCTAAAAAACAAAGTCATCTTTTGGCTGAAAACAAATAGGCCCCTTCCTTCACATCTAAATGGGGACATTGTTACAGTCAGAAGATGCCGGTGGGTAGGGGTACGCCCCAAGGATATAGAGGGGGATATAGTTATTATCAACTTTAGGGATCACAAAGTTGTATCCCACCTTTCTGATTGGTATGTAGGAAATAACGAGGGTGGGATCTCAACGAGGAACCTTACGTATTTCTACCCTGAGACATTGCTTAATCCTCTAGATCAACCCTCAGCTATTAATAGCAAAAATACTAATAGCCTCCTTAAATGGACTAATTTTACCCCAAACTTTCATGGTTTTCAGTTCAATCCGGAGGCGCAGTATCGCTCCTACATCCAATCTAATTATAATTGTCCCGAACAGACGCCAGGTTGGGCTAAGATCAATACCCAGACTAAGGGCCCTCCAGTCTTACCCGACTCTTTATTCTACAATAGGCCCCTGTATCCACCGGTTCCTACAACATCTGCCCCCATACAGTCACAGCAGTACCCAGGTTTCTTCCCATTACATCCCTTTCCAAATATGTCTACTCAGCCCAAGGAGTCCTGGAAGATCCCCTTGAGAAATCTATACGATCCTTTATCATGGCTGGCGACCAATGATTGACCAGCATTTTCACCTGGGGTTGTTGCTTCTAATCCGGAGTGCTGGAGGGGGGAAGAAGCTCCGGGTACCCCACCTTATGTTGACGAGAATCCAGTGGATCAAGTTTATCAATCTGTGGAGGACTGTATTGGTTGTAGGGAAGAGCTGGAGCTATTAACTTTGTTATCTACCCCCATGTATACTACTGAGGTTAATACCCAAGGAGCAAGTACTGGGCCAACCAGTTTGGTTGGGTCAATGTGTTTGACTATGGACGGTCCATCTACAGATGTTATGGGATATGTTGAACCCACCATCCTGCCTAAAGATCCCTGCTCAAATGTTATTACTAATGTATGTGACGAACCATGCGGGAAGGGTACCATTCTGGGATGCTGGAATGTTGCTGGAATTGATTCTTGTGCCTGTGTACCTGATTGGGCCGACTTTATACGACAAGGTGATATCTGGTCGTTTCAGGAGACTTGGGCGACTGAATCTGTTTATTTTCCAGGTTTTCTGAATTTTGATAAACCGGCAGCTAGAGCCCAAAGAGGTAGGGCTATGGGTGGTCTCACTATTTGGGTTCGTCAGGTAGCAGGTGTTTCTGTAAAGGAGGTTTTTATTGACTGTCCCGATATAATTATAATTAGAATGGAACTAAGAAGTGGCCTTAACATACTGCTTGTCAATGTGTATGCAAGAGGCATTGCGGGAGGCCGTGTGTCTTCTACTCTTACATGTTTGGATGACTTCCTGGGTTCCACCCAACCTACTGGTCATGTGATTGTCATGCGGGATTTTAACACTTGTTTTGAACCCTTAGGTAGTGAGGATGGACTACTAACTGATGATGAGGATAGGACATGGGGGATTCCCCATCTCGAATTACCCCCGATTCCCAAATGGTCTCAATCAGCCACATTTATTAAAGGTCTCTGTCTTAACTGGGGGCTGCGCGCCCTGAATGGACGCGCACGCTCCGATAGGGTAGGCAATTTCACTTTCTTTAATGGTAGACATAGTAGTCGCATTGATTATATCTTAGTTGATATTAAAATGTGGCATTTAGTTCTGGACATGACAGTTAAAACTCGTCCAGAAAGTGATCACGAACCCCTCATAGCGGAACTAAAGGATATGAGTTTTGCAGGGCCGATTGTTCATCAGACCAATCCCGTGCAAGAGGCTGTGGTTTTATCTAATGACATGAGGAGGGTGCGATGGCAAAAGGTTTCTGTAGACTTGGAAGCGCGTGCCAAGATCAGAAGCCTGGTATCAAATTCCATATTGGAAATTGACAAATGTGATAACCAGGAAACGATGATCACAACAATCACAGATATCCATGCCAGCTTGTTTATGTCTCTAAAAACCTTGTTTGTTAAATTTGTGGTTAACAAGGGAAGGGGGATGGTTAAGAAACCAGCTAACTGGTTTAATGATGCCTGCCGTGAGTCCCATAAGTCTCTGTTTACGGCCCTGAAAACTAAAAACACAGCCTTAATCAAAACCTGTAGGAAGGCGTACAAAGCAGCCAAACATCGGGCAAAAGCTGCATGGGACGACGAGCGATGGTGCCTTCTTGCTGAGGCCTGTGGCTCTAGGAATTTCCAACGCTTTTGGCACCTCCTTAGGTGGGGCCAGTCTCAGGACGACCGCCCTAGCCCCGCATCCATTGAACAACAAAAATGGGTGTCATATTTTGAGGAACAATTTAGTTGTCAAGGTTCCACGCAGGTCTCCATTAATTGGCCGATTACTTCTGACACACTTGTGTTTACGGCGAAAGAGGTAGAGTCTGTCCTGAATGCCATCCCTAGGGGCAAAGCGCCCGGTCCGGATTGTATCCCAGCGGATATATTCCAACAAGATCAGGACCTATGGGTACCATACCTAGTGCGCTTAGTAAATGCGCTGGTTGTGGGTACCAGGGTTCCTGTCTCCTGGGCAGGCGCTGAAATACTGCCTATCTTCAAGAAGGGTGAACGGTCGGTTCCTTCGAACTACCGGCCGATCAGCTTAATAGATGCAGTTTAGAAGATTACTGCTCGCCTTGTTTTGTCACGGGTTCAGGCTTGGATAGAGGAATTTAACATTCTTACTCCTCTCCAAGCAGGGTTTAGACCCTGTGTGAGTACCCTGGACCAGGCGTTTCGTTTCATGCTTCTGTATTGGAAGACGGTTACCCTGGGCAAAGGCAATTTATATGCCGCTTTCGTGGATCTTCGATCCGCGTTTGACCTAGTCCCGAGGGCCGGGCTATGGAATTGCCTATTGGATATGGGGATGCCTCCTATTTTGGTGCGTCTTATAGTGAATCTTCATGCTCAGACATTCGCATTTGTGCGATGGGGTAAACCGGGTGAGGTGACAGAGAAATTTCCAGTGGCTAAGGGTGTCAGGCAAGGATGTGTTTTGGCACCGACCTTGTTCTCTCTATATATCAACAGAGTTACCAAGTATTTTGACAACTTTTCCACGGATGCCCCAACTTTGGCCGGCATGAGAATCCCCCTGCTCATGTTCGCTGACGATACTCTCTTGATCTCGCGCACCAGGCAGGGCCTGCAGAATGCCCTGTCAAGGTTCGAGAGTTTCTGCAGCGAACATGAGCTGGAGGTGAATGTCTCCAAAACCAAATTTATGGTTTTAAGGGGGCGTAAGTTAATAAATGCCAGGGTCACCCTGGGGGGCATCCCCTTGGAGCAAACAAAACACTTCACCTACCTGGGTGTCACCTTTAGTGACACTCTGAGCTGGACTCACCAGATTGAGTTAATGACCATGAAACAGAAACAGTTAGGCGGAGCACTGATTAAAGAGCATAAAGGGTCATTTACAAGGCCAATGTCTCCGCTTATTAAGATCTATGGTGGCAAGGTTCTACCAGCGATCCTGTATGGTGCCGAACTATGGGGTGGCAGTAATCTGGATTCTTTAAAATACGCGCATAACAAGTTTTTAAGACTGGCAGTAGGGCTCCCATTGTCGACTCCAATAACCCCCCTCCTCTATGATCTAGGTTGTCATCCGGTGGTAGACCAGGCAAGACTCCGTCCCCTTACTTTCTGGCGCCGTCTATGGACTACGCCAGAACTCCATTACTATGCAGAAGCTTGTTTGGAGGTTAAGAATAGCCTTGGTGCCTCTAACATTGGATGGTTTAGAGACCTCAAGTCTACCCTATTGGCCCTGGGCTATGGTGATCTGTGGTCCTCGCCCGAGTCAGCCAATTTTCCCTCTAAAAGGGATCTTAAATTAAGTTACTGGAACTGGGTGACCCATAACATGTACATGGAAACTAACCCGAGTAGCCTTACTGGCTTGTTTATTGTACACAAGGACATACCAAAGTTAGAGGGGTTCTGGGACATTATTACTAAACCCCTGGACCGCAAATTATTTTTTCAATTCAGATGCGGTTCACTTCCCATCGGGGAGTTTATAAGGAAATGGGGAACAGATTGCTCTGGCTTTTGTCACAACTGTCAAGGTATTAGGGAAAGCCTAGAGCATCTGTTATATGTGTGCCCTTTATATTCTGCCCCCAGAGCCAAATGGCTAAAGCCTGTGTGCAGGCATCTAGGAACTAGACTGGCCGTCGAAGCCACAAGATTGCTAAAAGTTACCTTGGATCCTCTCATTGTTGTGGGGGTGGCTAAATTTCTCGGGTGGGCATGGGTGCTTAGAAGCAGGTCCATCAAAAACAATCGTATTGTGACCGCATAGTCTCCTGTAACATGTCGATGCTGGCTGTCCATGTGTTCAGTTTTTATTAATTGTATATTTGTATAAGAAGCTGATTAGTGTATAAATGATTTAATACTTGTATTAACTGTTTAATATGTATATATATCGTATTTTATTGTCTTTTATGATTGACTAATCGAATAAAGACTTCTTGAACTTGAAAAAAAAAAACTTGAACTTGCATGATAACTTATGCACAGGAATGGCATCACAAAAAGCAAATGCATGTGTCAACATGCATGTGTACAAGTATCATCACGCAAGGAAGGGACACAGGCACCATTTCTTTTAATATTGACTGATTAAAAATAGATTAGTATTTAGGAAAAAAATAAATTGGACTAGCTTGATAGTGCTTTTTTTAGCTTGTGAGATCTAAGATAGATCGGTAAAGAAAAAACAAGCAGGGGCTGCTCCCCCACTATGGCGAAGGAGTGTTGCCCCACTGCCTTCAAGTAGCACAAAGTAAAGGAAACATCAAATGATAATAACTTTGAGTTATTATCATTTTGTGTTTCCATACTGCTTTGCAGATGGGCGGGTGGGGAGGGGCTGCTCTGCTCTTGGAGGAGGGCAGGGGAGGAGTGGTTTGCCCACTCCTAAGTTCACATGACTGTTTGGCCGGCTCTATTGGGCCACCCAAAACAGTCATGCGCACTTTCCCTGTTCTCCACGTTGGCTGCATTACAGCCTGCGTGGAGAATATGCCTTGGTCCCCATTCCCTGGCTGAGTGTCAAACCAGGACTCTGAGACCAATCACACGCTGCATTGCAACACTGTGATTGGTTAGGGGAGCCTGGGTGCTTACCAATCACAATGCTGCATTGCAGCGTTGTGATTGGTTAGGGGAGCCTGGCTGTGCTTCCTGTTCCTTGAGTCCGACGAGGAGAGCAGGAGCAGGGACGCGGGACCTGGCAGCAAGGTGAGTGTTCATTTGTTTATTTATTTTACATTGCACACACCCCGCCACCATGCCGGCCCCCACTGAAAGTGCTTTTTTGTAAGCGGAAGGGCAACTAGCAATTTGCTACTGTGCACCCCAAAAACATTTTAGGTCAACAAAAGGACAAGTAGCGGGTGAGGTGAAAGCAATGGGGAGTGTGTGTGGGTATAAAAAAAATCCACATGGGAGGAGGAGGAGAAAAGATTTGCACACAAGACATAGCAACACAGAGCACAGGGGTGGCGGTGTTTGATGGCGGAGAAGCAAATGAGCAAGCGTGAGCAGCATGCAGAGAGAGCAACACAGAGCATGGGAGGGGTATTTGGTGTGGGGGAGTAGCACTCAAGGGAAACAGCTGGAAACTACATGCACTCTCACGTAGTACTTAACAAAAAGGAAATAAGTAGTCTCCTAAAAGTTATCAGTGGAAGGATACATGTCAGCCAGTCAAAAGATTTGTAAAGAGGGTAAGGTCCAAGGGATAGACAAATATAAGAAGAGGAAGGCAAGTCATCAAATAAGAGGCACGCAAACGAGAGTGACAACTAAGCCAACCAATGGTAAGCAATGGGTGAGCTGTAAGTTTTTGGGAGCTCACAAAGGGATGGACTCTCACAGCTAGACAACTTGCACTGTCTGGTGTATGGGACCTAGAGAACCTTCAAGAGTCAAAGAAAGATGCTTGAAATCTGGGGTGGTGAAACAAAGCAGCATGAGGTGGAATCAAGACTAATCAGCCTTGGTATTCAACAGTCCTGGCTACTTAGAACAACTTTGATCCCTTGCTAATATTTAGTTATTGCACATTAAACATCAAATATTTCCAAGAAAACTGAAGCATGCGGGTAGTCATCTTGATGCGTGAGACTTCTAAAAACATATGGCTTGATTCACCAAAGCCACTTGCATGCGTTTGTCCAATTTACACATGGAACTGATTTGATTTACAATTACAAGGTATTCACAAAAGCTGACCTTGCACTCACAATTTTCTTTACTCATGTACTGTATTACCCAATGATGGAATAATATTTCACATAAGTAACCTCACTCTAGGGGTGGAGAATGGGTGTTTTCAGGTGAGATTCCTTGTAAATTTTAGGAACACCTTAGAGTTTGTGGGTATCCTCAAAATGTTTTCCAACCATTACAACCACACTGAACCTGTAAATGTAGGATTCCCCTTTTCAGGACTGTAAGGGATGGGCAGGGCCACTGGAATTAAGCGATTGTGCGGCTGTGACAGTTTTGACATAATTATAGATTTGCGGCATTTGCCACATAACCTGTAATCTGCTGATTTTAAGAAAAAAATGGTTTATATCTCAAACGGTTCACAAATGAATAAAAGCGCAGCAACACATGTTGCTGAACAGTGAAGGCCCTTTGCAAAGGTTGACTGGTCAAAGTTCTGTTGCTCATTGCTATATGTGGGTGTTAAACTGGTACTAATGAATTATAACCAATGGCCAGACAGTGTTAACAAATGTGGAAATGAAAACACAATATAGTAATACTATAAGATAATGTGCTGCACTATGCTGCATAATTTGTTTTTTCTTGCCACATAATTTACTCTACCCTGCCACATAATTTGTTCCTCTCCTGCTGCATAATGGACTTGGCCCTGTGGATGGGGCATATTATGTAATGAGATAGGGTCTGGCAATGCTAGAGGGACTGGCTAACAAATGAAAGTGCTTCTTCAGTTATTGATGGTGTTAGGCACTCAATATATTATCATATATGCAGTCTGCCATTCAGGGCCAGACTGACTACCGGGCAGTTTGGGATGCTGCCGAGCTGGGGGCTGATTTAATTGCAGTGGGGGCTGAATTCGTTCATGGGGACCTGCGTGTGCTTCAAAATAATGAAAGCAAAACGAATTTTGTTTAGTACACGCAGGTCCCCATCAACGAAATCAGCCCCCAGCTCAGCAGCATTCCAAACTGCCCGGTAGCCAGTCCGGCCCTGCTGCCATTCTTTTTTTAAAAGAGTTTTATATAGCGCAAACTAGACCCAAGACATCGGGTATCAGAGCGCTTTACATGAGCAGCAGTTTCCTTACAGACGGACACATTATTTTTGTTAGGCACAGGAAGATTAGGTGATTTGCCCAGAATCACAGGATGTTGAGCGTCGTTGCTGAGACTCGAACACAGTTCCCCAGCTTCGAGGTCAACAGCTCTAACCGCAAGGCTACATCCTCTCCCCAACCATTCATTCTTACACTCACGCATATATTCAGTCACTCACTGACTCGTTCTTGGAATCACGTAACAATCTCAATAAAATCTACATAAAAACTCAATAGCATATGCAGGAGATATGAATAGAATAAAAGTAGTAAAAACATAATGTGCTGCTGCCTAAACATGGTGGGCATGTACTTGCAAGAACAAATATAATTATACGTGCAGCAGCGGGTCGCTACCTTTCAACGTTATAGTACATAGTGTATTGTCGCTTTAAGAACGTGCTTGGCCGCCATGTTTAGAACCAATGTTTTGGCTATCTTTGAATGATACAACAATAATACATACGGACAATACAATTCTATAGTGGCTTTATGGTTTAGAGGTGGTGGCCACTGTAGGTGAAATGAGCGTCACGCAAAGTGCCCATTAGCACTGCCTGAGAAAATGTAGAAATCTCTAAAGATTAAAATAATATGAGGCGAAGTAAACAAATGAAAACAAGAGTATAAAAGGAAAAAAATGGAAAACTAAAGACTGATCTACTAGCACTGATAATGAACTGTGCTCATTGGTCAGGCAGATTTGCACGTGATCAGGCAAAAGCTGTCACTTACAGGGCAATGTAATGTAGGCAAAGGCTAAAGTGAGCTGATCCTCTGACTCATGCTGTATGCTGTGACAGATGGAAGCAGAGTGTGAATAACATACAGGTCAAAGCAAAAGAGTGCTGACTCAAACGTCTCTATTCCTTTGTATATGTATTTGAATGATTTTATTTGTTACAAGATCCTGGCTGACAACGAAACCTGGCAGCTGCTATGAAGAGTTTGTAACAAGAATGATTACAGCACCAATCTTATACTCTCAGGGCTTGTCGACACCCAAACCCCTGCTTACTATACTAATCTGTGACATTCCATGTAATAAAATAAGTCTGCAAGCTTTAACTTGGTGCAATAATATTCCTCCTATTGGTTTTACCACAGTCTTCCATAATAAATAAATCAGACCTCTTACCTTTGTCCTAACTATTCAGAATAAAGAGCTCAGACCTATGGCTGCTGACATAAGTTTTCCCAATGAACCAGCCATCTCTAAAGCCTTTACAATTGGCTTGACATCATAACCACCTCAGGCCTACTGTACTTAGCAAAAGCTTTCCAGAAGGAGCCATCAAGTATCCAGTATAAAGATTCATATAAGTACAAGATTCACACTTGGAAGCCTGTTAACTTTAACACATGCTTTTCACAACAAGTAAGTCAGGGTAATGGCTTTGTCTTAGATTTTCATAGTAAACAGATCAAACCTACAGAATCTGACATATTGTTCCCAATGAACCAATAGGGCCTTTCCAATTGAGCTGTCATCATAAACAACAAAGGCCTGCTGAATTGCACGTAAGGTGTCAACCATAATTATGGGATTGCGCGCTCTTCACTTTGTACTGAGGGTCAGTAATAGCAGCCGTGGAGCACACAGTGGGTGGGTCTGACGTGGGCATAAACGGAAGTAAAACACGAAAGTGGCAATACGATTTATGGATTTGGCTCTACCTCTGGCTACTGGATAATTACTATATTCTGGAGGTTGCAGCTTCCCCCTCGGTCCAGGCGTGTAGTAAGGAGGTCCTTCATGGGGCATTAATGGAGTCAAGGGCACTATATAGAGAGGGAAAAAAAGAAATTGCAGAAAAGTAGGATGCGCTGGCACGCAAATTCCAAACATTTCAAAATGAAGATCTCAGACCCCCTGAAGACACAGACTATTGTTTCAACTCTAGTGCCTCCAGATCGCTTCCACCTGTGCTCCACTTGTGCTTTTCTGGAGGGCCCTCTACCCTATACTTGGTTAGCCACCCAATGCTATAAACTATTAAGCTATCCCAAACACATTCTACAACCCAACTGGGATGGACTCCACCTGGCTTATGAATTGCCCTGCCATACGTTTTGACATATTTATTAGAGACTCTCAGTCAGTCTCCTCTGATCAACTGATCGCCGAGATTCTCTTGTCATCTGCATTTATTATATACATTCCAGTGTAGTTCTCGGCAACGGTAATACAATGTTGAGGCTGGGTTGTTTTTGTACTACAACCGTTCAACACACATAATGTATAGTACAATGTACTTGTCCTTATGTTGCTCTGTAGAGTCGCCTCGCCCCCTTGCGGGCCTTAAGCAATCCATATCATGTTTGTTGAAAAGAATAAAAATATGGTTAAAGAAAAATGTGGCAACCAGAAGGCATACATTTATAAAATTACAAAACGTGCAAAAATACAGCTGCAAAACAATACACAGCCCTCTCAAAAGAGCCTAGCAAGGATTATCACTGCGAACATTTCTACCCCCTAGAATTTGTCACAGGGCTTGATCAACACCAACACCCTTGCATCCTATGGTACTCTGTGAGACTTCATGTAACAAACAAACTGTCTATCTGACTGTAACACAGTATAATAACAATCTACCCTTAAGGCCTATTTGTTTTAGCAAAAGCTTTTCACAATAAATTAGCCAGGCCTACTGCCTTTGTAATAACGTTTCATATTAAACAGGTCAGACCTAAGTAGTGGAAAGAACTTTTCCCCCATTTAACAATCAGGTCTATAGCATTTATCCTTGACTTGTCACCATAACCAGCTTAGGCCTACTGGATTGGGTGAAAGCTTTCCCACAATGCAACAATCATGCATAAAGTCATGCATTCACAAATATTACTGTTGGTCAAACAAAATACTGTCTTCCCTAAGAGGACGTAACAAGGAGCATGCCAGTGTAAATCATCTATCCTCAGGGTTTGTCAGAAGCGGTACCCAACACAAACAACCTTGCATACTAGAGTAATGTGTGTCTTTCCTTTGACAAAATACCTGTCTGCAAGTTTTAATACAGATTAATTACAATCCACCCTTAGAAGCCTACTGAATTTAACATATGTTTTACACATTACATATGTCAGGCCTACTGTCTTTTTTATAACCTTACATAATAAACAGAACAGTCCTATAGCCTTGATCACTGAGTTCCCACCACAGCCAACAAAGTCCTGCTGCATTGAGCTTGCACTTTGGTAAAGAGTCCAATTCAGGCACTCTCTTTTCAATGGAATTTCTTCCCAATCATGTGCTTTATTCAAGAATATGAACACATAGGCAGAGCGAAACCATGCTCTCTGTAGTGCTTCTAAAAGTTCTTTTCATCTTGATCACATAATGTCAAGCATAGCTGCTCCATCAAGCCAGACTTAAGAAAGGTTGCCTCATACAAATTGACGTAGAGACCTTTTCCCAGCATTTTTTGTAGAAGTATTTTTAAAATAGCATGAACTTCTTTAATTATAGCCCTTATGCAAAAACCCATTTGAGAATTCTATTATTTTTTCAACACAAATGTTTGTTGAAATGACTGATATTTTTCAAAACATAGAAGTGAGATGCACCCCATCAGTGTATTTTATGGGATTCAATATCATTATGTACCAACCACATAAAAATACTTGATAACATTTATGAACGGAAGACTCCATAAGGCACTTACACCATCCGACTTAATGACTGTTTCCTTTTAATCATATGATTATATGGATCTGAAAGATATACATGTAAGTGTGCATGTTTTTTTCCATTACAACACGAACAATTGTATTAGGTATTATCAAGCACTGAAATAAATCTCTTTCGTGGAGGGAAAGGGGTAGGAAACACTCACAAAAGTATTGAAGATGTAGGAAACCTGAAACTGACCCAGGTATCCAAACATAATGTAAAAACTTTTGTGAATTCCTAACATGAGTAAATTCACACCCAAATATGGTTGCAAACGTCTGGGTGTGGACTACTCTTTTTAGTGTATCCAATGAACACGTGTGATTAAGGCTGCTTCCACTTAATTCATATATGTTCCTTAACAGTACAGAGGGAGGTGTGCTTCTGGAGGAAAGATACACTATTTCAGAAAATACAGACCGCAAGCAGCACGATTCAGGACGAGAAACAAAAAATCGGATTTTGCCTATGTCAGCTGCTTCTTGCGAGGTGTGACATGGAAGGGAATACGCTAGAAACGCAGGAAAAAAATGGGAAGGTGAGAACATTAGGACAGTCAGTGTCACAACAAATCACAGTCTAGGAGGAAGGGTGGAAAGGGAAAAGGAAATAGGCTGGATGGAAAGATGGGTGCCAGGGTCATTACTGTTCGAAAAACATGGATGTGTAAGCAGAGGGACGATGGAGAAAATCAAAATATTAAAAGGCATACATATTTTCTAACATGTATGTTTTTCTACACTTGTTTTAACAGAAGGTCTTAATCATATTGTTTTGTTTCTCTTGCGGAAATATTGTGTTTACCAAGGTAAAGAGATAAGGGGCAAATACGGTCAATTGTGCTAACAAATATGTGTGTCACTATTGAAATAGTCTTTCTTTAATAATGGATATTATTATGAATAACGTCTTTATACTCTGAACAATAACATTGTTTATTTATGTATTTATTAAATGAATCAATTTTTTTCATCAGGGTTACATGCAAAGATCCATGTAAAGGTTATTGACCTATCGTTTGGTAGGGAAAAAGGCCTCACTCAGCAAATGAGGTTGTGAAGCAATTGGAGGAATATTTCCAACTATCACAAGTCGATAGCTATTTTAAAACCAGGAGGTCCCTTGAACCAATTGGTGATTCCGCACCCACAAAGAAACTGCACTCCTTTCGACAACATAAGCCCGCTCCAGCCTTCTCCACAGAATACTGGAATTTACTTTGAATTCTGCAACTATCAAATTATCCATGGAGCTCATTTAGACCTGGGTGGATCCCACAACACCACAAGGTCTGGGGAGGATGTGGCCTTTGCTCTTCTGGCTGAGAGCTATATGCTCAATTCAGAGATCCCTGCCTGTCTGTTGTGGATCTTTAAGTTTACAGTTCAGTGGAAGTATATTTGTGTAGAACAAACAATCATTAGTCCTGAGGTGCAAGGTGTTGTCTCCCTGTCCGTGGGGACCTCAGGGCTATTAGTTGCCTGAAATTGCCATGCGTTTGACAGTGGTTCAGGGCAGGAAAATCCAGTGATGGGTTCCCCGCCCTAAATATGACAGGGTGACCGCCACTTTGAGGTTAAAGGTTTGTATCGTTAGGACCAACTGACTCTCCGCTAGAGTAAACCTAGCAATACTCCCACTTCTAAGCAGGGCAGGAAAACCACATCTTTGGACAATAGAGCATGCAATGTTTTTTAACGGATGCCCCACATCTGCCAAATGTTAAATTATCTCCCATTGTCTTCCCCCAAAAGTTAATTTCTCTTTAGCACATTTAACCCCTCAAGTGACACCAAGAACAAATGTATTTATATATGCTAAAATAGCAAATTTGTAAGCTGTCTTTGGTATACTATGTACTAGTAGCTGTATAACCCTATTCTTTATTTTGTGCTTGATACAAAGCCGCCTTGTAAAGCATAGTTTATCATTATGCTATTCCACCAAACTCGAGCAGTGAGAGGCTCCAAATGTGGACATCTAAAGGGTGGTCTAACAATCTACTCATCAATAAAAACAATAACAGCGACTGAAGATGTTGACACCCTTACATCTTCCACCAATGCAATTAAAGCACTTAGAGTGAGTATACCGGACGGGAATACTATACAACAAATACTACTCTGAAACACCTATATACATCACAGTGACAAAATTAAAGGTGCCAAAATAGTGGAGGAAGAAATCATTAGGCTCCTCTCGTAAGAACCAACTTCAAATCTATTGTTGACAGGTGACTTCAACGTGCACTTAATGGGGCGACAGTCGAGGGACGAGCTACTCGAGGAACAACACTCAGCCTGGAATATCCCTTGCCAGGAGCTGAGTACCAAGAGGCAACAATTAGCACTCGGCAGGAACTTTGTAAAAGATCTGGAACACCTAAGCTTTGTGGATCTACATGGGCGTTTCCCAGGAGATCAGCCCCCTGCTGCAACATTCCACAGCGCAATTTCAAGCACGCTAATAGACTACAACTTTGTATCTTTATCACTTTTCAGTAGGAACACAGGTTTCCACGTAAGGACCCAAGATCAAAGTGACCACCTCCCGCAGGAAATCGCCACAAGAATAACTGGATCACCACCAGACCAACCTTCTGAGGACCCCGAATCTATTTATATGGACAATTTCAGGAGAATCAAATTTAAAACTAACCAACTAGATGAACTACTGGCCTCAGCGAAGTTATTATGGGAACAAAGGGAGGAGGCCGACAGAAATGAGATAATGCACAGAGAACAATTTATTAAAACATTTGGAGCAAAGCATGTGGCAAGCATTCTTCCAGCCTCAACGATAAACAGGACTTCAGACCATCATCACTAAAACTCCACATCTCGGTATTCTCAAGAAAGCAATAAATAAAACACTCCGGGAGATTCGGCGTACAGGGCATGATCTGAGTTTACAAAGGGAGCTAGCACAACTCAAAGCGGAAAAGAAAAAAATAATCTGGCAGGCAAAAAGGAACTCGGACGAAAATCTGTGGGCTAGACTGTTACACGACTCAAAATCAAATCAAACAACAACGCAAGATTCTGGTGCACAATAAACAGCCTAGCCAACCCGAACGCCCTAAGAATCAACTCACACCTAACAGAGGAAGCTTGGGCCTCTTATCTGCTTCATCATTTTGATTCTGATCAGAAGCAGAGCACACGCTATACTTCAGAGGCAATCCCTCTGAATCACAATGTTACCCCAGGAAACAAGCATCTTTCATTTACAACTCATCAGGTTAAGGACAGGATAGCCAAAGGTAAGCGGGAGGGCGCCCCGGGTCCCAATGGGATTCCTCCAAGCTTATTTAAAAAAGACTCGGAATACTGGGCTTCCAAACTGTCACCGTTGTTTGCACAAATCGCAGGAGGAAACACCATCCCGATCTCTTGGAGGGAGTCAATGATATTCCCAATATACAAGAAAGGGGACACGATTTCAGCAAACAGTTTCAGGCTGGTGGCTTTAATCAATATTGAAGTGAAATACTACGCTGGCCTAATTTTGGAAGATCTCATCGCTTGGACAGACAATAAATCAATCTTACCCATCAATCAAACTGATTTTTGCAAGGGCATGGGAACAACTACAAACATACTTGCGCTGTCCCTATTGATAGATGAACGAAATTAGCAAAACACCCACTATTTATGTGTTTCATTGACTATTTGTCAGCATTTGACAAAATTGACAGGAACATACTCTGGCATAAGCTTAAGGAGAAAAAAATACCACTTGCTCTCCTAAACCAGTTAATACTACTCCACATAAATACGTGGGTCCAACTCAAACTACGAGATGGTAAGTTTGTGTCCTGGAAAATTCCAACAACCATGGGGCTCAAACGAGGGGTACGTCTTAGCGCCGACACTTTTTAACTTGTACATGTCTGAACTATCTTCAGAACTAGACACTTGTAACTCGCATGCGCCAAACAAAGGAGGGCTGCTACTCTCCAATCTCCTGTATGCAGATGACCTTGTGCTGGTGAGTTGAATCCCCATTGGCCTTCAACATCTATTAGACACAACCAGTAGATATTCAGCAAATAATGGTCTAAGCATCAACTGTGACAAAACAAAGGTAATGAGGATTCATCCAAGAAAGGAAACCTCCAAGTTCCGCTGGCACCTGGCCAACTCAACAATTGCCGAAGTGGACCGATACAAATACTTACGAGTGATAATAGACAAAAAAGGCACATTGAACACACAAAAAGATGTCATCAAAAAGAGAGGCAACTCTATCGCTGCAGCAATAAAATCCATCAAGCATATAACTACCGGCCCAAATCTTACTCCACTATTACAAGTTAGGCAAGCAAAGCTCATTCCGGCAATCACTTATGGGAGCGAGTACACGAGGGGAGGAGATGCAGTCACATTAGACAACACTGTCTCAAGAGCGGCCAGAATGATTTTCAGTCTACCTGCGTATGTTTCGCCGGCCCAAATAAGGTTGGAATTTGGCCTACAAAGCCAAGAAATAGCCCGTAAAGGAGCTTGCGTTAAGAGCTGGTACAGGATCAAAAGGGCTGAAGCAGGAACACTGAATTCATACCTATGGAATGAAATACATCGAAAGAGGGACTGTGCAGCCATGAGCTATCTGACAGCATCAAAAGAGTGTCTGGGCCTGGAGGAACTTTGGGTGGCCTCAGGGTCTTACCATTGCTTTAAACAAATCGTAAATAAGACAGTGAAAAAACTATCACTAGTAGAAGACAAGGCGGCACTCACAGAAATAACCCACGGATGGTTCATTGTGCAAAGCTACGTCAAGTCCTCTCCTCAATCCTACCTAGGTGTAGGTTTCAACAGGAGGAAGAAAGAAAAAAAGCTTAATCTCCGAATGGGCATCTTACCATCAATGCAGCACCTTCCCCCTTGGAAACGATCGCCGGGCCAGACAACATGCTGTTTATGCCATGAAGCCAATGAAAGTATATTACACCTTTTGTGCATCTGCAGAGAACTACAAGCTGAACGACGCCAATTACTGAAGCCATACTTTGTAAGCAAGGGGATAAGAACCTGTAGACAAGCAGTGATTGTATGCCTCGGAGGAGGGAATGTTCAGCTGGCGTGCCGCATCGTGCAATTCATGGAAGCGGCCGGGGAGAAACTCGGCCGATAAACAACTGGTATGCTCAATTACTGCATCACTTTTCTGTTTTTCTTTCACAGCAAACAACACATACTTAGGCTGCCTCTCTCCCAGACGACATATGCCCCAGCACAACAGTCAACAGCAACCTACTACTGCCGCTGTTCAGAAAGCAACTGTTCTATTGCATATTTACCCTTCTATTCGAACTGACCATTTGTTTTATCAAATTTTAATCTTCTAGATTTTTACTTCCCTCCGTCAACATGCTGAAAGGTTAAACCCCTTATCAATGTACTGTATTAGACACAATCATGGACAACTGCATCATTGATGTTAATATAATGCACGGATGTTTTATGAAGTGTTATTATTAATTAGTCTTAAACCATGAACTTTGCTGCTGTAACTTTTGTTCTTTTTTTTCTTTATGAGAAATTGTAAAGGTTTTAATTGACTAGACAATAAACTATTACTTACTTACTTACTTAATATGCTATTGAGTGAACGTACCATCTCAAACTTGAGGGTTGAAGAAAATCTCTTTACGAAGGCATTGAAGAAAAATGTGTGCGAAATTGGGGAACCTCACCTTTCCAAGATTTGTGATGTTCTTTAAACGTTTGTAACTGTAGCAAAGTTTGGGAAGTATAAAAGGAGGAAAAACTACTGGTGTTTAACGTTTTAATTATGCAAGAAAGGTTTTTAGTGGATCCCTATTATTGGCCAACCTACTTTTCTTTCATCTATGCCAAGGAGCAGTTTTTACACGCAAACTGCCTACATTTCCTTGTGAGTGCCTGTTGGTACTAAAAATGTATGTGCCTTTCCTCACAAGTTAACTTTAAAACCATTATCCTTGCCACTTTAAAACTTAGGGGCCGATTATGATCTAGTCCGGAAAGCATTCCTACTGAATCGTTCCCAGAATGCTTTTGGAACGACTCGAATCGGGGGAGTCCGACCAAGCGATTTGGATGCATCCAGATGCTTCCGGATACGATTTGGGTGGACTGCCATTGAAGAAAGGGGTTAGTGGGGAAAATCATGCACCCTGTGGCTGGCATCCCTTGGTGCCTACCACATTGTGCATGGTTGGAAAGGGGGTTCCCTTGGGTACCCTCACGGACCCCATTCGGAAGGCCCCAGGTGAAGGGGGGCCTGCTATGGGTCCCCAAAGACAGATTCCGACAGCTTATTCATAACAGAGAAACTGATTTGTAACGGCTGTCCGAAACAGTCATCGTAATTGCTCGCTAAGAAACCAAGTCCATAGAGCTGTACGATTCGGCTCCGAAATACGCGACCTGTGCGAATGCCTTTTGGAACCGATTTGGACTGCCCTAGCGGTTTACGAGCATCGTAATCGGTCATTGGGAACGGTGTACGATTCGGTCAGAAACAAGGGTTCCGAATTGGATTCCGCGAACCCGAATCCGATTCGGAGCCCTTCCGAACAGCATCATAATCAACCCCTTAGTGGATACTTGCAACCTATTATGGCAACATCCTGATGGAACGCAGTTGGATCCCTTTGCCACCAGTGTCAGTTACAAAGCCATCATGATCAGAGTGACCGCTTATCTTGCAGACAAGCTCCCAATCTCTGGTGACCCTCCCGACACTCCCAGCCAGGACACCATCAGACTGGAGACTAAGAAGTGCAAAACACATGAGAAAAGACATCAGGTCTTTTCCATCTTTGCACCCAGGAGCTGGAACAACATCCCTCTATCCGCCAGGACCACCTCAAAGCTGCTCCAGTTTAGGGAACAGTTGAAGATGCATCTCTTTAAAGAACAGTCTATAATAGCATTGCAGTAAAGTACACTAGGGCTTCCAGAATACAGCTACCTCTTCTGCCACTCACTTACTGTATGTTTGCCTTTGACTCTGTACAGCGCTCCACTGCCTTTTGGCTAGGTTTGCACTACACAAACACCACATACGTGCATACATACCATTTTCTATTTGAATACGTTTAAGAGGAGTGTGAAAATGCCAAATATTACATGAAAATCCACATGCAGAAAACATTTTGAACTGCTGATAACCGTAACATTCTTTACAGCTACTGAATGCCACCTCTACATAGCACTTTTGGTTAGGTCACACGCCAGGAGCATCTGCTTATTTCTGTGCCATTAGGTTGGGATACTGAGTTTTCCACAACATGGTTTTTATGTATTTTTGGTTAGCCTCTCAAACAAAATTACCATGCAGAGGGGACTTCAAAGAAACGTATAAAATGTTGATAGTTCTTTCTTTACCAAACACCAGGATCTATGGTGGAGCCTGGATAGGGACAGTGTACTACAACACATGTCCTGCGAGAAACCTTGATGCACTTTGGCCAAGTAGTGTCAACTGTGGAGGAGAGCAAAGGTGATGGGGTACATGTTGAGCCAGATATATTAATTTTTAAGCAACACAGAGCAGCAGTCAAATTTGCTGTGCTGTATTGTGCAAAGGGGAAACGAATAGCGCAGATCCATATCTACAAAAATTGGCCTGCTGCTAGTGTTATGCCTTTCACAGATGCACAAATAGGCTGCTTTGCGCAATGTATAGCTTTGCACCATGGTGCAGAGATGAGTGCACACTGTCTAGTAGATCATTTGTTCTAGAAGGGCATGCACTTCTAGAATAAATTCCTATGCCTAGACAAATTTAGAAGGGCTGCATGCATTAAATGTCGGCAGTGCACACCCCTCCAATGCATGTTTTTTTTTAGAAATAAAAACATTTCCCCTTGTTAACGCTTGAATTAAGGAGGCATCAATTGTTGATGCAAAGCCAGCCTGTTTATCTTAGTAGATTGGGCTTTGCCTGTGGGTATTGATGGAGCACAATGGTGCTCTGTTATTTGTAGGGGTACTTCATAATCATGGATAGTCCGCTCCCCACATATATTCTTTGTTGTGCTAACATTTGGCCATTAGAAGTGTTCAGTAATAACAACTGAAAGGGTAAATGGTAGGAAAAGTGTTGTGCTATGTAAAGGAGACAACTTAGCATTCATGTTATAATATCGTAATTCATAGTATTAGATGTCATTTACCTAACGAAATTTTACATGTGATGTAACGCATATGATTTAAACATGCACTATATTACTACTTGCATTTAACGTGCAGGATTTCATAAGTTGCTTGCAATAAAAAATAATTGGATGTGCTTTTGTAATGTAATGATGTAGAAAGGCCTAAGTGAAATGTTCACTCATGTGTGTATTTTAAAGACCTATGTGTTTCACTCTTATGTTGGCCCATTTCTTTAGGCCTGAATTGTATTTTCCCTGGGGGCTCTGGAGTATGGCGGCTAGTGAAATTCGTGTACGTGTTGAATTTTTTTCTGTTCTCACGTTTCTGTTGCCAGTGGAGAAAGTCGTCTTTGTTAGTTAGAATAATGTCTTTTGTTTAGGAAAGTTAGGCTCGGGAGGATGTGATACAAATGTACATGGACCACTGATAATTGGGAGCCAGTGTTCTTTCTCACTCAGGGAGTCCTGGAAATCAAGGTCATCGAGCCAGGAGCCGGGAGCACCGACACTGCATGGAAAATCACCTATGGGAAGTGTCCAGCAAGATGAGGTGATCTGTGGGAGTGTTTTGCAGTTTGTGTTTTTGTATGAGGAACAGTGCCCCGGGGTGGAGTCAGGAGAAGAGGAAGGAGATCAAAGGAGAGAGAAGGAGCATCTTAGAACGAGCTCTGTAGCTTTGGCTACTTGACCCTTACAAAGGGAGTGTACTTTTTAGGAAGTCATCACGCACTGACACCTTTTCCTGATCTTGCCTGGGAAATGCTAAGCAGGGATGTCTTGATAGTGGTAGTGTAGGGACAGGTTAATGCTTTCCATTCATTCACCACAGATGAAAACCGAACTTGATGTGGGGGCAATCATTGCCTGTGTGCTGCTTCTGGAAATTGTCATTCTGTTTATGATCCATCGCATAAAGCTAGCCCATAGGTTTGGATTTGTATTAGTTCCCATGTATTTCTACAACCTCGTAATGAGGTGCTTATACATCCAGTTGTTCTTGGCTTGGTAATAAACAAGCTAACTTGGAAGTCAGAGTCTGTGATTCTTCAGAGTCATGGTTCTTATAAGCTATGGTCCTGTGTAAATGATCTATTTCTCCCCTCTACACTACTCAGCAGGCAATAAAGGTCCATCGGCCATGAGTTCCATAGTAATTTGGTAGCGAGGAACTCAGCCCCTTCTGTATTGGTGCTGATTCTCCCCAGTGATTAATACCCTCATAACACCCCCTTGACACGAAGCCACACTAGGCTGGTATTTATCATGCGGTAACCATGTATTCCTCAGAACCTTGGTTAGAATTACTAGATCACAAGCATTGGTTCTGTCGGATTCAGAATCTGGGTTATAATCACTCTATTACAGGCGTTGGTTCAGCCAGATTCACTTAATCTACATAAATAAAGAAGCATAACATTCACAAGAGAAAGGATATACCGAAAACCAGCACCTCAGAGCCAGCATATAACGAAGTGCAATTGTGCACCTAAATAGTAGCATTCTATATCGGGAGCTCCAAACCCCCCTTTCTAACGCAAGAGTTAATATGTTCCATTTTATTCTGGCTTGTTCTCCATCCCAGACCAGTCTTGCAAATATCAAAGTCAATCTATGAAATAATACTTTGTTTAGCATGAGAGGGTCTGTGGGAAATAAGTATAGTAACTGTGGGAATATGTCTTTTTAGGTTTCACCCTGGCCGTAGCACTGCGTAGCAGTGCTCGCCAGGGCGAAATCTTATGATCCTACAGTGTGGGGCTTTGTTCCGCCTTCTCTTCCATTGGCTAGCTCCATAAATGGAGGCTAGCCATTGGAAGAGATTGGCTGTCAATCACTCTTTCCCGTCAGAACGCGATTCGGGGGCGTTTCCGTGTCTTTTTTTAAGTGCCGCCCCTTGTTGCCTGGGCTGCGCTGTGATTGGCTGCCGTCTCCCGCCGTCTTAGCGAAGGCCGGCTCTGTACAAATCACAACAGAGAACTACAGCGCCTATCTTCAGGTTTCCGCTTGCTGCGGCACTACTGATGCAATTATAAAAAAATAAATGTGTTTTGTGATTCGCTTGAAATGTTTCCATAATATGCACGAATTCGCTGAGTGAGATGTCAGTGGCGGCGTGTGCTGTAAAGTTAGTTTGTGTAATGTCATTAACGTCCGCCTGCAGGCGCTTCTAAGAGCTTGGTCTGGTATCGGAAGTTACCCAGTCCGACATTTGCCTCCGTTTGGAGCGCACCCGGCCAACTTCAGCCCCCATCTCCTGTGCCTTCAGGTCCCATGCCCCTCCTCCCACCCCCACCCCTGCCGTGCTTCCGTGTCCACAACCCAGGCCGACACCCGAATCTCTCGCCTGCCTGGCCTCTCTCCTGCCCCTACAGGACACCACACCTGCCCCCGTGTCCGTGGGCGCTATGAGAGCTCGCCTCTAAGCGTGGCAGGCGGCGCCCCCAAGGAGTGCCCCCCACCACTGCACTGCTGATGCCTCGACTCTAACTCTGTGCCCGAGGGACGCTTGCACTGCCATCGCCACGGATGCGAGGCACCGCAATGCCAGGGGTAGCAGAACTGACAGCACGCACCCTTTGATCCCCAAAGACATTATACATTTGACCCATTGACCCACCTTTAGCCCTTCGATACCATATTTGCTACTGAGGGCTGAGAGAAAAGACAACACGTGTAAAGGAAGCTTGCACTGCAGATGGTGTACACAGGGTTGGATTGGGGTCAAAAATAGGCCCGGGCACCCTAAAAAAAACAAAAGTGGTGAACTCTCTGCGTGCTTGTGGCTTGCGCTGCAGCACTATGGATTCCTGTGTAAGAGGCGTCTGTTGTCCGAGAAAGATTGCACCGCTGATGCACACCCGTGGCTCCACTACTGCAGTGCTTAATTTGAGCCAGTGCTTTCTGGTCCTGAGCACTGGCACCTAATTCTCACCAGTGGCGCTTATGGCACCAATTAAGGACACACTCATTTGGATGGCACATGATTTCCCCCAGAATCACATGACGTTGAGCCACGCCGAGACTCGAACCCACTCCGCAGCTCCGAAATGGCCAGCTCTAGCCATTAGGCCAAGTCCTCTTCAGAATAATAAGTGCGGGGCTCTAGTCAGGAGGCAGTTTGCACCAGCACATCTCCTCTTAGCGCTGCCTCTTGAGGAGAGGCCTGGCACTTTTTATTTTAAAATTAACCACTGCACTACTGATGCCTACGTAGTATCGTGTCGATGCGAGAAGGCAGGGTGGTGCGCCTCCGCGTGTGTTGAGTTTGTGAGACCGACGCTTGCACTGCTGGTGCACCTGTGGTATCCGTACTCCATAGAAGCTCGAGGTAGGGTTTTATTGTATTTTATTCTTTCAGTCTGGGAAGGAGGCAGATGATCTGGCCCCAGGACAGTCGGTGTAAGCCGCACCACGTCTGTCACACTGTACAACACCACTAGGGAAGCCTGTCTCCTCCACACTGCCAAGAGGCCTGCGAATGGATGTGCGTCCGCGTGAACTGGCCTCCTGCAGACAGACAGTCAGGGTGCAGATGACTCCAGGACGGACACTCTTGTCACGTAAGATCGTGCACCAAGAAGACATTCTGTTTCACAGCGTGGTGCACTCTGGACGGAAAGATAGCTCAGCAGCCTGCGTGCCTGCTGCAGAGAGCTGTGCGGACCCTCATAGTGTCACGGTAAAGCACCAGCGGCAGACTCACCACTACAAATCCCAAAGGACAGTTTTGTGACCAGGATTAGCCCCTCCCAGAGTCACAAGTATGAAATCATTTCAGTTTATAAGGACACTGTGATCAAATGATTGCAAATTACAGAAAGCCTCGATGATCCAGGTGTTGACTCAGCAATGTGTGACGTAGAGCAGTGCCCTCCTGACCCCAGGGTATTTAAACTCCTTGTAGCAGTGGAAGCCGGACGAAGTGTTAGCTTCACAGATAAAAAACAATGGCACACATTTCCAGCGAAGTTAAGAAGATTAGTTTTTTGATTCAGGCACATGAGAAAAGTGTTTCCCTTTCTTCCTTGAAAGGTGAGAGGGTGCAGGAACGTCAGCATATAAATAGAGCATTACAGCGCCAAACTTCCGTATCCGACAGCTCACCTGTAGCCCGGGAGGGGAAATAACTCCAAAAGGCCTTTGTTGAAAGGAGTCATAATTAAGGATACAGTTTTACAAAATTGCATGCGTAGCGGGGGCGGCGTGTAGCGCCCTCCCAAGGGAGTATCAGCACGTGTATATTTATTGAGGAGCTATGGGGGTTCATAAAAGCAGAATCTGAGGGACATGAAGCGAGCTCCTGTATCCGCCACGAGGCAGTGGCTCCGGAACCTGAGGGGGCCCCCTGCAAAGTACCTAGAGGGGCCGGCCCCCGGGGACCCAGTCAGCCCATCAACAGTGCTGGAGGGTGGGCCCTGGACTCCCCCCGCACCCACCAAGGCATTGGCACGTGCATTTTACCCAGCGGGCAGCCCAGAACGCCACACCCAATGGTTCCTGCTAGATCGAATCTGTACTTATTAGAGTTTAGACGCTCGGCGCTGACATCAGCTGTGCAATGGCTCCCCTCTTATTTAGCAACGGCAGAGGTGCGGTATGAAGCGCTATATAACAAGTTAAATTATTAAGCAATATCACAATGGAGCTTAGAAAGGGCATTGCAAAGACAATTCCAATATCTATGAAAACTAGTTTGACAGGACACCCTCGTAAGATTAGAAACCTGTCCCAGGGCTCAACTCTGTGCTCGTCCCATCTGTCCTGGCACTCACCTCATCACTTCTAACCATTACTGCCGCCCAAGACTCTTTTATCGTGCCTTGTACACCCATCCTTTTCTTCCACCCCTGCTGCTCTCGTCATTTGTACTTCCATTCCACCCGCTCTTCCTGTTCACTTCCACCAGTTGCTCCCTAACAACCTTTGACTCCACCCCATACCCTCCCAATCATGACTTCATTCCACCCCTTCGCTTCTCAATATTTATGTTCACCTCCTGTTCACATGATGCTTACTTCCATTCCCTACTCACATTTCTTCTTTTTTACGCCCAACCCCTCCGTCCTCCCAATCTTTCTTCGGGCCTCTTCGCTCTTCCAATGTTTACTTGCACTCATTCTACCCCCTAAACTTTACCCCCAGTCTCTGCCCCGGGACCCTCTGGTCTTTTACTCTTTACTTCCATCCTCTGGCCTCATAATGCTACTCTGCCCCTACTCTCAGTCTTTACTCCCACCCTCTCTTACCTCACGTTCTTTACAACCACCAGCTCTACTTTCCTGGTGTTTACTTCTACCCCCACGCTCTTCAACCTTTACTCCTGTCCCTCGCCTCTGCAATATTTACTCGAATAGTTCTCGCATTTGTGTGAGATTAAGCTAATGGCATTGTAAATGACTGCCATTTATTTATCTGTTTTCAAAACCAACACATAAATACAACATTTGTCATTTACAATGCCAATAGCTCTAACTTTTACAAAGGCGAAACCGTTGCATTGTAAATGCTTGTTTAATAATGGCATTACGTCCTTCCATCAAGAGAGTAAGTTTTATTTATTAGTCCACTTGTGACTTCAATTTCAGAATGGTCAGCCATTAGGGCATGGTTGAGTCATGGTAGCTCACCCAGCTCTAAAGGCATCCCCCAAGCATGCAGTCTACCATGAAAAAGCCACCATGGTCATTCCTGCCCAGTGAACAAGTCCCCCATAATCGCTATTACAATAATCTTGTTTGCAGGAAATCAAAGCTATTGTAGATGAAGTGCTCTGCTATAATATAAGCTAGGGGGAAAGTGTTCTCAGCACCTTCAAATTACATCATCTCCATTTTAATAAAGCTTTTATTGGTGATGCTATAAGGAGATCTTGATCAGTCGTGGCTTCCTGTATGTTAAAAACAATGGACGTTAGACCTACATAACATAGAGCACTGTCTGGCATTTTAAACAAAAAGGCAATATTTTTAATTGTCACAACATCCGCTAATAATGCACCTGAGACCCCATAAAGCTTGAAAATCCAATGGTGATTTAGGATACCTAGAAGGCTGGGAATGGAAAAGAGCCCTGCAATAATCATGAGAAGTAGCTATCCGGGCTGGTTCTTTGCTAGTAGATCTGAAAGTACTGCATAAAGTCTATTGTCCACACAGGAAGGTGATATCCTTCACATTATATGGTAAATTCCTAGGCTTTATCAATTTTGGAATGGTATAATACCTCACTTGTCTCAAGTAAGTGGAATCTCTGTGGATGCAGAGGCAAATATAGTGATCATATGCATATTTCACCTGATTCTTAAATTTAAATCTCAATACAAATATTTTTTTTTAAATCATAACTTCTTGATTTTTGGATGCATGAAATGGGCACAGGAAGAGTCCCTTTGCTGAAAAGTGAAAGACAGATGCCCTTAAACCTTAATTTCCTTTACCCACTACTAGAATCTCAGTGTTGTTCCTATAAAACGTGCAATCATCCTTTCATTAGTGAAGGGAAGCTCATTGATGAGATGACTGTGATCCATCCAGTCCCAAAACAATTTATTCATAGGGAAGAATGGTGAGTAGTGATGAAGGTAGGACATACACTTTTGGGAAGGCATATAGGTGAAACAATGATAATCCCCACCGAGACCAGGAAGACGGTCACCCAGGCCCTCGTCACCAGCCGTCTGGACTACGGCAACTCCCTCTACGCCGGAACCACCGCCAAACTCCAGAAGAGACTCCAGCGGATCCAGAACACCTCAGCACGACTCATCCTGGACATCCCCCGCCGCAGCCACATCTCCGGACACCTGAGAGACCTGCACTGGCTCCCGGTCAACAAGAGAATCACCTTCCGGCTCCTCACCCACGCACACAAAGCCTTACACAACCAAGGACCAGGATACCTCAACAGCCGCCTCAACTTCTACGCTCCCACGCGCCAGCTTCGATCGACCAGCCACGCCCTCGCCGCCGTCCCCCGCATCCGAAGAGCCACCACAGGAGGAAGGTCCTTCTCCTACCTGGCCGCCAAGACTTGGAACTCCCTTCCGACCCACCTCCGCCTGACCCAGGACCACCTCGCCTTCAGGAAGCAGCTCAAGACCTGGCTATTCGAGCAGTAGCGGACCCCCCCCCCCCCCAGCGCCTTGAGACCCTCCGGGTGAGTAGTGCGCTATACAAATGCTCTGATTGATTGATTGATTGATAAAAGAAGCGTTTTCTGTAGCAATAGTCTGTTAGCATTCTATGAGAAAGTATAAAACCCAAGTACAGTTTTTTTATCAGTCAACTGTGACTGACTCACAGGGGTGACTAAGGCGGTATAGTCAATTTTTTCAAACACTGGGCAAGTCGGGTGGACAGCAGATAGGCGTGCGTTAAGATGTCTTTGCGGTCAGGAGCAGGCCGCTTGGGGAGGTGATTCTGGGACAGCTGGGCCACTCACGAAGTGGGTCTCAGGGGTCTCAATGTCTCTTGATGAGTGCTTGCTTCCTGGGCCATTGGAGTCTGGATTAGACTCTTCGTCTTGGAGAATGCTGCAGAGGGTCCGTTACCCCAGGTATTGGTGCAGCACAGCTCTGGTAGGTCCTGGTTTCTCCAAACTTGAGGGAGAGACAGACCTGACACTCCAGAGCTGGTGTACCACTTTTGGTTTGAGTGCTGCATCGGAGTCGCCAGGGAGCAGCAAGTCGGTAAAACCAGAATCTGAGGTTCGGTGCCTGCGACTGAAGGGGAGCAGCAAATCGGCTCCAAGGAGGTTCTTTGGCAATTTGTAGAAGGCTGGATTAGGTCTGGAGTTCTTGGAGGCCTCACAGTTGCAGGATGAGACAGCACACCACGGTTGTCGAGTCCTTAAGGCAGCAGGCTAGGTTTGGCACCAATTTTCTGCGGCAGGGCTTCAGTCCTCGGGTCAGCAGCTCTTCTTTGTCCATTTCTTCTCTGTGTCCGTCAAATGTGAGTTCAGGGTCCAGGGATGCCTCCAAAATACTACATTTAGAGGCGTTGAAGGAGGCGACAAGTAGTAGCCAATGGGCTACCTACCTTTAGTGTGTCTACACCCTCTATGCCCCCCTGGCCCTTCGAAGCAGTTCCATGAAAACGTACCCTCTAGTGTGGCCGATCGAGTTAGCACCACCTCCAATTTTACTCTGCTAGGCGACTTTAACCTTCATTTTGACTCCCCTTCAGACCACACAGCCGCCACCTTGGCAGACGATCTAGCAGCCCTGCAACTCACTCAACGTGTTACTACTCCCACTCACGTCAAAGGCCACCTGCTGGACCCTGTTTTCAGCAACTGCCCTGATCTATTAGCCGGTCCACTAATCCCTCTGCCCTGGACAGACCACTTCCTGGTCCCTATCAGCTGGACCTCGCTCAAACCATTATCAACTGTACCCACTACGAGGCTCATGCGAGCCTGGTCCCTTCTCGCGGTTGATAACTGGTCTACCAAACTTGCCAGCACTCAACCCCGTGATCAGGAGGATCCTGACCTAGCCAACCAGGCCTACGTTAACTGGATCACTGAAACCCTAGACGCGACACTCCCAATAAGTAAGATTACGCTGAAGCGCCCCCACAAAACTGCCCCTTGGTACACGGAGGCTCTCAGGGACAAGAAACGTCTATGTAGAAGGTCGGAAAGACGTTGGCGTTTAGATTACTCGGTAGACAATAAAACCCGCTACCGAGAATCTATCGGCGAATACAAAGCCCAAGTAAAAGCAGCCCAGGCCACCTACTTCTCCAATAGAATACTGCTGGCCAAGTCAAAGCCTAAGGAGATTTTTCAGATCGTCAAAAAGCTAATGAATCCCCCCCCTGCCCCGCAGGCCGAAAAAATCCACCACTCACTGCAATAACGTTGCTGAGTTCTTCTACCAGAAAGTAAATACTATCTACTCAGCCTTCCCCCCTAAAAAGATCACCTCTTCAATCCAATCTAATAAACCCCCAGCTCCCCCCCTTTTTTACCTCAACCCACTCTGACTCATTTTCCCTTACTAGACTCTACAACCCTTGAATCATTAGCGCACAGAGTTAAATCCGGCTCTACGGCCGACCCAGCCCCCCCGGACATAATAATGGCTGCTTCCCAGATCACCCTGCCTACTATTAGGGAGGTATTAAATGCATCCATTACCTCCAGCACTGTCCCGACCGTCTGGAAGCAGGCCATGGTCAGATCTTTACTGAAGAAACCCAATTTAGACCCGACTGACCTGGGTAACTACCGTCCCATCTCCCTGCTCCCATGGGTGAGCAAGGTCTTGGAAAAACACATAAATCAACAGCTAGTAAGCTTTCTGGAAGATCATCACCTACTAGACCCCACCCAGACGGGTTTCAGACCGAAACACGGGACTGAGACCGCTCTCCTCATGGTCACCGAGGAAGCTAGAAAAATCCTGGATCAAGGAGGATCAGTGGCAGTGATCCTCCTTGACCTAAGTGCGGCGTTTGACACGGTCAGTCACGACACCCTACTGTACCGTTTGTCCTGCGCCGGGATTAAGGATGAAGCCTGGTCGTGGTTTAAGTCCTTTTTAGAGGACAGATCTTTTAGAGTCTTTGAGGGTGAGTCCGTGTCCTCCAGCAGGCCTCTAAAGTGCGGAGTTCCGCAGGGCTCCTCTCTGAGCTCCGCACTCTTCAACCTGTACATGAGGCCACTGGCTGAGGTCGTCCGTCCATTCGGGGTTAAGATCATCTCTTATGCGGACGACACGCAGCTGGTGGTCTCACTGGCGCAGGAGGCCAACCGGCCTAAGCCAGGTGGGCTTAGAGAATGCCTAGAGGAGGTGAAGACCTGGATGTCCTCATCATCCCTCAAGCTGAATGGGGACAAAACGGAGCTGATGCTCCTAGGCAACCCAGATCTCTGCCTCCCCGCCTCTTTGTGGCCTCCGTGTCTGGGTCTTCCTCCATCTCCCAAAGACAATATCAAGAGCCTCGGAGTGTGGTTGGACAGATCCCTGTCTTTCAACGTTCATGCCACAAAACTGTCAGCCACCTGTTTTGGCATCATGAGGATGTTAAATAAAATCTTTCCCCTCCTTCCCATGGAAGCCAAACAGGTGGCTATACAGGGTCTTATACAGTCACGCCTTGATTTTAACAATGTGCTCTATCTCAGTGCCCCAGAGTACACCCTGCGCAGGCTGCAGACAGTGCAGAACTGCGCAGCGCGCTTACTGCTTAAGATCCCTCGGAGACAATCAGTGAGGGCCGGACTGGTTAGCCTTCATTGGCTTCCGGTTCGCCAGAGAGTTCTTTTTAAGGCAATGTGCATAGCCCATCAAGCTTTCTGGGACACTGGCCCTAGCATTACCCGCGACCTAGTCACCCACTACACTCCCAACAGAAGTCTTCGCTCCAGCCAGACCTTTCTAGCAGTGGTTCCGAGAATAAAAAGATCCAGATCGGGCGGCAGGACGTTCGCCCACAATGCGTCCAGAACTTGGAATACCCTGCCACTGCACCTCAGAGCCAATCCCAATCTCTCTGTGTTTCGTAAACAGTTAAAGACCTTCCTTTTTAACTTACCCCTTTAACTTTAGCTAACCTCCTTCACAGCTCTCTGGTAGGTTCTGGTTATTTTTAGCGCTTGGACGCCTCCGGGAAGCAATTCGCGCTCTACAAGTCCACATCTAATCTAATCTAATCTAAGTGACCACTTACTGTGGGAAGGGGCACTACCCTGCCCCTAATTGGCTAATTCCCCCAAGATGGAGGGAAATGAAAAGGGGGATTCATTACACCTGCCCCACCTTAGGGGTGGTGCTGGCTGAATGGGGATCCCCTTCCTAATTTACCTAATTTCTCCACCAGTCCTCCGCCAAATGTGGAGCAGGAAAGGGGGGTTGGCATCCTCCACTAGCTGTAGCTGCCTGGGTCAGATTTTAGAGGCGGCATTGCCTTTGAAGCTTCCCGCCCTGGAAGGCCATCCTGACCTGGAGGAGGTGTGAAGCATCTCTGCCCCAAAGAAGGCTTTGTTCCTGGTCTTTGAGAGCGCTAGTGCTCACCCTGTGAGGTTAGAAACATGTCTGGTGGTGGCAGGCTGGCTAAGACTAGTCAAAGACCACACCAGTGCTTGGTAGGTTTTCAAGGGACTCTCTAAACGGTCTCCTGTGTGCATTTAATAATAAATCCAATACTGGCAACAGTGAGGATTTGTTAAGACAAGATGTTTGGTACCAAACATCTTAGGGCGCAGTGAAGCCATCATGGAACTAGGAAACTCGTAATGACAAGTATCCAGCACATATACTCTCTATTGCTTACCTCTGAACTTACAATATCCAAGAATGGACTTGTTACTGTAGGGTCGTATCTGCTCATACGGATATGTCCACACATGAGATATAGTGAACCCTGCCTTAGGGATGCAAGGCCTGTAGTAGGGTTGACTTACCTATACCTCATGCATTGTATGGTGGCATTGCACGCAAGGCTGTTTGCCAATGTCGACTCTTCGGTTTTCTCTGCATCATGACACGCAGCGTGCAATGGCAGTTTGCATGGTCTTGGTGAGGGGTCTCTAGGGTGGCACAATTTGTGCTCCACCCACAGTCTCTTCAGTACCAATGCCCTGGGTACCAAGGGTACCTTTTACTAGGGGCTTATAAGGGTTGCTAAAGTGGTGCCAGTTGTGGTACATTTTTAGGGAAAGAACAATGGTACAGGGAGCCTGGTTGGCAGGGTCCCAGTACACCTCAGTCAAAGTTGCATCAAGAACCAGGCAAAAACTGCGGAGGTACTGCAACAGACACCCAACTTCTCACAGACTCTATGAATAGATCCTTCAACAACTCGCCAGGACAGGCATTACAGCACACCCACTGCAGCAACTAGTTTGTATCAACACATACAGCTTTACTGCGAGACAGAATCAAACATGAAAAACAGCCGGGGAAATACTGTTACCCATGGACTCAGTATTTCCTTTACAGTTGTCTTTCACAACTTTCACTTTCCCAATAAGAATTGAGGTAATATTCAGTAATTTGTTTTGTGACCAGTAAAACCATGCAGTATATTTTCCTCACTGTTTTGTGAGTGTAAAAAGCAATTTGTATAGCCAAATTCACATGCCTGAGCACAATGTGCCCCCAACCTGTAATCTGAAATTGGGCATAATATATTTTTACACCCCATTTCAACAATACCATTCCTCTTATAATCCCAGAATGAAAAGGTCTGCTGCCATATGATTAAACAGGTCTTCATGGGGAAATTTAAAATACATCCGATATAGTAAATGTATTCAGTTAACACATCATCTTATATTTTATTACTTCTGGCACTTCTGTACCACAGTTGTTACTTGTCCACTTGCACATCAATTGCAGTATAAGTAGTCTGTCATCTACAGTCAAGCTATAAAGTGATAGTATAGTAACTAAGTTTGTGTAGTACCTCTGGTTTCAGCCAAGCTTGAAGCATTCCCTGGATCTCATTTTTGGATTCGCAGATAGAACATTCTTCAGCCGGCAGAAAATCCCTTTGCAGGAACTGCTTGAACTATAACTAGATGGCTATCAAAAGGCTAATCCACCAAATAACGTCAATTTCATAAATATCACCTAGGTCCACAGTACACAATATGTGCATTTTCATTGTTTGCGCCGGTTGCACCTTTAAAAAGGTGCGCCCGCCGTAAACAATGAAAGTGTCCCCTGTTACGATGAATGCGCTGTCCCCTGGGCAGCTGCAAACTCACGCTGCGCATTCAGGTGAAAAACGGAACAGCTGCTTTACAGCCGTTCTGTGTTTTCAGAGTGCAGGCGGCAACCCACCTGTACTTTTGATGGGGATTAGAGATCCCCTTGCAGGCGGATGCCGTCAGTGACTGCACCTGTCTGCAAGGGAATGTCTTGGGGGTCCATAGGGACACCTTTTCCTCCTGCAGAGGGCTGCTCTCAGGAGGCACACTGACAGTGCACCACCTTTTAGATGGTGCGCTGCCAGTGAGCCCCCTGAGGGCTTCTTTGCCTCTGTGCCTACGTCTGTAATACAGCGCTGGTGCAGAGGCAAAGGGATTCCCTCATTTGCATGGACCACGCCCCCATGAAAAAGAAGGAACCCCCTGAAGGTAGCCCTGGCACTTTATGTGCACCAGCGCTATCGGAATTACAGAAGGGACCTCACAAGCGTCTGCGGACCCTTCTGTAATACCAAAGTGCCCCAGACGCACGCAAACCGGACACAAACGCCTGTTGCGCCCCCGGGGCACTTTCTGGAATACGGCCTCTAGAGTCCTATGGCATCACTTCACCAATTCTTCTCATGCAAAGATCGCAGTGGAAATGGGTGATCAGAGATGCTCCTTCCCACATTGCTCATTGGCATGTGCTTTGGTCTCTGCAAGGTATGCTCAATGCTCGCTCTGCACCCAATCCTCTATTCAAAAGAGAACTTATCGTGCTTTGGAGATAAGCCCTCTGCGCACTCAGGTGTCTGTACCCTTAGGTGGCAAACTGGAAACCATTCACACTCTAGGAATCGTTGGGTCTTCAATATCCCCACCGCATGGCACCTTAAAACACCACTGCATTCCAACTAATGTCATCACTGCACACCAGGGATATGTTTTGAACATCACCCTTTTAAGGAACAAGATGCTGCTTGACAGATTAAGTATCACATGCTTTAAGGAGGGTCAGCCCATTGAACAATTTATCTGTAGGCAACCTTAGTTGAAGTGTAGTTCAAAAGTTCAGTCTATCAATCAGTTGATGCAATGCTTCCCTTATGCTACCAGTGATACATTGTCAGTTCTGCTATTTCACAATATCAAATTTGTTCAGACCATGGTTCAATTCCCCGTGCACAGACAGCAGTCCATTTGCCTTTGCGTTGAGGTTTAATTAACCTCACGTGCAGTGTGTGGTGCTGTACATTGATCAACAATTGTAAAATCACTTTCTTCAAGCAAACATTAATCAGCACCGGATCTCGTATTTGCTTCTGCTCCATTTGTTATGAGGGCCTTCTTGCGTACTAGAAGTTGTAGTCTTTTTTGTGATACTTTTTATTTGATCAATTTTAACAGCATTACAGTAACCACGTTGCAAGACCTACGTGTTCTGGACCAAATATTATCATAGTATCTATATATTACAATGGTTGACAAATATGGTTTAGAAGTTGTAGTCTTAATTTCCTTTCATTTAACCATCTGGACTAACACAAGTAATATCAATGTTTCTAACAGAAAAGCCCACTACTAGGGACATGATGGTGTGACTTTTTACAACTAAGTGGCATCCTTATATCTTGTTGTCTGGCCGGATCCTGCTAACAGGCGAGGTGCCTCTTTCAGGCTGTTCCTTTACCAAGATTTACCTCTTTGTCAGAAGACATGTGTTTCCAGTTCATGATTTGCTTCTCAGTCATACCCTATTGTTTTATGTCTGTTTTACCTCCAACCTGTCATCAAGTGGACTCTTGTCATTTGTGCACCTTCAACCAATACCTATGTTTTTAGTTAACACAATGTTGCATTGTAGGACTTTCAGTTTCAATTAACTCGGTGAAAATGGACTCCCAAAAAATCCCACTGTGCAAATTGCTGTTTTCCTACAAGCAAGGATTGGCTAAAGATGTCACACAAGACAAGGACATCTTGGTTGCTTTGCCTCTGTTCAGGAGGCAGGCTTTGTCCCTCTGTCATGCTGTATTCACTGTCAGATGTCGATAGATTTTCTTACAGACGTTGCTCCTCTGCCATCCTGTGCATCTTAGGTTGTGTCTGTTTCTGGCCTTCAGACAAGTTAGCCATTCATTTCCACTGTACGCTGGTGGCATGTCAGGCTGTGATTCCACTCTCGTGCTGTGTTCGCCTAGCATGACTCAAAGCAGCGATAGGTACCTCCATTAGCTGGCTCTTGCAATTTAGAACTGAAGGAACAAAACTTGAGGTAAGGAAAAGGGTATGAAGAACATCTTAAGCTTTCGTTGCCAACATACTGCTTAAGAAATTCTGATAAAACTGATGATGAATTTGGATCTCCATAGAAAAGTGCTCGAACAGAATGCAACTAAGGTATTGTGCCAACTTAACAAAACTAATTCGGTGGGAGGTAAGCTATGCACCTCAAAATACATTTACTGCATATTTATAAGTCAATATGTAGACATTTATTCACTGACTGTTATATCAATGTCAACAGAAATTCATTAAAACAACATGAGGGCAAGCAGTCGCCATCATGCACTGGTGACCACATACACCAAAAGACACTACAACATGTGATACAATCAAATAATATATATTCCATTCTCTCTATTTCAGAACTATTTCAAATCCAATCCAATACTATGGGCAAGTCCCGGGCCAAGTTATGGGAGGCTATGGGAAACATAGGGGTGGACAGAACCTGGTTAACTTTTTGGCAGATTTACACCAGGACACCCGGGCCAATGTACGATATTCCCAGGACTTGAAGGTAACCAGGGAATTTGGAGTACACCGGGGTGTAAGACAGGGCTGTATCCTGGCCCGTTTCTTTTTAATTTATATATCAACAATTTAGAGAACAATCTTTTAAATACAGGCGCCGATTATCCTTATGTTGGGCACAAAGGGTTACCTGTCCTACTTTATGCGGACGCAGCCGTTTTGTTGGCTAGGACTGCAAAAGGGCTCCAATCGCTGCTTGACACCTTTTTCAGTTTTATGAAATCCCGGGATCTTGCCATTAACAACTCAAAATCCTTTGTACTGAATGTAGGCAAAGGACATAATAAGTCGTTTTCATTTTAAATAAACGGGGAGAAGATTCCTACAACAAAAACCTTTTCATATCTGGGTGTCCTGTTCGATAACCAGCTGAAATGGGGACCCGCCGTACAGAGGAAAAAGGGGGAGATAACCTGGGCTAACGCGGCCATTTTTAACTTCGCAAGGAAAATGGGCAAACGGCCAATTGCCGCGCTGTTAAAAATCTACCAGGCCAAGAGCGTGGCGATAGGCTGTTATGGAAGCGAGTTATGGGGGCATACAGCTGTTAATGACCTGGTGGTAGCTGAAAATAATTTCTTGAAACAGCTGTTGGGGGTCCCGAGGGGAACTGCCAATTTTGTAGAGCACGAAGAACTAGGTTCTCCCTATTTAAGTGACATCATAGCACTACGGCCTTTAACATGCTGGTTGACATGCTGGCTTAATAAGGATTTACCGTTAAACCACCAGCTCTTGAGAGAAGCTCTTATATCAATGTCAACAGAAATTCATTAAAACAACATGAGGGCAAGCAGTCGCCATCATGCACTGATGACCACATACACCAAAAGACACGACAACATGTGATACAATCAAATAATATATATTCCATTCTCTCTATTTCAGAACTATTTCGAATCCAATCCAATACTATGGGCCAGTCTCTGAAAATACCGGCATGCTTGTATATCTTGTGGAGGTTTATAAAGCAAGCAATTACATTTGCACAATTCTTATATGAATGAATGTCTTTTTAATATGATTGGTTTCTCTTTGAATGTTGTATGTGAACACTTTTAAAGGTATTTATGCCGAAATAAAGTATAGGATTGATTGATATTTAGTGGAGGTTTATGAAGCAAGCAATTAAATTTGCCCAAAGTTGAACAAAATGTGTTATAATTTGTACATCATTATGGAGATATTAAGATCGTGATCCTGAAAAATACCTCAATAAAGAAAAGTCCCATTTCTGAAGGTCGAAACACATCAATGGTTTTCCTGCTGAGGAGAAAATGTATTGGTGTAGATACAAACTTACCTTGAGGACTTTTGGATAATTCAATGAACACAAAGAAAAAATAAAATATCACCCTTTCAGAAAAATAAGGAAGACAAAATTGTAAACAACGTGTTTGTATTTCAAGAATGAGCCCCCAGAACATATAATAAACTACACCTAGCCCAAGATAGTTTTCTGTGCTTCAGGAAACTTTGCACAAATAAAGAAAGCAAGTCTGTCAGACAATGCGGAGATTTTATCCTTTAAAATATAAATTGTTCAGGTAAATGGGTATTTATGTGTGTGTTTCATGTCAGCTGAAAGTAGCCCCAGAGCAGTGGAATGCTGTGAAGTGGGAAGGGGGTATACATCCAAGGGGGTGAAGGGGGCCACAATCTTGCAGCTAAGATACCTAAAAAACGCACAGCAGACACACAGTGACACAATATTGGGTACATGTCTAGGGGTTGAAAAGAGAGAAAGACAGACACACAGACCTGGAAACTAGAGGAAGGCACGATCTGTCGCAAGCAATGCAACATAAATCTTACAAAAGATGGAACTCGTTATCCTATTATCTTTACTAAATATGAAGTAGCAAAAGAAAGTATTTCTGATGTTTAAAATAAAAGCAACTACTTTAAGAGGCTGAATGATGTACAAAGCTACACATTTCCTTAAGGTGAAACTCGAGAGATCAGAAAAGCTGCTTACATCCAGCCATGCATAAGGCACCTCGGACAGGAAAGTTTACCCAGATCACAAAGGGCTTGCACGAACTACATCGAAGCTGCACCCTCGCTTTCTAGCGTTACATCTTGACATAGATAGTGTAGAAATAAATGCCTCTCAAATATGAACGTTTTGTGAAGGCACGCTGGCTTTCGAATACTTATACAGATACGTCATGGGTCATGGTAATGAAGCATTATTGTATTGTATGGTACTGTAAAGCGAGCACTGCTCCTGCCCAGGCATTTGAGTTCAGTGTGGTCAGTGTCCACCAAGCGGCGCTCGACCGGCCTCGGCGCCTGTCCGCGCATGCGCGCTGGCTGGTTCCAGTCGGCTCCGTTTCTGCTCCCAGGATTGTAAACTGAGGCCGCTGCGGGTCTGTTTCCGCCGTCCAAGGGGCAGAGTCTGCTGGTGAGAGGAGGCCACAGCGGAGGCACTGTAGACTGGAGCAAGGATCCCGGGCATGGCCGTCCCCACGGCGTTCCTACCGATGCTGCTGCTGCTGAGTGAGGTGACTGCCGGTGAGTTAAACCATACAGTGCCGATCGCACCCGACCCGCCTGCTCTGTGTTCATATGACACCATCCCTGCTCTGTATGCCTTTCATGTGTCGATGTGCCTGTTCGTCGCTTGTCTTCTGTGTTATCTACTTTGAGTCCTGCCGGCCCTGCCTGCTGTCCTTGCCTCCTTTATGTTCCCGTATCTTACTTGCTAGGGGTGCCCGAGCCTTCCCTGCCTGTTCTGTGCCTGCTCCGTCTTACTCTTTTCAGTGTGCTTCTGGCCATAATACTCTGTTTGCTTGTATCTTGTTCATTTTTAGGTAATTATGCCCTTGTCCTGCCTGCTTTATGTGTCTGTCCCCCGCCTGCTCTCTGGTCAGCTGCCATCCTTCCCTGCCTAGTCACTGGATGACTGACTCCATGCCCATCGGGATACCTGTTTTCTACCCCCGAACTTTAATTTAACAATCCCGTTTAACTTTGTAAATAAAGACCTAGGTCCGTTCAATGGAATCAATAGACTTAATGCTTAACACAATAGAAACAATGTTTTGTCAAAGGCGATCCCAGGACTGGAGAAGTTTCGTCCTAGTGACTTGAAACTATAACCCTATTCCTTGTGGCCCCATACCTTCCCCTCCGTGTCTGTGTCCACTGCACGCTTGAACCCTGGCTGTCTGGTGTCCGTCTATCCAACTTGTCCTCTGCCAGCTGCTTGAACCTTTCACCTGCCCGTTTTATATTCCAATGCACCGCCTACTGTGTTTTGTGCTATGCCTTCTCTGCCCTGGCTTTCCATTGTGCATGTGTTTAACCTGCCCCTTTGGCTTCGCCCATTTCTTGTTAGGACCACTTGATGACCCCATGACCTCAGAGCACCCTTTTCAGACCCCAGGCTTTATTTAACAAATGGGTGTATTCCAGAATTGTAGTCTTGCTTCCGTTTAATTGGAGTGCTGGGGTTGACATGAACGAAAACAATGATTTGTTGAGGTAAGTCACAGGACTACAGATCACGTGGCCTGATGGCATGGCGTCATCTGATAATCCTATTCCTTGCACAATGTCCATTCTTCCCCTTGGTCCTGCGCCCTGGCTGCCAAATGTGTCTTTGTCCTGGCTGGCAAGCTTGCTAATGCTGTGCACTGGTTGCCAGGTGTTTTTGTAACCTACCTTGCCCGTTTGCTATGTTTGCATTCTGAACCTCTGGTGTGCCAGTCTTGTATATTGCCGTCCTCCTGTTTCTGTGCCATGCCTGCCTCGTCTCCCTGTCTGCTCTGTTTTCCTGTGCCCTGTCTAGTGTTTAATACAAACTCAGTTCATTTAGTTTCTGTGCCTGCTGCATGCAGGCTTCTGTGTGCAAGCTGCAGATTGCAGCTTCAAACCTTAGTAGGCTTATGTAGTCTTTTATCCTTCACAGCATTTTCCAGTCTCGCTTGCATTACAGAAATCCTCTTTAGTACATGATGGACGGCATACTGGTTTGTTAATGATGCAGTGTTTATCACTCATGCTTACACAACTGACATCCTTGTTGGCTGACCTGCTTGAACAGAGGACCTTGTGTGGGTTCAAGATGTGTAAGGAATAATACACTTTTCTGTAAACTTATCAGCCTTTGGTGTCACAAGAGAATAGGGGGCCTTTCCACCTTTTCGTGCTTCTGGTTGTCTGCCTCCTGTTTCTTTCAGACTCACCACAACAAATTTCCACCTTTTGCAAAAGCAACTCACCTTTCCAGAGTGTGTGAAGCGTAGAGGGCTCGACTGAATGAGCGAAAGCTCTGTGGTGCTTTTTAGGTCTCGCCTAGCATTGCAGCGCGCATGCGCTGCTTGCTCTGGTAGAGCTAATGTGATCAGGAGATTTCAGAAGGGGACTTGAAGCCCCGCCCATAATTTTCATTGTCTTGCGTCACAGTTTATGCTAAATGGTGGCCTGCCATTGGAAGTTAGTTTTTTTTGTTGCCGCCCTGTCTCTTCTTTGGACGGCCCATCCGGACAGGATTGTTTGCTTTACGTCTGTCGTGAGGCTATTTCTTATCTCAAGGAGACGTGTATTAGTCTGTGATGCAGGTATGGCGCGCTTTTACTTTCTGAGCAAACATCTTGTGTTGCCCTCAGTGTACCAGCCGGATCACCTGGCAAAACCCTAAGTGGCTTTTAAATAAGTTTGCAATTGGTATTGCATCAAAGTGCCAGGTGCCATTCGCGTTCCTTACCATAAGTGTAAGAAGTGTAGATAATGATAGTTTATTATATACTTAGTGCACGAGGAAGGGGACTAAGTTAAGTTTTGCAGTAATTTAATAAAAGGAATTAACACCTCCTCAAAGCACAGTTTACCCTTCAGACGGTGAGCTTAAAACCTGTCTCGGGAGCCAATCAGATCACGCTTCTCAGAGGCAGCCCATACTTTGCTCGCCACAGCCAATCACAAAGAAAAAGGAAGAGGCTTAACTCTGTAACTCCAGGGACCTCCATAGCTTCAGGTCCCAGAGCCTGCCGCAGCTGCTGGTCTCTGAGTGCCTTGAAGCCCCGCTCCAAGCGGCTTGTAACGAGGATGCTGCTAGGTGGCGCTACCCTCTTGTAGAATGGTCTAGATCGATTAGGTGTAAACTTCTTGTCAATACGGCTCTGTTCGGGGCGTTTTGCACCGGCAGTAATCAGGATTGTGGTAGTTGGTGCAAGTGAGGCCGTTCAGCCCGAGGAAGATGCGTAGTTTCCTCATCTTCGTCCACACCATGCTGTCACTGGTGGCGGCGGCCAGGGAGTTTGCACCTGAAGCCCCAGGCGTCTGAGGCCACGCAGAGCCAGGCTGTACTGGAGCTGCTGCGGCGGATGATTGGGGGCCGGATGGCTGACTTCATGGTGCAGTTAAACAGCTCCCTGGCGGCCCGGAAGAGGGGGCAGACACCTACAAGCTCTGCACGCTGCCCGGTGGGAAGCTGCAGGTGACCGGCAGCACCTGGTTGGCGGCTGCCGCTGTTATCTATAGCTACCTGAAGTACTCGTGTGGGTGCCACATCTCCTGGTCTGCAGCGCAGCTGCGGGTGCAGTCACTTTCCCCCCCCGTGAAGGGCACTGTGACAGTCACCACCCCCAACAGGTAAGGGCAGAGTGTACTTAGCAACATCAGTGTTTGACGCATGTCTTTGAGCCTCGTATGCCTCGTTAACCATATCCCATTTAGGAGATACTATAACCAGCATCCTTGCAACATACACTGGCGGAAACTGGTCCACCGGCCTCGTCAGGGATGTGAAGCTTTATACACATTCTGCAATCACAGTACAGTAACTTTTCACCTCCTGATGCTAAATGCCATGGAAGGTTATACATACAGTAAGATACAGGGCACTTTTCTTAATGGTATCACCAGACTAGAGTATGGCAAGATGGTGCACTTTATTACTACACCATAACATTATAGAGGTCAATTTAGCAAAGTGGCTTCTAGCCACTTCAGTAACATGACCCTGAAAGGCAATATGTCGAAAGCCCTGGAATTCGTAGGACAATATGTCTCACCTTAAACGGCCTGTACAGGCCCAAAGCCTTAGCACTGTCTGTACAATAGGCCACTCTTTACTCTGTTCATGTGCCTCAGTCTCCTTGCATTTAGTCCATTTTCGCCTAGTTCATTATTCTGTCCATGTTATCTTGTACAGATTTGTAGAACGCACTATCACCCGGTAGGATATCCACGTGCACATACAGTGTATCAAAGCAGTGGAAACCACTCAAACACTTCCTTTTCGCCACACGAGAACATAATAAGCAACCCTACCCTCCTGCACCCAGGCTATAACGAATAACTCCTCCCCTTGTCCGGGAGAGAATGCTGGAAGCATTCCACGATAATAGCGCAAGCATCCTCGCTGCACATTCCATGTGAAATTTTTTTAAGATGGTGATTCATGCTAGAAAACTGGGGTACTCTATAAACTGGCCTATCTGGCTTTGTACATAACCGGTTCTTATAATCACTTCACTATCAGATTACCAACACGTTTTCATCATTAATCTCTATACCAGCGCCAAGAAACTGTATAGTGTACGCTGCGCTTCATAAATACCTTTCACATCACATCACATTAATGCATTCTTTTATTTTTTGCTCTTGACATCCATTCTTTTGTCAAAATCTATTTAATAAATGCCTGTACTGCTGTGGAATAAAACGTGCATCTTTATTTCATCTGCATCCCACTAGACCAAATTTCTTCACAGTTTTCCATAATTGGGGTGATGTGAGCCCTACACCCTTCTGGTGGTCTAATGATAGCAGCTGCTCTGAGTAGCAGGTTTTCTCCTGTGCCTCTTTCACCCTTTCCCCACCATACCTGGTCATCACCTGAAACAGGCTCTGTCCCTTTATGAGAAAAATAACCCCATGTTGACAGCAAGCGGCTTACAGCGTGTAAGCACTGGACATAGATCCACACCTCTTTGCTTGTGCCCAAGGACCTTTCATAGGGGCCCGAAAAGGAGTCCTTTCAAGACACCTCGCTTGCAATGCAATAGGTCTCGCAATCCCCCAAGTTTGAGCTATTGACATTGCAATAAAAAAATTTGTAAAAACATAAATAGTAGGCATTGTCAGTTACAATGCCAATAGCTTAAACTCGTGTAACTGCGAGACCTAATGCTTGTTTCATATTTGCAGTGCTTTAATGGTGTATTTACTGTCAGGTATTCACTATCTGCACTTCTTTAATATGATCGCGTGTAGGCATATTTGTCCACTTGTCTCACTGATTAGGTTAAAGTCAGATGTTTAAGAGGGCGATTACATTAAAGTGAATTGTGAAGGAACAATTTTTTAGGGTGATATAAGTTTGTAAAGAGGGTGGACTCATTGATTTGTTTGTAGGCATTTTGTTTGTCAGGAGGGTGAATATGAGTGAGAAGAGGTCAACACCCACTAAATGAGGGTAAGCTGTCATGTCTGTACCAGCATGTCTTACCAGTGGTGCAATACTTTTAATGGGAGAGTACTAGCTCCTCTCAGTATCAAAGAAATCCTGGAGACACTGAGAACAAGTGCTTAGTAATTTTTATTTAAAGCACTAGATATGTGACATAGATTGGGCTATTGAAACTTTTGCCTTTCAGCATGCAGGGTCATGGGGAAAATGAAGCAAAACCCTTTGAGTGAGTTTGAAGCTGTGTGTTTAAGATGTGTATTCGTCTGTTTGTATTGGCGTTGAAGGGCCCTTTGCATTCCATGAACTTTCGTTTTTTTTTCACGAAGGAGAGAGCCCCACTTCTCTAATTGTTCCAAATTTTCAGATTGTGGCTGATAAAAGATGTGGAGAATTTAGTCCGAGGTACTGCCATGCACTTCTTTCCAGAATAGGCAGAAGATCGGTCCCAGTCCTGTTGTGCGCAGATGATGCTGTATTGTTAGCTCAAACCCCCAGAGGCTTGTAGGTTTTATTGGATGGATTCTTGGCCTTCATGAGTGGGATGGACCTCTCACCGAATTTGTCAAAATCGTATATAATGGAATTCGGTAAGCAGGCCACTAGAAACAATACCTATAAAGTAGGTACTCATAGGCTAGCGAAGGTCCCGGCCTTCTCATATTTAGGTATTTTATTTGATGATACGCTCAATTTTAAACTGTTGCAGGAGGGTAAGACACTTGATATGAGAAAATCAAAGGGAACAATCGCAAATTCTGCACATAGACTAGGTACATGTTCGCTGGGGCTAATAGTATAATTGTATAATTCTTTCTGCATTTCTAAGGCGCTATATGGAAGTGAGGTATGGGGTTATGTAGCGGCTAACATTCTTCAAACCACAGAAAATAAATATCTCAGAAGAATTTTGAAAGTGCCCCAGGGTATTGCCACGTACACAGTACACGAAAAATTAGGAATGAAGTATATACTGGACTTGGCTGCTGTTAAACCGTTGTTATGTTAGGTGAAGATTTGTACTAGCCAGGAGGTGGGGTTTAATCGATTAGTGATTGAGGATTGTCTCTCTCACTCGATCATGGTTTAAAAATCCCATGGCTAGGACACGTTAAAGATACCCTTACGGCTCTAGGTAAAGCAGATATCTTCACACGACATGACACAGTGAAATCACAGGATAAGCACATAGTGAAAAAATGATTTTTTAAGCATGCTATGGCCTCTAGGGAGGAAAAGGAGCTTAGAAAACCCCGGGTAAGAGATGGGCATGTCCTAGTAAAATCAGTGTTTGGAATGGAGATTTATTTATTGATTTTAACAAATGCTTATGATGGATTTTTAATTTCCCATTTTAGATTGAACCTGTTGCATCATTTATTGGCATCATCTCCTGGCTTTGTTGTGCATGTTGAAGACAGGTCCCTGTGCCTGCGACAATAGGTCTCCACAGGATACCCTACACTTTGTTTTTCTATATAAATATTTTGCGTACCCAAGGTGACTGTTTCTTAAATCACCTTTAAAAGACATGAGTTTTAGGCATGCCAGTGTAGCTTTACATTATCTAAAGCTTCTGCCTAATGGCCATACGCTTTTTGTTGTTGTTTACTTTTTAAGAGCTGCACAAAAGTCTAGACATTCTAGAGGTGACTAAATATGTATGGTGATTGTATTTGCACACTCTTTGTGACAAGCTGGCTCTAATGAATATGTCCAGGATTTTAACTGTGGGTCCTTTTTGTGGCTACAACCAGAGCGGCTTGCGTTCCTGTACTGTATCTGGATTCTTAATTGATGGTGGAAGTGATTGCTTAGTATTTTATTTATTTATTTATTTTAAGCTTGTAAAGCGCACGGCTACCCCCGACGGGGGTGTCCCGGCGCTGCAGACTGCAGGCTAGAGAATAAGGGAGGCACTTAGAGGCTAGTGAACAACCAGGTTTTCAATTTACTACGGAACACTGATTCAGAGGAGATAAACCTAAGATCCAATGGGAGGCTGTTCCAAAGCTTAGCGGTCATTACGCCAAATGCTCTGCCACCCATTCTGGATCGGCGAAAGCGTGGGGTAACCAGAAGGCGCAAATTGTTCGACCTCAGAGATCTAATAGACTGGGACAATTTGAGCCTATTTCTTAGATATCCCGGGCCCAGCCCATTAAGGGCCCTAAAGGCAAAAATCAGAGCCTTGACCTGGATGCGATGGGCAATAGGAAGCCAATGTAGCTTCCTTAGATAAGATGCGACCGAGTGGCGATAGGGAATATTGCCAATCAGTCTAGCCGCCGCATTTTGTACAATCTGCAGGCGTTCAATTTGGTACAAGGGGGCGCCTACATAAAGACTGTTCGCGTAATCTAAGTGTGAGGTGATCAGGGCATGTATGATGGTTCTGCGAGAGTCCAGCGGGAGGTAGGGAAAAATCTTCCTAATCATGCGCAGTTTGCCGAAACAAGCTGCCGTGACCTTATTAATTTGCGATTTGCAGGAAAGTGCATTGTCAAATTGAAAGTCCAAATATCTGGACTGGGACTGGGGGAGGATCAAGCTCAGTCGGCCACCACTGAATGGCAGGCAGAGGAGTTTTCTGATTAAAAAATAAGACCTCCGTCTTATCCGTGTTAAACTTAAAAGGATTAACGGTCATCCAGGAGCAGATATTGCTGAGACAATGGCGACAATTAGTGAAATTAATGTCAGAGCGATCTCTAAATGAAAACACAAACTGAGTATCATCAGCATAGGAGATCACTCTGACCCCCCAAGATTCCACCACCTTCGCCAGTGGTGCAAGATAAACGTTAAAAAACAGAGGGCTCAGCGCAGAGCCCTGTGGCACACCACAAAGTAGGGGTTTACCTTCTGACTCAAAAGGTCGGAGAAAGACCTTCTGAGTCCGGCCTTTCAGAAAGGATCTGATCCAGGTCAATACAGATCCTCCAATACCAATCTGGCCCAGTCGATCCAACAGTATCTCATGAGATATCGTGTCGAAAGCGGCGGATAGGTCGAGGAGGACCAACATGGCCTCCTCGCCCCTATCCACACACTCAAGGATCGTCTCCGACACCTCTAGAAGAGCTGTCTCGGTGCTAAAACCAGCTCTAAAACCAGACTGCGAATCATGCAGAAGTTGATTAGCTTCTAAGTATTCTGCCAATTGTTTCTGGACAGCCTTTTCCAGGATTTTAGCTGGTTTAGGAAGGAGAGAAATAGGACGATAGTTTCTAAATTGCGAAGGGTCAGCGTCCGCTTTCTTCATAATTGGGACTAGCATGGCCTGTTTCCATGCAGTCGGGAATTGGCCAATGCGTAACTTGGTGTTCCAAATAGTAAGGAGTGGGCTAATCAGTGAAGGAGCAACATTGCCCATCACCTTAGCAGGGACGGGATCTAGAGGAGACCCAGATTTGCACTGGGCAAACAATCTAGAAGCAGTCTCAGTAGTAAGCTCTTTTAAGAAAGTCAATGACCCTTTCTGTAAGTCAAGGTCATTAGGAGTGGGGGGAGCCCTAACAGGAGTAAATGAAGAAGATATTTTAGTAATTTTTTTCCTGAAAGTAATCAGAGAGGCCATTACATAAGACCTGACTGGGAGTACTCTGAGCCGCCATGGCTGGGGGATTAACAAAATCCTTGACGATATTAAATAGGGTTTTAGCTGAGTTATCTGCATTCTTGATTTGTTGGGCAAAGAAATACCTCATAGTGGACCATTTTAATTTTTGAAATTTTTTTTGAGCTCTTATAAATAATTTTTGACTCAGAATCATATGTTAGCCGCTATTTGCGTTCCAGCTTTTTACAACGGCTCTTTTTCTCGCGTAAAGCCGGGGAGAACCAAGGTGCAGATGGCCGTATAGTATATGAATGAATGAGGACGTTTTCATGAATGAGGACGTTTTCATGAATGTATGAAGAGTAAGCCAGCTTTAGATACTTAGCTAACCAGAGTCTCCTGAACTGGGGAATATGTTAGGTTTAAAAACCTCATTATTTTTTAGGCGAGTTTTGCACAGTTCTGAATTTTTAGGGTCATGAGTGAATGCAGATAATCGGTCATGAGTGAATGGAGATAGTCGGTGCATTCTAAGTAAGTTCTTTGACCAAAATACCCACTAGTGATATTTGAAAAAAAGGCTTTAGAGCAGTGTTCTCCAAACTGTGGGTCAAGACCACTAGTGGGTCACGATCCTACTGCTTCATGTTATGAATGTAACGCTTCTTTGAAAAGCAGCATTAAAGAAATATACTGAATAAATGCTAAATGAGTCCTCGGTGAACCATTGTTTTAATATATACCTGGGACCTGCAGACAAATGGGCGTATTTTTGTACAAAGCTCTAACTTATTTTCAATATATTCTATTTCAAATTCTGGCTCTATCATTCTGGTTATCCTGTTATAGCAATGTTTAGAATGTAATCCACAGCAGACACTGAAAAAATCTTGCTGATATATTCTGATCGTTCTGTGTGTAAACTGCGGCAGTATAAAGTAAACTATCTAAGCCACTGTGTGTTTCCCTATTTTTACATCTGAAAGCCCCAATGCTAAGAAGCTTAAATGTAATTCTTGAAAATCAAAAAACTAAACAGTAGGTTTTTTGTAAACGTACCACCGAAAGTGGAAATGGCTAAATCATATATGTAGCAATTTAAATATCATGGGAAGCTTTTTCAAATATGTTTCTGTTGCACAAGATGATGCCACCAGGCCCACCGCGCCCTCTTCAAGGGGGGGGGATCACCACAACCATACACCACTTTGTAACATACTTAGTAGCGCACATCGCATCCTCCACTACCCTTGGCAGCAGACGTCAAGAGAAACCCATGTCTGATTAACTTTCTAACACTCCAAAGTATGGACAAGGCAATACACCAACACTTCACATAACAACTAAATACATGACGAAGAACAATTGCATCTAAAATTGAAACAGACATAATTGATGACTGTTTTCCACTACAATTTAAAAACATTGAGATGCATATTAATATAGTAAGAACAGACCGCAAGGAAGAGAAAAATGCTACCTCTTCAAGTAAAATTCCTTCTTCAATTGATATGGTCAACTATCAATAAAATTAGTGGCAATGATTTTAATAGATCCAGATAGTGCAATGGTTTTTTAAATATAGCTATACATTGTAGATTCATAGCTTGAGAAATCTTAGTCAAGAGATCCCATGGAAATAAAAGGTTGCTGGGCCCAAATGGGACAGCTGGTTTCTTTAATGCCTGGTGTCTTGGGACCCATGTTCGATGGAACCTAAACTGGGGACCATCTACTCCTTTTAAGAGTTGACCCTCGAAGAGGAAAATCCTCTGAAACCAAGAAACAAGACAGGCGATAGCATTAGTCCTCACGAGTGTACATGGTTAGCGCGCACAAATGAGGGCAGGGACACTGACGAGACAGGCCTGGCTCACAGCTAGGGACGAAACATGTTGGCATCAAGACAAGGGTATAATTGAATAATTGTTTTTCAATAGAACCCTCCAATTTCACGTTTTTGTTTATACCCGAGGTACCCTGCTAATAAAGACAAGCATTGGCATAGCCAATAGGTCTCGCCTTAGGGACCTTATAAGTGTTTAGCCATGCAGCACATTATCCCCCACTTGACAAATTTCTGTTATGGAACTAGGGCTTATGTAAAGCGCTTTGATACCTTGATTTGTGTTATCTAAAGATGCAAAAATTAAAAAGAAATGAAAGGAGAAGTGCTTGTTAATATATGCTGCTGCGGTACTGGATATGAATTATTGGCTTCCTTTCGTTAAGGCGGAAGGACGAATCCTGCATCAAATTTGCAATTTAAATTCCTTGGCTGCCCCACATCCACTACGCCTCGAATTTGGAATAGTCTCATCCTTTACACTATCCCTGGCTGCAGTTCTCAGGTGGGGTAATTCCCTTCTTTTGGGGGAGGAGGGCACATTTAGGGCTGCCTTGAGAATAGAAATGTTTGACATGCAAAAAGAACAATCAACATTTTTTAGGTCCTTTATATGTGCAAAGGACACATTCGGCATTAGTTTGACTTCCGCTTCTCCTGTGTCCAAACCTGTATTGAAACAACTTCTAATTAAGTTTAGATCCCCTATTAGTTTGGCGAGAGATGCGGCCTCCAGCCAATCCAGGTCCAGTAATGAGGCGGTCATAGGGAGTTCTTTGGGGAACAAACCACAGCCGTACTTAACTTGGAATATCCCTCACGGGATTAGAAGGCTGATACTCCTACTGAGATTTAATTTGCTGCCTCCAAGAGACGTCACTGGTATCTGGGATAGAGAGAAGAGAATATGTGAATTGTGCCAGTTGCAAATGCAAGATCTTAATCATCTGCTTTTTGTATGCCTAAACTATGACAATTCAGAAATCTACATGCTAAAGAGAAAGTTCTCTCTTGAGTTTTCTGCTTTCATTTCTCCACACCACAGCCTCCTCTCCTATTAATCCTTATTCTCTTCGATGGGTCTATGGCATTCAACACTGTTGATCACAGAGTAGTACCCAACATATTTTCAGCACTTGGAGTAGCTGGTACAACACTGAGGTGCTTCAGCTCGTATATCTCTCAATACTTTCGAATTTCCTGGTGATTAACTCGGTCATTCCCTAATATTCTTATACTTTTTTTCTCGGTTTCCTGGGTCTCTACTGCTTGTGAACATTTCTGAAGCTATTTTTTTTGTCCACCTCTTTCTTGGTACCATGATTTCCTCTTTTGCCGTCTCATATCACCTCCATGCTGATCATACATACAATCGTCTTTGCATTTCTTTCACTTACTACATTCTCAAATGCTTACTTCCATTTTCCGTAGGATGGCATTGACTCTTTCTAAGGCTTAACACAAGAAAATCGAGATCATGCACTTCCTTGCCGCTTATGACCTCACTTCCTTGTCCTCACGCATCTCCTTACCTTCGGAAGTCCTTGTTACCCCAATCCCAGTTTGGAGTCTTGCTGTGCCTTTTTAATCGTCCAGAAGCCTTTTCCTTTGACAGAGCTGTTGCTCTTGCAAACTAACTGTCCAATATCAAAAGGATTCACCCACACTTCTCATTCTGTTTCACAGAGTCACTTAACTCCCTACTTGTTAGTGATTTATTTTGGGGAAATTGCCTTCTAGTAGGCCGTCCAAAGTTTGCTTTCACTTCTTTTGCAAACCTAAGCTTTTACACACAAGTGCTTTCATTTATTAGTTTATTTAGCTGTTTCGTAAAGTGCCAACATGTCGCTTTAAAAGCCACCTTGCAGCACTTGGACTCTGAGTCCAGAAATAAAGTTTTCTGCTAAGGTCCACAGTTTTTCTTAAAACTTGTTTTTATTGCAACATTGCACAGAGGTCATATTACATGTTTGCCATCTATATGGCATAGTGTATCATTGGCACGCTATAATTAACAGGTTATACCTTGACAATCCGTTTACGTGTCCATATGTCCCGATCAGTAGTTTCATCACTGGGTGTTTTATGGCTATCACGATGTTCAAAAACCTTTTACACACAGGATTAATACGTGCAACAATACTAATCGTAACTATTAAAAAGAAGAATGAGAAAGAATAATAAAAAGAAAGAAACAGAACCTTGGCAGCGACCGGTGACAGAAGCCATCTTGCAGGTGAAACATAACTTATTTAGGGCAGGGCCATCAAGAATCCGATATTGGTGTCACAGGACGGTCAGGGAAACACCCACCTCTGCTCTCTCAGGTAGGCTCATTTTTTTTTCACCAAAGTGTGAGGGTTGTCTCCTCTCTCTGGGTTGGTTGTGGGGTAATGTGGTTCTACATCTGTGTTGAGCCCTCCTCCCTTTCATTGTGACCATCTATCGCTCGGCTGCAATCCCTCCAACATATGCCCCCATTATTCCAGATCCCTCTCCGCACTCCTCAGCTACTCCCCACTTCCACATGTCCACTCTCCATTTGTCTGTGCGGGGTGGGGGCGTGGGGGGGTGCAATGTATTGCAATATGATGCTTAGCCAGACAGAATTAGGCCTAGAAGTGAAAATTTGTATCCATGCGAGTCCCCTTTGTTGGTGTCGGAAGTACTCCTAGTAGCCACTGTTTGATGGAAGCCGCTACTCGCACTGCTATAGTTGTACGGAGCGCCTGCATCACTTGCAGACAGACACAACTCCAGGTTACATGAATATATGTGGCGGGGTCCGTACTGCTTCTGGCGCATGCCGAGGATTGTCCAGGGGTAAGGTCCAAATTGACCTCTCAGTATTATAAACAGACAGTTCAGGTATTGGCAATCTATAAAACCCATTTCAAGTACCTCACCTCAATTTTGAGGAGAATGTGTGGGCTTATCAATCAATCCCACCCCTTATCTGGCCAGCGTCTCTTGTTAGTTTTAAGCTCAGACACTCTGATCAGCTGATGTTGATTACTTACATGTTCCCAAGCCCTTCAGTGCTTCACCCTTTTGTGTCCACTACTTTTATTTGATCTGCACACCTTAGAACAGCTTTCATGTCGAGCCTATGGCTGTTCCATGCTCACCAACATTCAGAACAGCCATCAAATCCACGCACATCACCAATGACAGACTGCCCCACTTACCTGAGTCATGTCCGCTAATATGTTCCCGTTAAAGCTTGTAGAAGTGTAAGAACAAATTCTGTCTTAGCCAGTGTGTAAATTGTAGATCACATCCAATATACAGTCTTGCCTATCACTTCTTAGCGCCATCTCCCCAAACGTATTTATATGCACACCCAAGCTTCATATGGGCCAAATTTACCAGGACATATGCTTTGTTCCTGATAGGGATGCTTTTTCTGCTAGATTAAATAAATAAGGAAACTGACAAAGCCAAAAGGGGTTGTATTTTGTATTTTGCATGAACTAGATATATGGTTACCAACAGGCAGAGAAAGCGTGTGAATCACCATATAAAGAATGCATGCGAGCAGCCCTGCACAGGCCCATCAAGTATACAAGCATCAGTACACATCAATCAAAAGGAAGGCACAGATAATAACTATTTGCATAAAGGTGGACCACAGAGTGAAATGCACCAGCCAAGTACGAGCAGCTAAGGGCACACGGTGGAGTTTACATGTTGAGGACATGGTGATGTACGCCAAAGGAGCACATGGTGATGTACGCCAAAGGAGCACACGGTGACGTACGCCAAAGGAGCACATGGTGACGTAAGCCAAAGGAGCACATGGTGATTTACGCCAAAGGAGCACATGGTGACGTACGCCAAAGGAGCACATGGTGATGTACGCCAAAGGAGCACATGGTGATGTACGCCAAAGGAGCACATGGTGTTGTACGCCAAAGGAGCACATGGTGATGTACGCCAAAGGAGCACATGGTGATGTACGCCAAAGGAGCACATGGTGATGTACGCCAAAGGAGCAAATGGTGATGTACGCCAAAGGAGTGCACAGTGATGTACGCCAATGAAGAGCGTGGTGATGTGCGCCAAAGGAGCACACAGTGATGTATGCCAAAGGAGCGCACGGTGATTTACGCCAAAGGAGCACGTGTTGATGTACAACAATGGAGCACGTGGTGATGTACGCCAAAGGAGCACATGGTGATGTACTCCAAAGGAGCACACGGTCATGTACGCCAAAGGAGCATGCGGGAACGTACACCAAAGGAGCACGCTGTCATGTACCCCAAAGGAGCACGCGGTCATATACGCCAAAGGAGCACGCGGTTATGTACGCCAAAGGAGCACGCGGTTATGTACGCCAAAGGAGCACGCGGTCATGTACGCCAAAGGAGGACGGGGTGATGTACGCCAAAGGAGCACACGGTGATGTATGCCAAAGGAGCACGCGGTGATGTACGCCAAAGGAGCACGCGGTGATGTACGCCAAAGGAGCACACAGTGGTGTACGCCTAAGGAGCACACGGTGGTGTACGCCTAAGGAGCACACGGTGATGTACGCCAAAGGAGCACACGGTGATGTACGCCAAAGGAGCACATGGTTATGTATGCCAAAGGATCACATGGTGATGTGATTCATTGCAACACTAAAGATGGTCTTGAGGAGGGGGTTGGGTAATGCACCAATGGGAAGCATTGAGTGATGTGCCCCAGGGCCGTCCCGGGTGGGTAATGCGCCTCGGGGAAGCACAAGGTGCGCTGACTGAGCAGTGTCTGCACAGTTAAGGTGCACGGTGCTGTGTGCATTGTTAGGGCTCAGGATGATGTATAGTGGAGTCCTCTGGTGTGTACAGAATAGAGAATATGTAATTGCGCCCCCATTTGGTGCATGACACCTTCAGCCGGGCATGGGATTTTGACATCCACCATTTTGCATGGTTTACTATATACGCATATAAAGGTAGAAGCAGCTTTGCGTTTTAGAACGCAAGATCTATTGCTTCAAATGTGGTACCACACCACATAGGCACACATCGGCTACTCCCATTGATAGGATGATGGAGCGTGGGAACTAAAACAACTCACACATTTTTTTGGGCATATCGCATTTTGGGCATAAAAAAGACTCGAGTAACATTTTCACATCTTTTCATTTTCTCGATTGTCCAGACACGTTTACTAGTCAGTGTTTACATTGCTCTCCAGACAAAAGTAGTCCTATGCAACACATTGTTGCAATGCCGTTATTCATATATAATGCTATATTGTGTTTTTCTATTCCCTTTGGATAGACTATGTCAACCTTGAATCCTTGTGTTAATGCTCTTCCCATATACTGTAAAGCGCTTTGGTACCCCGGGGTCAAGCCAGGGCTATAAAAAAAACTCCCAATAAATAAATAAATGAGATGCACAAAAGAGAGACTCACTGAACCATGTTGCCATCAGGCATTGAGCTGTCTGACTGGAATGATTTCTTTGAAAACTGCATTTCCTTTCTATCAGAGGCAAACCAATGAAAAGATCGGATTCCTTATTATTGATGCTGTGCAGAATCAACAATCAATTCCCGAAGCATGATACTGGGAGCTCAAACAATCACCAACCCTGCAGTTCCATTTCCCATATCAAAACTCCTATTACCTCCATCTGTGAATGCATCCCTAAAGCAACGACTAAAGGATGCTTAAGACATCCACTAGGAGGGCTCTGAATTAATCTGCTAGCAGTAGCCAACCCTGTATATGTTTTTTTCATCGTCTAACCTGGGGAGGGTTATTATTCCTGAACAGGACTATGAATGCTGCTTCATCAATATTCTGAGTCCACAGTTACCTGTATACTCACTTCAGGTGAGCTAACGATAAACAGTACTTCCTTGAATTCACCAACATGCTTGCTTTTCAATGAATCATTTTAATAAGAGGCTTTTCGCTTTAAGAGAAATGGGAAAGATAAATTAGCACATTTAGATATGGTTAAGAAGAAAGTTCTGAAGCTCATAGGTACTTGAAACGAACTGGCACTTCATAATCATTAGGTAGCTCAGAGAAAATGCATGTTACTTGGATAAGAGCAAGCAGATGTGGACAAAGTATTGTCCAAAATGCAGCTTGTGAGTAAATGTTATACATCTCTGTAATCTGTGGCAACAAAAGTGCTCCGCCGAAGTTGAGAGATGTATTTTTTTAATACAGCATTGTATTATTTTCAGCTTATACATATCTATTAGGCAGAAGACCACAGTCGCATAAATGAACATATAATTAAACAGCTTAGTGTTCCCTTCTGCAAATCTCAGAAATTGGTGGTTCCACAGGAAGTTAAGTTGGAGCAAGTCCACTTTTTAAAAAAAGGAACATGGTGAGGGCAGGGGTAATTCTGTAGTTTTTGGTAAAGATTCGGCAAGGCAACCATTTTATAGATGGAGGATTGACCCAAAATGAACGGGAGAGCGTGGATCTGAACCCAAGTTTGTGGGTCGGTGCTCCAACAGGTGCTGAATGTTCTGGTCATACAACCTCCGAGGATTTCTTGTCATATAGACGCCGAGGTAGTTAAAGCAGTCTACTAATACCCGTAGGTCTGCGGCCCACTCCAAGACCAGTGGGTTCAACCAATGGGGTACACCAAAGTATTAGCTTTGTTAATCGTGAGCCAGAATATCGGCCAAAAATGTGAAGCCTCTTGAGAACTCGAGACCCGGATTCTTGTGGGTCATACAAGAACATTAGGATGTCGTCTGCGTAGAACGTGATTCTCTCCGAGACTCCCGGTGCCCAGCCCAGTCCCCTGATCAGTGCATCCACTCTCAACCACCTCACCATGGGTTCAGTCATGATAGCGAATATTAAGGGCGGCAAGGGGGACCCCTGTGTGGTGCCTCTATGTATCCTGAAGTCCTAAAAACGGAAACCTCCTACTTTCACACAGGCCATTTGGTTAATGTATAATAGCTGGACCTTATGATAAACCTAGGGCCAAAGTTCAGTTTAATCAGAAGACAAAACATACAGTCCCAGTGTATGACGTCAAAGGCCTTGTCAAATTCAGCCAGGGGGAGTGCATGTGCCCCAGGCAGTTTCTCTGCCAAGGCCATTGTGTTGTGTGTGCGGCGGATGTTGTGTCTCGTGGTGCCCCGTGGCATGAAACTGACTGGTCCAGGTGGACCAAGGAGTGCACAACCCCCAGGAGACGATTGGGAAGCATCTTAGCCATGATTTTAACTTCAATATTCTGGAGAGAACTAGGGTCCTAGAAAGGACATCAGTCCGATGTGAATCAGGCGTAGGTATGACCACAATTTCTGCTGACCGGACGTCTGAAGGGAGCATGCCTGTTTCCAGGGCTGCACAGAAAGCCTAGGACAGTGGGTGGAGGAGCTGGGCCCTATACGCGGTGAAAAATTCTGCTGGAAGCCTGTTGGGGCTGACCTGAGTTGAGTCAGAGCCTCTTCTAGCTCTTCTTTTGTAAAATCCCCCTCAGAAGAGTTCTTATCTTCTCTCGCTAGAGGGCGGATGGGGCTATTCGCTATAATTTTCTCAGGACGGCACAGTCTGTCTTGTTCTTTTGAGAATATAATGCGGCATAATAAGCAGCAAAGCAACTATCCGTGCCAATGTTGTCTTTCACCTTCTTACCCTGCGCTTTGAAGCCATAAGCAATGGGCTTGAGGTGCATAGTGTTAATGCAGAGCCAGTACAAGGTTTTATTCCTCACTGATCAATGTGACCATGTGTGGCGAGCCACCCAGTCTCACCTCGTTCAGAAGCATTTGTGGGAGAATTACCTAAGTGTGTAGGGAATGTCTATATGTGGGGGATAAGTCAGAGATTGTGAAGAGTCTCTCCAGTTCTAGGATATGAGCTTGGTCACTTCTCGCTGCTGTCGCCTGTATAACTAATAATGTCTCCCCACAAAGTATCTTTAAGCGTCTCCCAAAGTATCTGTGGGGAAGTGATCAAGCCCCTGCCCGTCTCGAGATATTGCGCAAATATAAACTTCAGACTCTGTTTCTCGCAATCACCAGTTGCTTAACCCACCCTGGACCGAACCGCAGCAGCAGTTCCACTGGTGAATAGTGTGATAGAACCGTGGCAAGGATACATGCCCCTATGCCTTGTGTGTCTAGGAGCATGGGTAGAGAAAATAATCCAGCCTCAAGAACACTCTCTGTGCCCTGTAATGAAAGGTGTAGCATCGGTCACAGGTGTATGAGGCCCTCCATACATCTGAGAGATCCAGTGCCTCCAGGAATCTGGCCAGAGGGGACATGCAGCTGGGCTTTTCTCCCGCATCCTTGTATCTGTCCAGTCTCTAGTTCACTACCCCGTTGAGTCTCCTCCCAGTATCCAGGACCCAGTTAGAAATTGTGCCACCAGAGCAGCAATAACTTTAAGAAACTCCAGTGTAAAGGGCATAGGCGCTGAGTATGGATGTGGGTCGGTCATGCAAGAAGCCTAACACCAAAAGTAACTGGCCACGTTATTGTTCTCGTACTGTTATCAATGATCTGTCCGTCCACCATTTGGAACTGTGTATTGAGTTAGGGCTGAGGATATGAAAAGGATATTTGTAAATGGAAAAGCAAGTTTCAAAAGCAGCTGACCAGTTTAATTTTGGAGGTTAATTTTGGAAGTTGACGTCTTCATCTACAGTAATAGCCTCAACCAGTTAGGTTGGTTTTCTTTGTAGAAAGTCTGGATGGGAGAGGATTTGATTATAGGTGTATATGTGAGTCAGTCAGGGAGTTGGCAGGTATCCTGTTTGGCCCAGGGCAATAGAGTGGAATCATGGACCTACAGCTGTAATGAAAGTTTGTAAAAATATTTCTTAAGAAGACTTGTGCACTTTGGAATAAGTTCCTTTCATGTTTATTTTTATGCCCATATTGGATAGAATCTTGGAGATAGGTGTGACATTAATGAGTTCTCAGATCTTGTTATTTGGATAGATCTTGTTTTTTTTATATACTGCATTTTTCTACTTCAGATTAGCAATAACGTAACACTGTTAACACTGGATGTCCGCATTGCTCCACTTATTGGGGATCAATGTATAGACTTTGAATGGAAAGAGACATGGTTTTATAAGTCTGGGATCCAATTCATAAGCTGAGAGTCAAGAACATCAAAGTTTATTTTGCCAATACCCACTAAGCATTAGCAGTGAGCATGTTATGTTTTGGTCAGCCTTTACATAAGCTAGAGTGTTAAGTGTTTTTTTGAAACCCCAAGCTGATGGTGAGTTGTCAGCTAATCACTTTGTCGATTTGGGTATTTTAGTACAGTTTCTGATGGCCCTCTGGTTATTATCACTAACATGAGCTTATGTAGATGCAGCATCCTGGCCATTGATATAGGGGATCGGCTGCTATTGGTTTCCTCTTTGTGTTTATTTATTTTGGTTCTTTGATGTGGTTCATTAAAACCCTAAGCACAGGCAGCAGAACTCTTTACAGCAGGGGCCTCCAACGAGTAGCTTGGGAGCTACTGGAAGCTCTCTGGCACCCACAATGCAGCTCTCAGAGGTGAAGCCAAGCTCAGTATCTCATTCAGAGAGTCTGTGCATATTAAAGAAGACAGAACTGCTCAACTCAACCCCCAGGAAGACAACAATCCAAACCAATGGTAGTCCCTAATGATTATTCTCAAGTTCATACTATTGTTCTACAGTGTACGCCACATGGCCACCTGTAGCCACTCTCAATCTAACTTAAGCACAAGGAGACTGGTCATGTTGTAGACTCTGCTCTATCAGTCACACCAGGTGTGTAAACAATGGTCCATCAAAGAAGAGTGGCACCAGAACCTTGAGCAGTAGCCAGAGTTGACTAATGGAATCATCACTATTTTACAGCAACAACATTTGGTAGTAGCTCTTGATAGTAATTTGGGAGGACTTTCCTTGAACAGAAGTAGCTCTCACTATAGAAAAGTTTGAGGACCCCCTGCTTAACAGTTTGTCATAATATAGCAACGAACAGGCAAATGCAGGCCATAACACATGAATCAAATTCTCTAGTGAATCAAATTCTCTAGTGAGATAGTGATATCTTTGTGGTACACGTTCGTGGAGACCAGTTGTGGTAAGAGGGTACTGATCACGCAGGCTTTTTTAAGTAGTGATCTTTGAGGTCTCTTGATTGCCGAGGCATGTCTTATTTGCTCAAATCTTTGATATATTGATAGAGTATGATTCTTTGAGGCTGGAGGACTTTAGGAATCTGGGCGTGTCTAGTTTGAGTTTTGCTTCTTAATCTGAAATGTTTCCGCCAGAAAGCTGGAGCTTTTGTGATGAGTATTCAGAGTTTTAATTAGCCACAGAAACGGTTTCAGACTTTAACCGCAAAACAAATGATATGTCCTGTAACCAGAAAACTATTTGGCAACCTGTTAATTCAAAGTTTCTTGACTTTCGTCACCTCTGTAGAATATGCTCTGACGGTGAATAAAGTGAAAAGTAAGAACCATAACTGCGCAGAGATGTGAACCAGAATGTTCACGTTTGCATTGCATTCGTTCTTTCAAGTTTGAATCCTCTCTCCTATGCACACTTTCTTGTAGCTTTAAATTGTGTATTTTGATCATGTGTCGTGTAGTAAAAATGGAAAAAATGGTTTAATCCCAGCCTCTCATTTAAGTATGAACAGATTAAAAATATAAAAAATAACTTTTCTAGCCTTCTTTGTGAAAATGAGGCTACACTATATTAGAGACCCTTTATGCCAAATTTTATTTCAAGCTCCTGAAGATGCTGAGGGTGATGTAAATATTAGGCTTTGCAAAGACACGGCTCACAATTTGGGAAGCAGTGGAAACATGGTGTTTGGAACTTCTTCCAAATTCGCACCGTGACGTGCACCAACAACTACTATGCCTGTGATGGCTGGTTCAGCACTAAACTATTGTGGTCAAAAGCATCGTGTAACTCTTAAAAAAAAAAAACAAAAAAAAAATTAGCCAAGGTGTGATACCGAGACCTCTCAAATATAAGGCATGAAAAACTGTTTTTAGGTTTCGGTTGCACAGCGCTTGCACTTTGCTTGTGAAATCTAGTGTTTTTAATATTAATCTTAAACAGGGCTTACATCCTGCCCCCTCGCTTTTCTGTTTTTTTATTGGTTCCTGTGCTTGCCACTTACTTTTCCTCCATTTCTATGGGCTGTAGCATATTATCCTGTATTTACTAATGCTTGTTTCTCATTTTCCTCTCTTATCCGTTTCCCGTAGCCAAAATACGGTTAACATCCGCTTTGGTGGAATTTTTTTTTTATAAAGTTTTACTTCTTTCTGCTATCTCGTCTTGCAGCAGATTTTTATAGCACAACTTATCACCTGGAGAGATTAAGTGATTTGCCCTGAATCACAGGATGTTGAGCCACCAAGACTCAAACCAGGATCTTCAAATCTCGAATCAGCAGCTCTGGCCGATGCCCCACATCCTATCCACTCCCTTTATACTTGTCCGGTAGCTCTTTCCTTCGTGCTGGATGGTGATTGATTAAAAACGGCTTATCATTCCACACAAAGGTGAAACCGATTCATTAACAATGCTTGTTTTTAAGTGCCATCAAATAGCATACAAAGTAAAGTTCTCAGAGTACAGAACAACTGATGCATTTGTTCCAGATACCGACAATGTATCATGAACCATGCAAAGAACAAAATGGTAAAAAGTTGTGGGAGCAAAGTGATTCTTTTACATGAACTCCCTCAACAGTATAGAACACACTTTCAAATGATGAGTTTATTTTTTATTTTCACAAAAGTTTCCATGTCTTAGGGATTTGTGTCTGTATTCTCATACTAGCCTATGACTTTATGTTCCTGGTTATCTTACGCTTACGCTCAGTGCTTGCCAAATACGTTGAGTTTATATTTAATATGTTTTAATCAAACGAATTTCATAGAATAATTTAAACAAACCTGTTTCTTCATCTCTCTGTGCATAGATTCTGTAGTTTTTTGTGGGAGGGAGTCCGTGTTTAATGTAGCTACCAGACACACCACAGCCACTTCAGTTCCAGATTTTTTTGTGGATCTTAATTTAAATTCCCTATAATAAGCCAAAGCTAACAATTTGCTTTTACAAGCAATGCCCATTTCATGGTTGACCCTAGTTAAATAACGTCGATTGGAATCCAAATATCTTTATTCCCTACATTCTTCTTCTATGGTACAACCCAGGCTCAAACATATTGGGAAATCTCACAAACACACAATACTCAACTGCTCCATTGTCTCTAAATTATCTACTTGTTTACTGTTCATTGTACTGAATTATGAGCTGTGTACTGATGCTTATCAGACCTGCACTGTACTATGTGCCCTAACTTGTTTCTCTACCGCAAGCCAATCCTGCTATCAAAGGGCCATACTTTACATTTATTTATATTATTGTATGCTTTTCCTCCCTGCTACAGTTTAGAGGGCAGTTGTGTTACTGGCATGGACTCCTATTATCCTGTAATCCATTATCTATGGCGTTCCCCTGGAACATCTGTATGCACTCTTCTGCCCAACTGGGGCTCGTCCTCGTTCTAGACAAGAACACAATAAAAAAAAATGGACGCTCAGCAGCGCTCTTCTGCCAATAATGTCCACTTCACAGAACTTTAACAATACTAGCTAGAATTCCCTTTTGTGGAACAGATCACACTGGACTGAACCCTTACGCTCTCATATGCACAGCACTAAAGTCATATAGTTGGCAAAGGGCTTCCATCTCAACAGCACTTTTCCTCTTCCCACAAACATGTAGGACCCTTCATATAACTTTAAAAAAAAAAACCTCATGCGCACAGCTTTGATTGAGAGTTATATATTCTTAGCTAGTGAAAGAAACAATCTGCCCTGGCTAGACAGTGAACAACCGCCACCCCAGCTCAGGGAAAACCTTTCTTTCGCAAACCCTACCATACATAACACTACAAACCGCCTCTTCTGGATCAAACTCTATTTACTTTCACGTTAACCAAAATGAATTACTAGTAAACTAGACTTACAACAATCAGTTCTCTAATCACCACACACAATTAAACAAGATTTAAACAACAAACTATAACAGATTGATGGTCCCTAGAACTGTAAAATAAAGGAGTCCGATCTAGAAAGCATTATGATGCCATTTTCCTCATTTGTGGCATTATGCAAATGCTGATAACATAACCCATTATAAAACCACAGTACTACAATATACTATCTCAGTTTTGAAAAGGGTTTCCTGGGAACAAAAGCCAAAACATTTTCGGCGACCTCCCCTCATTAAGAATTCTCTTAGAACAGCGTATCTAGCATGTGGATCTGGAAAGTGGGGAAACATGTCTAGAGTCTCACCAATCTTCTGTTTCTCTTGTTGTTGATCCTTTCCTTGGTGGTACAAAAGATTGAATATGTCTGATTTTTGGTATGAGTTGTTGAGGTAATAAGCCTCAGAGGAAACTAGATGAGTGTTTGCCGCCAAGGAGAACCTGGGATCGTTAAGATTTTAATATTATTTTCAGAAGTGAGCTTGTGATGATGTGCAATACAATATGGCTGTCAAGGATATGGGCGTTTATTGAGGAATATATTGCCAAAGCCAGTAGGTCTTTCCTTTGTGAAGTATTGACCTTGCTAATGGTTGTCAGGCACATTGCTCAGCATTTCTGCTGTAATGCAGCCTGTCTAAAGTGAACCAGGAAAACCTTTTCACATGCTTGCCCGCGTCATTTTGTAGGCGTGAGCATCACATATGCATGCCCCCACTAAATGACGTAGCTGCTTTTTTTTTGTCACCGATCCGAGTTTAAACAAGGGGGAGGGCCGTAAGTAACATAGGAGGGCATGAGCCATGGAAGCAGCACAGGGAGGATGGAGGTCAGGGAAGAAACATGTGGAGGGCAGGGGGAAGTGATGGCAGGGTTAAATTCGTCTAAAACTTTGCATAGTTGGGAGAATTATCAATCTTGACAAACAGAAGGATTGTTAATCTCTGACATACGTTGCACCACTCCATCCAATAATTCAGCATATTAGTTTGATTTTCTAATACCTTATCTAATTTTACCTCTTGATGCCTCCTTGATACTTAGAGTGCCAGTGGGATCGACCAGCTCAATCAGATCTGCACAGTAAAACGTCATCCAAGCTTTTGCTTGCATGCCTACTAAGCTAGTGCTCCTCTGGTACAGGAGGTAGTGTGAATTGGGGAGACCAGGGGTTGAACAGGTACAGGCCTCAGTGGAGCAGATCTCTGTGAAGGTGTGTCTTGAGGTTGGCTGTGGGGGATTAACAGTTGAGGTGAAGGATTCCTAACAGGTTAGTAGGCAAACATATTCGGTGTGCAGATATTTCTTGTCTTGTACCGGTATAAATGTGGGGTTAACTGAACTTTGCCGAGCCTGCTGAAGAAGGGAAACACAATTGCGTTGTGCAGGAAGTGATATAGGGAAGATGCTTGTAGTACCTAAAGTCGAAGTACTTGTACATTTAGCTAAGCTCAGTACGGCAAAGACAAGAGATTTTTACATGCTGATAATGGCAAAAGTACCAGTCTACCCCCATATGGCCTAAGGAACTTCATAGCCCTCCAGCAACATAAAGAGAAGTTAGAAACCTAGTAGTAGCCATGGATCGAAATTTGCCTAGCAGTGTAACGGTAAGTTTCAATTCTATTAAGGACACGGAGGCGAGGATTATGCTTTTGTACCTTCTTCGCTGTATTTATTACAAAAGTCACAGCAGCCAAAAACAATCAAATAACAACAGCCCTACCTTAGAACAAAGGATATGGGCAAACAGAAACAAAGTCCATAAACCACAACTCCCATGAGTATTAGTAGGCAGTCCATAACATAGTCCTTTCTCAGTCTCCAGTGTAGCTATACAGGACGTCCCCTTCATGACCACTTCCTCTTTCTTCGCGCGAGGCACGCAAACTCATCACTGATCCTGCTTGGCACCATCATTTCCTATCAAGAAAAGTACCACAGCGTCAGCAGTGAAAGGGCATCCAAAGTACAAACAAAGCAACACAGTCAAGTCCCAACAGCATAAGACTGGAAAACCTGAGTACTTACTGCAGTACGGGTGGGAATCACCGCAGGAGACCGGGCGGGATAATCCTCGCCTCCGTGTCCTTAATAGAATTGAAACTTACCGTTACACTGCTAGGCAAATTTCGATTCTATGTCAGGGCCGGAGGCTTCAGATTATGCTAGTTTAAAGCTTACTCACCACCAAATGAGCAATGTCAACCACCGGTTTAAAGTAAAACCTCTTAAACGTGGAGTCCGAGGACCAATCCGCAGCTCGCATCAAATCCTCCAAGCGAGCTCCTAACGAGAACGCCTTCGAAGCCATGGCTCCTCTAGCTGAATGAGCACCAAACTGCTGAGTGTCAATGCCTGCTTCCTGCATTACCCACCGCACCCATCTGGCGATGGTGGGAGAAGAGACAGCCTTGTGCGGCTTTCGCAGCGCGATTAGCAACTGTCTTTCGCCCGGAGGACGAAGTTCCCAGGTCAGATCCTCATAGGCCTTCAAACACTGGACCACACACAACTTGGGAGCATCGACGAAGCATGGGTAGGAAATCGTGCGCGAGCCACACTTCGTGCGACGTCCCAGCGTGAAGACCACCCCATCAGGGGAAAAAACTCTCGCCGTGACATCCAGGGCGCGAACATCGGACACCCGTCTGCACGACACCAGACATAGAAGCATCGCCAACTTCGCTGAAAGCTCCTTCAATGACAGATACCTATTCTGAGACCATGACAAAAAAAGGTTCAGAACGAGATTAACATCCCAAAGAACCGAATAACGCGGTTCTGGGGGCAGGGAAAGGCGAATTCCCCGTAAGAGGCGACACACGAAAGGATGTTCACCCAGCGGCACACCAGCAATCGGTTGGTGGCCCGCCGAAATCGCCGACCTCATCGCATTGATAGTACGATAAGCTAACCCGGCCGAAGCCGAGTCTGCCAAGTAGTTCAGCACTGGAACAACACCCGCGACCACGGGATCCAAGTCCCGTCGAAGACACCAACGTGACCATTTATTCCAGGCAGACCGATAACGTTTCGTGGTGCTGCCCGCCCAGGCATTTGAGAGGAAACTCTCAGCCGGTCTCGAAAGGCCCGGGAGCGACCAACGTCGCCCGAAAGCCTCCACGCCATGAGGTGAAGGGAGCTCTGAGTGAGCAGATGATGGGGATCCCCGTCCGCGTTGAGAAGAAGCCGCGGAAACCGGGGGAGTAGGATTGGAAAATCCCAAGAAAGTTCCAGTAGAACCGGAAACCAAACTTGAGACCTCCACCACGGAGTCACCAGGACTACGTCCGCCCGTTGGCGGCGAAGGTGGGCCGCCGCCCTCAGTATCATTGAGAACGGAGGGAAACCGTAAGACTTCTCCACGCTCCAGTTCTGGAGGAAAGCATCCGTGGCCTCCGCAAGAGGATCCGGCCTCCAACTGAAGAAGCGCGGGAGCTGGAAATCCAGACGAGATGCAAAGAGGTCCACCGAGAACGGGCCCCAGGCGGCATTCAGGCAGCCGAACACCCGAGGATCCAGTTTCCACTGACTGGAGTCCCGCAGGTAACGGGAATGCCAATCCGCAACCTGATTGTCCCGACCCGGCAAGTATTCGGCCGTCACTGACACCTGATGTGCCAGGCAGTAATTCCAAAAGTCCTTCGCCAAGTCCGAAAGGGCCTTGGAACGAGGACCCCCCAGGCGATTGACGTAGCGCACCGCCGAGACATTGTCCATGCGCAACAAGACGCAGGAACGGACCGCGTCCTTGGTCCAGCAACGAACCGCAAAGGACCCGGCCAACAGTTCCAGGCAATTGATATGGAGCTCCTGCTCCTCGAAAGACCAGGCGCCGCCTGTGGAAAACTCCCCACAACGGGCGCCCCAACCGTCCCGGCTGGCGTCGGACTCTATCACCAAGTCGGGGACAGGTCCGAAAATTGCCCGGCCATTCCAGGCCTCCATGTGAGCAAGCCACCAGCGCATCTCCTCCTTCACTTCGTCCGACAGGAGAACCACCTGATCGTACGTCAGACCTCTCCTGAGATGATGCGCCTTGAGGCGCTGAAGGGCGCGATAATGCAGGGGCCCCGGAAAGATTGCCTGGATGGAGGACGATAGTAGGCCCACCACCCGGGCAATCTGACGGAGAGAGGTGTGCGATCGCAAGATCGTCTGGCGGAGGATGTGCCGGATTTTTCCCAACTTCGTGGGCGGTAGACTCAAGGTACACCGCACGGAATCCACAGTAAACCCGAGGAATACCACCGTCTGGGACGGCACCAGAACAGACTTCTCGCTGTTGATAACAAACCCCAGATTCTGGAGTAGGGACACCGTCCGGCGGAGCTGAAGGTCTAACTGCACCGGGCACTGCGCCATCAACAGGATGTCGTCCAAATAGACTATCATCCGGACACCTTGGCTTCGCAAAAACTCCACCGCCGGCCGAAGGAGCTTGGTGAAACACCAAGGCGCTGAAGAAAGTCCGAAAGGAAGGGCGGTAAACTCGAACACCTGACTTCCCCACCGGAACTGCAGAAAGCGCCGGTGCGTGGGATGAATGGGCACCACCAGGTACGCATCCTTGAGATCTAACCGCACCATCCAATCGTTGGGAAGCAAGACGTCCCTCAGAAGATGGATACCCTCCATCTTGAAATGCCGGTAGATCAACCAACCGTTGAACTCTTTGAGGTTGATCACCGGACGCTTCCCCCCGTCCGGTTTGTCCACAAGGAACAAATTGCTCAAGAAACCTGCCGGGTGTCGAACCGAAGGGCAAATGGCGCCCTTGCGTAACAGATCCGACACCTCCTCGTCTACCAGAAGTGCGTCCGCACGAGAGAAAACGATAGGGAGGGGAGGCCTGTCTTGGCGGGGTTGGTCGTAGAATTCCACATGGAAACCCCGTATTGTTTGTAAGACCCAAGCGTCCGTTGTGAGAGCGGCCCAAGCGTCTGGAAACAAAGCCAACCGTCCCCCCACGCGGACCTCGTCCGCCGAAATGAGACCTACCTTTAGAGGTGTTGCCGGCACCATTGTTGAATCCACCACGGCCACGGAAGCGCTGTCCTCTGGTGGGATAGAAGGTGTTGTAGTTCTGAGAGGAGTTAAACTGCCCTCGTCCGGAGCCTTGATTCCTGTTGGTCGCTTGCGGACCACCACGGCCGGTCGCGCGGCCCCCTCCGCGACCGGCCCCTCTAGAGAAACGTTGGTGGAACACCTTCTTGATACTGGACTGGGCCCTATCCAGGGACGTGAAAGTATTAACAAACTTCCCCAGTTCCTTAATAAATGGTTCCCCAAAGAGACCACCCTGGGCGACAGCTCCGGCTTCCGAAGAGGCTAAATCGCCCAGCTTAGGGTCCAGCTTGATTAGGAGGGACCGTCTACGCTCGGTAGACAACGCGCAATTCGCGTTTCCTAGGAAAACTACCACCCTCTGCGCCCAGTTAGAGAGGACTTCAGGGGAGATGGCCGCCCCGGACTCCTTGGCCTCCTCCGCCATGTCCAAAATCTTAGTAATGGGACCAATGGCATCCAAGAGCTTGTCTTGGCAAGCACGCCAGGAGCGGTCAATACCTTTGCGGGGATCCTTAACGAATTTAGCCAAAAATGTGGCTATCTTCGGGTCCAACTCCGGGGTCAAGGCTACCTTACCCTCCAATGTAGGCCTAGGGCACTCCCCGCGCAAACAGCTCCTCGCCTCCTTCTCCAGGGGCTTGCGGAGGCGACCAGCAACGAACTTCGCCACTTTCTCCCCGGGAGCCCAGGCAGCGGACCGCGGATGCATAATTTCATCCGGGTCCAACATCCCAGAGGTATCCCGAGGGAGCTCGGCGGCAGAGCCCGAAGGGCGCCAAGAACGCTCCGACCCATCCTCATCATCAGTGTCCACCGGGGAGGTAGGCGCAGGAGACAGAGGAGCAGTGCCAGCGGAGCCCGAAGGGCCCGGGGCCGGCGAAGGCGCAGGCGCGGGATCCAGTGCCTTAGCTAGGAATGCGTCACGCAACCTCTCAAAGGCGTCCTTGTCCACACCATGCGAACCGCCCGGCACCGCCTCCCGACAGGGTTTCTTAGGGGCCGGGGGAGTAGACCCCGACGGGGCGGAAGACCCAGCAGGCACCCCAAGGTGCGCCTGAGCGACCCTCTCACATTCCTGGGTAATACGGGCAGAGAGGCGGTCTTCCATAAGCCCCACAATTTCAGTGACACACCTATAAATCGAGCTGTCTACAGCTTGGTAGAACTCATCGTCGTTGAGGTAGCCCTGCGACTCCTCCTCCTCGTAATATTCATCACCCATCACCCCTAGCTGACCAGTACCCCTACGGACTGAATGGAGAAAGAATGAGCCGGGGCAATCTGGGGAATCACTGGTTAGAACCAGGAGAATTACAGGGGCAGAGCACTGCTGCCAAAATCAGGGGCCCAGTGGAACCGGGGATCAGGGGGGCACCCACCCCACTAGCGCGCAGGCCCTCCTGACAGGACCGGGCCACAGTCACCTCCCAGCGCGCTAGACTCACTCAGGAAGCAGAGGACACAGAGTGCCTTAAAACGCCCGCAGGCGGCAACGCGGTCACGCCGCAATACAGACCCCCGCCAGGGCGTAAGCAATGACAAGAAATGCGGGGCAATACAGGCTCAATTCGAGCGTCAAGGTGAGGTGACAGGGAGCACCGCGCCAGAAACGTTCTCCTCAGCGCGAGTCCACCAGCGGAAACCGCGCCGAGGAGAACGAGACGGAACAGCACCCTCTAGCGGCCGGAGACGGCCGAGACAAAGGCAAAGTCGCGTAGGAGCAGAAAAGGCTCCCGCGACCTAAGGGGGCTCTGTAAAGAAAAACGGAGCGCACCGCAAAGCCCCGCACACATGAACAAATCAAATTGAAGCAAAAGCGAGCCCAGCAAACCCCAACATAACCAAATGTGAGGAGAGAGGGCAAAAACCACTTAACTGGCTGCGAAGCAGCGAAGAAAGAGGAAGTGGTCATGAAGGGGACGTCCTGTATAGCTACACTGGAGACTGAGAAAGGACTATGTTATGGACTGCCTACTAATACTCATGGGAGTTGTGGTTTATGGACTTTGTTTCTGTTTGCCCATATCCTTTGTTCTAAGGTAGGGCTGTTGTTATTTGATTGTTTTTGGCTGCTGTGACTTTTGTAATAAATACAGCGAAGAAGGTACAAAAGCATAATCTGAAGCCTCCGGTCCTGACATAGAATTCAGACCTACCCTTGATACCGCATGCTAACATCATCAAAAGGGCGCCTTCTATACAATGAAAAGACTGCGGCACATCTTACCCATACCTTACACACCAATATAAACTGCAAGTCACCCTCATAATCTCCAGGGTTGACTGTGCCAAACACACAACTCACCTAAATGCTGGCTCAAGACTTCTCCGCGTTCACCAAAGAGTGCTCCCAAGATAATGCAGGACTCCAGTCCTGCAATCGCTCCACTGGCTACTAATAGATAGAAGGGCAATGTTCAAGGTACTCTGCATTACCCACAGAGCCTACCAAAGAAAAGGACCTCTATACTTAGAAGTTAAATTCCAACCAAACAGAACACTACGCTCTAGGTTTGCACCACTTATCATCATAACACCTTACCATAAGAAATCCCTAGGAGGCACTTCTTTCTTAGCACAAGCTGCTAGGTCCTGGAACTTGCTATCATCCAACATTAGAAGTACACAGGAGCATTTACACTTTTGAAGCCTTATGAAAACATGGCCATTTCCTAGATAACTGCACCACCCGCATACCAGCAACAGAGCCTAGAAAACAATTGCACCCTCAAGTTCAATCCTCAACTTGCAACCCATTAATTTAAACAACTTCACCTGTAAACTGCTTTCGATATGCTGCTAAAAAGGGATGATCAGTTATGGCCTACAGCAATACTAAACCCATAATATGTAGCGGTCAGCAACACATTTTAATCTATACCTCTTAAATTCACACAAAACATATCTGCAAGGAGGTTTGTCCACCACCAGTACTGTACAGCCAAAAACAGTCATCATCAAATGAACAGGCATAAAATAACTGAAGAAATCCTTTACGTATTGCTGGTCAATTCGGAAGACTTTAAGATAGTCCAATTACTGCTGGTCCAAAATATCTATACAGAGTGACTATTTCTCTACATCTTACAAGGACAGTCCGATATGGGCTGATAGTAAAAATGCCCATGCCAACAAATCTCTTCCCTTCTCTCCCCTTCAGCCATGCCATCTCAGGACCACAACTATACACAAAATCTTATTTTGGACAACCCAGTGCCGGAACCCGCTAAGCAGACTATACCATATGAAATACCATAAAGGGACTTGCAGAGTTGTTAAAGGCTACCGAAGGAACCATGAACTTACATCACAGAGCAGGCTGTGGTTAAACTTCTAGATAGTCCTAGTAAGAACATTAGAAAATACTGCTAAAATCAAATGGGGTTGCAGTCAGGGAGCATCGTGAAGCAAAAGGCTGAGGCAGACCTACAGACACAGGTACAGACAGGAAGAATCCTTAGGTAACCAGCCCAATAGGGCCTCAAAACGTAGTGAGAAGAAAACAGACATCTACTCTCCACTACACCAGGCTCACCTATCCGGCCAACCCCAGGCCCTTCTACCCCAACCTTGTCAGAAGCTGCCAATGACAATATCTTGTGGCAAACGTACGTGCAAGGCAAGGTTTCCCTGTATTTACAAATGAAATGTTGTTAGTAATTGGATGGCACAAGCCTGAATATGCAGGCATTTAAAGTCTACTTTTTGCTTATGGTTCTTTACAGTTTACTCGAGAGGAATATGCTGCACCACATTAGAAGCATATGACTTTTACTCTCTTTTGAAAGTGCCACCTTACCATCCAATGAAAGGTTGCATCAGAGTGTTCTCACGAAGGGCACAGTAGGTCATTAGAGAGCCCATCGTTCTCTCAAGGAGACGCTGATTCCACCTGGGCACCTCTTTCGGCGCAAATTAAAATACATGTTAAGTTGCAGTATTTGTTTGGTGCAGAGGATTGGTGAGTAAATATTCTGTCTCCAAGGCCTGTGTTTAAAGGCAAACAGGGCAGCAAACAGACTAACCAAGGACATTGCAATGGCAGGCGATTAGCTGCCATATACAATTTAATAAAAAATTAATATTCAGTAGGCACTTGCAGCTGCATAGCACAGCATAAGCGTTCGGTAGATTATTTCTCTACTACCACACACCTAACCCCCTCCAACAATCGCATTCAAATGCAAAACCTCTTCAGTGATATAGTGTCACCAGATCACAGTCTTTGGAGGCTACCTCATATCTATTAACAAGCATTTGCAATCCAATCGGTCTCGCCTTTGGGACCTTATATGTATTTAGCTATGCAGCACATTAGCCTGGGTGCTGAAACATCCACTGTTCTTTAACATGGAGGGAAAATAAGCACCAAACTGCGTGACACGCCAGGTATGGAAACACATGGAGAGAGATATTGCCTTTCGGAGGGAATTGGTATAGTCCAAAGCTCTGTTTTTAATAAAAAAATCTGGGCTTTTGGTGGTCATGTCACTGAAAATACAAGATTTGAAAAAAATAATATTGTCTACGGGTGCTTGTGGAAGACAATTTCTATGGGCTGGAATCTAGAGAATGCTAAAGTGATTCTGGTATGTTACAGACCTCTACTGGTCGTTTTCTATCAAAGTTAAATAGAGGCAGTTGAACAGAAAAAAAGTCCTAAGCGGAAGCAGACAAGTCCTAGGGCTGATCTCCAGAGCCCACAAAGTACATCCACATATAAGTATATAGCAAAGTATATACAAGAGGTCTCGAATGCTCGACGTAAAAAGCATGTTTCTTTCAACCTATGTATATAGCAGCGTAGAAACCCACGGACAGCGCCTCTGTCTTGTAAGTAAACCATATTCTTAAATCTAGACCATTTATGATAGAATGCCAAGTAAATATTTTCCAGTAAGAGGTTTTGTGACACTTGCCACTGCATACAGCTACTGTTTTATTGGTCTCTATACCTACTACGAAAAGAATGTCATCTACATTTTGAAAAGTGGCAGATGAAATGGTGCCTTCCGAGAACTATACCGTTGCCATGGTAATGATGTATGCAAACACACTTGTGACATCCAGTTCACACCTAGTACCCTTGGTTAAAAGTTCATCTTGCAATCACTTGAGAAGAATACAGTGTTTTGTAAATGAGGATGAGCAATGTTTGGCCCAACAGAATATTATGTATAGGGAATCCACAGAATCCTGGTGTAGTGATAGCATTTGAGTGTAGGCAAAAGAACACTATTTGAAGATATTGAGACTTGAATTGTTGTAGCGCCCTGGTGGTAGCACGAATTGGAACCGGCTAAAAATATGCTTCTGGGCAAAGATGATGTAGCTGATTGTAAATATAAATTGTTTCCATTGAAGAATGATCCGGGAAGCCAGCGCGTTATCAAGTTTGTTTCTTGAATTTCCTGTGTTTGTTAATACCGGAAAATATAATACTGAAGATGTAGTTACTAAAGCTAAATACACATCATTGAATCTTTTTTTTAAAGTGCAAGCTATAAAATATTGTCATATTTTTTCGTTTGCATTGCCTGGTAGTATTGCTTAACTCTGGCTAAGTGGAATGTTATAATTTCTGTTACTGGAAGAGTGACAGAATTTAATGACAGTGTGTAAATTGTATCCATAAATGTTCTTGTGACCTTGTTTATATTGGGCAGATGTCGGGTATGTTTGAGAAAACATGGAGAAAACACACATTTTATATACAAACTTGAAGTTTCAAATCTTGGTTTGCAAAACATTTTTTGATAAATGCCAATGTTCCTAAATCGATTAGTGATTACTATTTTCTGATTTGCACTCATTTAAACCTATTTCTGGATTTCTTTCATTCAGAACTGTTCTGAAAGTGTCCACTTTACAAGATGCATTTAGTCAATTTTGACACCATAAGAAAAATCTTATTGCAGAATGTTTTGAGATCTGGACAGAGTGGAATTAGATTGTCAAGACGTTTGAAAGAAAAGATTGATAATTTAAATATATGTATAATTATTGGTCTTTCTTAATATGCACCATTATGAGGCTGACTTGTGAGTTCATAATAATCCCATATTCATCCAGAATTGATTGTAAATGGTAGATGTTTTACCTAGTCTCAATGATGAGATAATGTTCTGTGTACTTGTATGGAGCATTTTTACCATGTGTGTGGCTCTGTAGCTATTTCAAAATCTGAGCTTCAACTATAGTTCTATGATTGTGAGTTGGAGTCACGTGGTGTATAGTAGACCAACACATTTGTTATTATTAATGCTGTTCTTTAGCAAGGGACATATATTGGATTTTGGCTTGCTAGATCTGTTAAGGATCTCTGTAGTGCCTTAAATGTAGGGATTTGTACTGTCTGTGTGGGACAACTTATGAACATGACTTGATTTTTTTTTTAAACAGATTTTATTGAGTTTTTATATGTATCAGAGCAGGCATTGGTACATATATAATGTCATGTCTAGGTACAACCAGTCTTTGAGTTAAGATCATCAATTACATTATTGTACCACATGCGATAAAGGAAACCATTGTGCGATCAGTAGAAAACATTTGAGCATTCCATCCTATTACATTAGATCTGTTTCAGTGTTGCCACCAGGAAGAACAACAATGTAGTAATCATATATTGTGTAAATCTCTTACTATGTAATACCAACAACCCCCCCCCGCCCCCGGTCCTAACTAACTGGTGCAGTCTTGGTGGCAGACAGTTACAAAAAGAGGAGAATTAGAAGCTCCTGTCCAATCCTCATCATGTGAGCATAGGGGTTGGCCTGGAATATAATCTCTGGTGCGCAATGTTCAGGAGTTGGGCAGGCGTATTCAGGCCTCGATGCTACCTCGCAGCCCCAGTACTGTTGTGGGTCAAGCGCATTGTTCTGCGTGTGTCTCGGAGCAATACTAACTCTCACGTGTGGCTCCTTGTGTTTCATCTTCGTGTAAGTGGGGTTTACCTATGTCTAGGGCTTTATCTCCATTAGTAGATCCCAGGACATGGCAATGGGTACTTTAGGTAACCCACGTTGTTCCTGTCTGTGCAGCGCCCCTCTTTCAGCGAGTCCCGACCGCTCTACCTCCTCCTTCCAGGTCAGCAACGCAGGCGGTTTTGCTGATTTCCAGCGCCTAGTGATAAGGCGTTTTGCCAATATAATAAGCGATAGATCTACAAATTTCACCTCTACTTTGTACCTTAGGGCCTGGGTAAAGGCCTGGTGGCAACCTTCCACTGTAGTCCATGTGTGCCTCGCAGCCTCCTCCCGTAATGTAAGCGCTATCTGTGTCCAGTAGGTGGAAAGGTCGGGGCAAGACCACAACATGTAGAAGAGATTAGCATCTATGAACATGGCTTGATTAGGGTGTACTGTTGTGGTAGCAAACTTTTGCAGTATGGCTTGGAGCTGTGTTGTGTGTCTAATGTGTGCTCGTAATATATGAGAAAATGAGTGGATATACCATGCCATGTATATGGATATGCTGTTAAGGTGATAAATATTTACCCAGTTGCATGGCTTGGAGCAGTGTTGTGTACATGACGGCTCCTGGAGCTGTCTAATGAGTGCTGTTTGCTTGGCTGTGTATAAATATAACGTTATTTGGATTTGTGGTTGAAATGTCAAGGCTTAGCCAATTATATATAATTTTTTCTGTGTTACATGCGTTATTTTATTTATGTATTCACAGTTTTATCGAGCAAAAAATAGACTAAGAATAGACAAAGAAGGCATCAAAGAACTTTCCATGGACATGTGTGGCACCAAGCTTATACTGCAGAAAGCTATCAAAGGAGAAACCAATAATAAATGTAAATTGAAACAATATAATATGGATATTATATTCATATAATGTAAAAATTAAGATGCCAGGCTTTTAGGGGGGGAGAGAGGACCAAACGTTGAAAATGCTGCAAATATTGGAGAATAAACATTGTTTGTGTACCGAGATAATTAGAAGAAGTTTAACAAGTTCAAAGTACACAAACATAATTGACATATAAAAGTGCTTTAGGACTGTAACATTTAAAGCCTACGGAAAGTGAAGGTGGGAAGCTAAGAGAAAGTGGGACAGTGCCAGCAGTTGGGTATTTGAAGAATTTATGTAGAAGTTAATGTAGCATTTATTCCAAAACACACATAATATAGATTTATGATGGATCAACCAGGCTTCAGTTTTCTCATTGGTTTCAACTGGATTGGAGAGGTGACTTGTAAAATAAAATGTGCGTTTTGCCAGCTTTTTGATGGGACGATTTGATTGCGTATTATGGTGTATCACCGGAAGGTTGTATATAAAGATTGAAGAGAGTCAGAGGGAGTATACAATGTCGTGGAACACGGTGGTGTAGTGGTAGTTGGAATGAAAAGGAGCTTTAGATCTGTTTCTTCTGGTCTTGATTTATAGAAGTGAGTAGGTATTGAGTGTTCCATCAAAGCTTATACGGTTCTTTAGTGTAGCCGACAACATTCTGTTATTGATAGTGTTAGAGCTGCTTTTAAGTCTAGGAGTATGCAAAGATACCAATTGCATATATCGAGGACATGGAGGACATCATCCAGACTTGAGGCATCACTGTTTTTGTACTGCCGCCTCATAAAATCAGATAGTACTTCATCATGAACGTTAATATCCATAATGTACTGCTTAGCATGTGTCCCTGCACAATACTTTAGAACTTTCAATAGGAAAGGTAGGCTCGGAACTGATTCGCAGAAGGCTTTTTCCAAAAAAAGATTTGCTGTCAGGATTTCAAACTTTCAAGGAACTGGCATTGATCTATAGAAGTTTTCACCAGTTTAATCCAAAAGGGATGTGAAATTAAATAGTATTCTCTTTGAAAGAAAACAGTTTTTGGGAATATTTTTTCTTGGGAGTAAAGTGGAAGTAAACAATGGATAAGTAGGAGGTGATATCTTGAGTTTAATATTTATTGTAGACTCAAAGAATTTAACAATCTCCTTACATTTGCTAACCAACTCTGGCAACAGAAGCGTAGTAGTAGGATTAGTTGACCGTGGAGATTTTTTGGCAGAGTTGTTGTGCCCTTTGATGAATATGGACTCGGCTTTCAAAATGTGTTTCTTATATGTTTTCTTCTACACAAAGATTCTGAATTGATATTAAATGATCTTGACTCCAGTTGTGCTCAGTTGATTTAAAACATTGCCATATTTTAAGTATTCTTGAAAACCTTGAGACGATTTCTTGGATGCTATTCTTTTTAGCTTTAAAGAGAACACATTAAGTATTTCTATCATTATATAGTTGGTTGCAAGAGAGTTAATATCGTGATTGGTTGGGGTATAATTTAGTTGTATGAAGCACATGAACCCATTTTATGAAGATCAGTGTGTTTGGTGTTTGTAGTCCAAATCTATCTTTTGTTTAGGTTGTCCGTTGGTTATAGTTTACACAGCGAAGCAATGAAAAACAAATGAGAAGATTGTCAGACCAGGCTGCTTGTATAGGATCTTCTATCTGGAGAATGCCTACTTTGGAAATAATTGAGTCCATATTTGGGCCCTTCTCCTTAGTGAACATGGGACATTGTTGAGTCAAGTCATCATTTTGATGACAAGAGATGCCAAGAAATGTGACAGAATGTTTTCTCCCTGCTATACATTTAGGCCACCATGAGAGATGCTATCAGGGGATATAGTTAATTTGGTAGTAATATGATCTAACTATTCCTTAACAAATGTGTGGTTGTCCCCTTACGATAAGGGGTGTCAGTTTGTTTTTTGATGTGAGGGAGATAAAATTTAACCTGTACGTAATCGAGGCAGAGGTTTTAATCTCCTCTATAAATATTAGAAGATAAAGTAGGAATATTTTGTTAAATGTTAACTCTAAAGGGGTTATAATGGCGTGATGAGTGAAGTGGGATCTAGGCATGTCCATGATGTTTTTGGATGTTTAATGTTGTCAGGTGTCAGTCAGAGTGATGGTCCCTACTTAGAGAATTTGATTGGGTTACCTTTAGAATGAGAGTGAGGAAAGTGGGACAGTCCTGTCTACAGAATAGTAATTGTGTGGCAAAGTAGTGTGTCTTTAGCCTGACAGTTGACAAATGCTGCTGATACAAAGACTATGTGGCTTCTAAACGGAATATTGGTTAATTGCGTTTATAGGATGTTGAAAATAAAGATTTCAATGGGAGCTTGGGTGGATTGTAGTCCGTATTGATTGACACCCAAATATGACCATTCAGTCAGGCACTGTACGATACCAAGCAGGGAACGGGCTATTTTTTTTAGCATCGAGTCAACCCTACAGTACATGTAGGAGTTAATAGGGGAAGGATGTACTTCCTGATGATGAGGAACTTGTGCATGTGGTAATAAATCAGACAGTGCTGACAACGTGGTGCCTAGGAGCAGTAGAAACATATGGAAAGAGCACATGCTGAGGAATAGCTGTAGGCTTCTTGATTTGGAGTGTGATAATGGGGCGTCCCCATACTATGATGAGTAAGCACCCATCTCTTCAGCCTCGTGTGAAATGTACGACCAAGACCCTTTCAGTCTATTTTTAGGTCCTGCCTAGGCAGCGCTTGCGCCGTCTCTTCGAGACATACTGTACTCGGGTATGGACTTGAAGCTCTGCCCATATTCCGCCCATCTTTTCAGTTGGCTTCTGTTACTGTCCTTTCTGAATGGTTGCTTTTGATTCATGAATAGGCTTAGTAGTCCCTTCTTAGTGCCGCCTTTTCTCCTTTTGTAACCTCCCATGAGGACTGGCCTCTTACGTGTGTTGTTACTTGATATGTATTACAGTCTGTGAGCCGATTTTTCTTAAATGAGTTTCTCCTATTGCACGCACAACATGCTTTTCTGCCACCACTTGTTTTTATAAGCAGCGCAACTGCGCTTTATATTATGTGTTTTGCTTCAAGTATGTTGGCCACGCAGTTTATGCAGCTCAAGATGCAGTTTATGTTGTTTTTTGAAACACGAGGTACGCTTCAGGTTCGAAAATGACGGCCGCGCATTAATTTTGATATGCGCAGCTCGCCGAAATCAATCAACACACGTCAACAGTGGCCCCTCATCCCCATCCCGCTCCCCCAAGGTGTTGCGCTTTTAGGTTTGACCACGGCGCCTGCTTTCAGATTAACAACACTGGCGCCATGCTTAATATTTTAGCAGGCGCCTGCTTTTATTATTGGGCAGCATAGTGAAGCAACCTGCACTGCACCTCAGTACTCCTCGCTACACATGCCCATTCTGATAGACAAGATCACACAAAAATATGGGTCATCGAGGAGCCCAGTGGCTCATCTAACATGGAAATAGCGCAGTTTAGAACCCATAGGTCCTGGCTGGATGCGGCATGCTACACCCACTCGCAGCTGCTGCACAGTTCTCCCCCACTGTCTTCAGCTGCTAGACGCCATGGCCCTGGGATCCACTCCCCCCGTCACCGTTACAACAGCAAGGATGCTCACAGTATAGCGGCAGCTGTCAGGTGCCTGAAGACGGCACAGCTCACAATGTTGGCTTGCTCTTTTGCAGCACTGCTTCCTATCGTTCACTCCCTGGGGCTACCATCTAATGTGGAGAAAAAAGAGTTTGTTTGGTAAATCTTGTGGCACGGGTCTATTTAGAAATAATCTGTTCACGTAGGAATGTCTAGCCAGCACTTTGTTTTCTAACTCCAGTTCATTTTTCATTGCAAACTTGATCACAATTTCCAGATAATCGTAACTGCCTTATTGTGTGCACAACAAGCATTTGCAGTGCAATAGGTCTTCCATTACTGAAAGCTTGAGCTATTGGTGTTGCATTAATATTTGCACCGCCAACAGCTCAAACTTTCAGTAATGCATACCTATTGCATTGCGAATGCTTCTTTTATCTGTGCTGGTGATTCGTGTATTTTCAATGTTCACGAGGAGCAGATGTGGTTATTAACGTCATCTGGGCCCCACAGCAAGTAAACGATTTTAAGAAGACGAAGTCTCGTTAAGCCCAGCCGTTCATCAGATTGTTTGGCACATTACACATTAGATTGCAAATGATATTCATGCACAGGGGTTTTTCTTTCGTAATCTGGGTCACGGAATCTGCTTTCCCCATAACCTGGCAGGGTGACAAGGGAGTTAAGTGCTTGCTGCTGAAACCTGGGGTGACCTCCAGGTCACGAGTCCGAATACCAGAACGGAGAACTCAGCTTTTGACACTTCCCTTGTCGATACATTGTGCACCCGTAAACAAGTTCAAAATTACAGCTATTACTTACAGCCCTTCGAAACTACACAGCCGTGGTAGTAAATGCCATGGAAAACACAAGGTATGAGAAGTTAAAAGAAGTTATTCTCTGCTAGACAGTCGGAATCTACATTCTCGCCCGCGCCCTGCCTGATGTAATGGCTGAGTGCTGACCCTTCAGACTTCCTTTCCTGTTTGAACAGCTGCCAAACCGTTGCTGCCTGTGTGGAATAAGAGACCAGACGAAGTGCGCCTCCCTAAAGTGTCTGGAACGCACGGCGCTCAGAAAATGACGTCACTTATTGCCCACTGCTCACAATGTATGTTGGCCATCTTCAGCCAAAAGATTCAATAATGTGTGCGCAGTTTGGCAGCCTTGGTTGCTCATAATTATCCCCTCATTTAAAAAGGTGCATGGCTGCTGCTCGTGCCCCCAACTTCCATTCTTGCCCATTTGGCTATCCTTTTCAATCTAAATAACAGACTCGCATGTCCACCGCTCAAATTAATTTCATATTTCCCTATACTAATTCACCACTAATCCTTTTTGGCTTTCGGAGTAGCGTGCGACTTGCTGAAAAAGCGCGTTGACGCCTCGTCGGGTGTAGTAAGCGCTATATAAATACAATTACAATTTTAATAATTTGAAAAGCAACACAGGACCTGCACAGTTAATTCTATTCGAGCACGTGATTACAATTATAAGTTCTCTCAAACCTCCTCCTCCATCACACTGCAAGCCTCCAGGGCAAGAAGAGCACCTCTCTGGTCAGTCGCACAACACCGAATTGCTTCCCACGTGAGAACAAAGAGCGTTAAACAGGATTACGAAGGTGTGGGGGGAGGCTCTAAGAGTGGTGTGGCCAAAGAAGCACAGGTAAGAATCCGTTCTAAGAGGTGTGGCTTATGCAAATAAGGGCGTGGCTAAAACAAGCCTTGACTTATTGGGCAGTATGAGATAAAAAACAATAGTGGCCATGTTGTGAATAATTTGAAGAATTGAATATGTTTCAATCCTGAAAAGATGAGACAGTGAATTAAAGATTACAAAAGTCTGCGGAAGGGTTAGAGATCTACAGTTTTTTCAATCAATCCGCTTCACAACATTTCCCTCTGCAGTGTCTCTGTTATACACTTAAGCCTTTTGCTCCCCACATCTTTCTGAAAACATATAACTGCATATATCACACCTCATCTCTTTCCCCTTAAGCACCCTCATTCCGCGCTTTCCTTCTGCACACACTTCCTTGCATCTCCTTCCCTTCAACACCTCCCTCAAGCCCACACAGTGCACCCACTCCCCTGGAAGCCCTCGTTTTATTTTCCTTTCACCCTGTACACATTCTGACAGTTTTGTGCCTCCTTTATACATTTTCCCATAACATCACAATGACAATTGAGACATGTAACTGTTGCTCTGTGTGCTCTGTAGAGAGGCCAAGGATTGGATGAGCATGTATTCTGAACTCCTTTAAAACACTTTGACAGGAAGTGTAAGAAACTCGCACTGCCTTCAGCCTCCACTCCAGAGCTGTCTGTTGTGCACCTTAAAAACACCCACACACTCCCTGACTGTCCCAGACACCGAGGTGACTTAATTCACAGTTTGCATTACACAAGAGTCTTGTGTTGCATGAAAAATGTACACTAATGCAACAGCCTGGAAAAAGCAAATAGCCTGATGAAATGGAAGATGAATTAAAACGAGCATAAATAAACATGAACTGTATAATTGACATGGATTTCATTTATATATTGTTTAAGTTATTGTTGAGAAATTGATCAGTCTTTTTGCCAGTAAAGATAAGGACATCAATTTATAGAGCTCATTGTGGACACTTTTTAAAGTCAGTATCATTTCTACCGGGTTTGAGATCGGAAGCACCCACCCCACTTAAGGCCTTTTAGGCACATAACAAATATTGCACTGCCAACCATGTAGTCTCCCATGGTATAGTGTGTTATCTCCTGAAAATATGCTTCCCAGCCCTACAGGGAGCTATGAAGGCTATATAAATTCAACACTACAGTATAACCATTGAGAAATCTGCTTCACCAAAACTGCCACATGGGGCTGCTGCTCTCACAGTCACGTGTTTGTGCCTTTTAGGCTCCTAAAGCTGTAGCACACACTCAAATCCCATAGGTTGGGCCAGTATCAGTGAGCCTTGGAAATCTAATGATAGATGGCACTTTGTGTGCCTTAGACTCATCTGTTTATCATGTATTGCAAACTATTTTTCCCATGCATGCATTGGTTTACTTTGCAATGGACTCTGGTACAAAGAAAACTCATGCATAAACGGTCTAGCAGTTGTGGAATAATACTATAAAGCAAGCATTGACAAAGCCAAGCGCTGTTACTTTGCAAACTAAATTCTTTAGTCTTACTCTAGCATACAGCGTTGTTCAGTGCCGTTAGCTCTGAACCTCTCAAAGTGGTCGAATCGTAATAAAATGCCAGGGCAACTCAAACCCCATTAAAATACTTTAATTCTTTTTAAAAAACACCCCACCCACAAATGTGACTACCAACTGTATGCTGTCTAAAATATCTTTTTATTGTGCGAATTTCGATATAGGTTTGGACAAATCAGCACAAATATATTTATAAAACACATTGATGATCTTTATGAAAATGTTATGCACAATGTGTCATTTTTTCAAGCAAAAATGAAGTTGGACTGTAAGCGAGGGAAACGTGAGAGCTTGGAAATGAGGATATGGGAGTGCCTGGTTCCTCCTAGAAGTTTGTCAACCCTAGAGGCCCGTGGCTCAGAGGGCGCTGACTGGTAACCAGACCACAAACACCACAGTGACATGCGAGTAGGGAACTGAGCGGAGACGCAGTCAGGGCACAGAGATGAGAAAGTAGAGAGGTGCTAGAGAGAAAAGACAGTGGACGTGAGGAGGGGGGGTGGTGAAAGAAGGGAAAGAGAACAAAAATCAGGAGTAGGAGGAAGAGAGGTGGAGCCAGAGAGATGGATTCAAATGGAGGAAGAGAGAGGCTTTGAATGACAGAAGTGGCAGGTTGAGGTGGGATTGGTAAGCCGGTTTCAAAATGACTTCCGGACTGTTTGATTTAAGGCCTGGGCGTAATGAACCTTGAGGGGGCCTCCCTGCAAGGCAGCTCGGGGGCCCCCTTCCGGACTCAATCAGGAGCCCTGCAGCCAGAGTGCTGTGCTGATGGGGGCCCCCCGGAGCTTGAGGCCCCCCCGCAGGGGCTGCGGGGGCCTGTGTTACGCCCAGCTTTGTCTAGTTCTTGAATTTTGCTACATTTTCTAGTCGGGTGGACAGACTCCAGGAAAAATGGCCCTCCAGAATCGTGACTTGTTTGCTGCGCTGCTGTCTCATGCTGATAACATTCTTGTGGGTCTCTGTTATCAGGGAGCTTTGACATCCCTGTCCTTCCTCAGGCTCGATCAATTGTGAACCCATTGTTGAGAGATGTGCAGATACTGGAACATCCTGGAGCCGAGGCCAGGTTGGTGAGCAGCGTGCCTTTATACGCGATTTAATGTAAGCGTTGGTCAAAGGAACGGACTGTGTAGAAATAGAAATAACTGGACTCGAGAACATATCAGCGAACTTCCTAAAGTCTGTTTTGAGATGATCGGCCTTTTTTGGCATACTTGATGGGAACTGAGATCATAGCAGTAAAACGAGGATTTAAGGTTGACATAGTCTATCCAGAGCAGGGCACAAGTCCTAAAAAAAAAAAAGAAGTGGAGGGACTAACCTAGTTAGGCAGTATGCAAGTGACATCAAGGCGCGTGACATCACGGCGCATGACATCAAACGTGCCATCACAGGAATTGACATCATAGAAAGTGGCATCACAAGCCACGACTTTACAGGAAGTGGCATCACAAGAAGTGACATCAGATCTAAAGCCCTCACATATAGGTTTAGCAGGTCTATCATTTGTACGTTTGAGCGCATTGCGAGGATAATAGCACAGTGAGCTATCGAAGATGATATGTGACTTCTACACCTTGGAATCCCCCAGTTTTATGTAACACATCCTGTACATTAATTTACAAATGCATATCATTTATTGTACATATAATACGCTCTTGTTGATGCAAAGCGCTCTGACACCCTGCATTGGGATGAGTAGGGCCGTACAAGAAAAAATGGTGGTGTTTAAATTATTTTAACACCTCCTCTGGTGTAGTAAGCTCAACATACATGCAATTTGCTTTGTGTAAATACTGGGAATGCCCAACACATCTGAAATTCTTACAGTGCATGCATATCTCCCAAACAGGGACTGAAGAAAGTGAAAAGCTGCCTCTCTTAAGTATGTGTGAAGTGCTAACAAAGTGTGAGCCTTTGTTTCCCCACCACTTCATTTGCATCAGGTGTGAGGCTCCTGACTGCTCCCAACCAAGGGACTCCAACAAAAAGAGGCCTGCTGACCCCTCGAGTTCGGCCTTTGTTATGGGCCCAGCAGGATTCTTAAATAAGAAAGCCCCATCCCTGCCTGCCATTGTTGCTTGTTGCAGATGGAAAGCCGACAACTTGCAGGCACTGCTGAAAGTGTCCTGGTGTTTGGAAATTACAGAGTGAGGCCCAAATTCTTGGTAGGGTGGACGACGTGCACCCTGTGAAAATAGTGAGTGGACGCGATCCACCCGCGTGTACCCCGACTCGTGCCCTGATCCAAAGGGAATAAAAAATACAATAGCCAGTGCTATATAAACCTCTCAATAAATAAATAAACCCTGTTTGTGTGTAAGGTGTGGTATAGATAATAAAGTGCCAATCGAATGCAGGTTCAACAAGCATTTGCAATTTAATCAGTATCGCATTTGTGAAAGTTAGAGCTATTGGTGTTGTTCCCCACATACACAAGAAAAAAATATTGTGTTTTTGAGAAGATCAGGAAGCTTTCAGTCCTGTGGGCAAGGCAAATTTACTGCGTTAAAGTGCTTCAACTAATGCAATGGGAATCCACTTTTAGTTTGTCTTAACCCAATATATAAAACAAAAATCTGTAACGTCTTTCACGTTAAAACAGATTACTAAGCGTGCTGTGTACAAAATATGTATGTTGAAGTGGAACCTGTGAATGTCCATGGGATGTATGTACTGAGGCAGCCATGTTGGAGCGACCTCTGCCATTATAGACAGACCCAGAAAGTGGAGTCCGGCAGAAGGGAGCAAGACTGGGAAGTAATCATATTCTCTACGTCTCTGTCGATCGAGCCTCAACTCTACTGTAGCACAACATTCACTGCTGAATGGTACCTGCATTGTAGGAGAAATTATATCCGGGGCAAAGCGGCTGTAGCATGCAATTATAAAACACACAAGAGAAGTGATGTACAGTAGATTGTAATGATATATAGTAAGGGAACCCTTTGGCATGCAATAACAAAATGTAGATGTAACCCGACCCAAACGCTGGAATCAAATGTAATGCGCTAGCAGGCATTGACAAAGCAAAACAGTTTGGTTTTGCTTACAGAACAATGCACACGGACCAACGAAGTGCTAGAAATACACACAAAGACAGCGCTTCAACTAGGAATAACAAGAGGGAGGCAGCGAGGCGGGCAGTATGGTGAAGGGCCGGGAGGAGGACAACATGATGGAGGCCGGGAATGAGGAGGGCAGCCCAACATGTTGGTTTGGAAAATGGCTGTGTCTGAGTATTTTCGTTGGGCTACTTTAGGGGTGAAGGGGAAGATGTTTAGGGGCTGCACGAGGTAATTGTGGGACTAAAGTTACAGGAGGAGAGCTCACGGCACGGGATATGAAGTCACTGAAAAGAACAGGCAGTGACGTGCCAGAGGGTTGGCACAGGGAAATTTCTTAATATAAAGTTTTAATGTTTTATTTTCAAGCCGCGGCGAGTACTCGTATAGCTTTGTTCTGCGTTGCAATGAGAGACCAAAATATGAAGAATGGTGTCCCTGAAGCGGGCGCTGTGCTGATACTGAAGCCGAGGCACACAATAAAGCAAGTGCATCAAGTTTGGAGTCTTTTCCCACGATACTCTTCGGGCCATCTCTTGCCGGTTTCCATCAATCGTAGTATTAGGTGCAGAGGAAACCCTGCACCTTGAATACGTGGATGGCAGTTGGAGGCTAAATAAGAGTGGGTCAGGCAAATGAGGATAAAAATAAATAAAAAAATAAAAATAAAGCAAGTGCAGTGTGCCGCGCTTGTTTCAAAAGAATAATCAGGGCTTGAAAAATCATTTATTTTTTACTAGACCTGCAGGCCTAGTAACCTAAAAAATGTGCGTGATAAAGATGCCTTTAAATCTTGCTATCTTGCCACATTTCTTCTGCTTTCAGAGAAAGAGGTCAGAAGTCAGTTTGACTTCCTACACGCCAAAAAGGGCGAGTAGGCATAAAAATAGCTCGCCCTAATTGAATCTGGCTCACAAATGCAAGGGGATTTTTCGAGCCCTGATAATATTTTAAAAAACAGCTCGGCGAGTTGGCCAAAATAAAAGAAAGGTGCGCGACTACCATGAAGATCAAGAGCAGTGTGCCGCACTGCAAAAAAAATGTACAATAAAAAAAATGGTTTGGGGCGAGCAGCACTATAAGAAAGGCGCGAGGCTGCCATTATTCAAGATCAAACATAGCATGCCAGTCTGCTTCCAAAAGTTCGGCGAGCCACAAGTAAGAAAACTTAAAACACTCGGCCGCCATTGTTAAAGGTGAAGCGCTGCGTGGCGCATTGCTTTGCTCCAATAAAGTAATTAGAAAAATAGTGTTCACAAACTGTAAATAACAGATCCTGAGTAACAGCAGATGTAACAGGGGCAGTCCTTATGGGAGGTAACATCAGATGTAACAGGGGCAGTCCTTATGGGAGGGTACAACAGGAAAAAAGCGGTACTAAGGAGGGGCTATTAATGATATTAACCAAAGAAACACAAGCATTTGGAAAACACAATACTATCCACCAAATGTTTGTGAGTTGGCAGATATGCTATGTGTCAAGTATGTGGGGAAAGGTTATGTTCATTATTACTTGTAAATTGATACACCGGTGTAGCTTGTAATGTATCGGAAGTCCAGAAAACCTATATGACACTTTCACAATGTTTGTATGATGTCATCAGTGTTGTTATCAATGATGTCAATGGAGAGGTCATCAGTGATGTTATCAAAAATGTCATTGAACATGTCATGTGTGATGTAATATGTGAGGTCATAAGGAGGGCATGTTTTAGTTAGTTCACTAAACTAAAACTGGCCCGTTTTCAGTTTTTAAGCATTAGTTCTTATCTCGTTTCAATACCTAACAACAAGGTCACTTTAACTTTTGTTTTTTTACTGAATTTCTGTTTTTTTTAAGTGTAAGCGAAGATCTTATTACCATACCTAACTATGTCTTCGCTTTAATTTCTGGTATTTTCATTGAATTACTATGTTTAAAAAAATCATTTTCTAGGTTGAGCATATTCCAAACCCCCTAAAAGAGTGGCCAACTCGTGCTGTATAGGACCTTTGGCAGGGTGCAGAGCTGTCGGCCAAAGGCCCGGCCAGGCACACAGCCCCCTGAGAGTGATCATACACAGGCTGGACATGGCCAAGTTTTGTGTATTTCCGATGAGCCTTTTTTCTGTAACCTACGAATGAAACACTCTAGCAGCAAGGTCTCTGTACAATGATATATCTTACAGAATATCCAGTAGAAACAAACTTTGTCCAAAAGGTTTGAGAAACCCATAAAACAACGTTTAAGAGTGAAGTGTCTATCCGGAATAATCATTACAGAAATCACACAGGCAATGGAAGTTAAAGAGCAACTTGAAGCCTGCTTGTACACTCTGCAGCGTTTGTAGTATCAAAGTCCAAGTCTAGCTGCTGCATCACACAAGAGGGGCAGGCTCCAGCCTTGAAGAGATTATAGAAAGTATTATGGAGTGTGGCAGGATAGAAAAGCTTAACTTTAACGCAAAGAGCTGCTGTACTGCAGTATAGATTGAGCTCCCAGACCTGATAAGCTTACATTGTGGCGACAGGACAGGGAAGTTCAGGCTTGGACAAGCTAGTTTATAGGAACACAAAGAATTGCAATACTAAAAAAGTGAGGGACCTCTAACCTCTTAAAGGTTACATTAACACAAAACATTGCATTACTGTAGGAGAGATGGAGCTAACCCAAACCATTGCATCAATGTGGGTGAGATGGAGCTAACACAAGACATTGCGTTACTGCGGGAGAGATGGAGCTAACACAAAGCATTGCGTTACTGCGGGAGAGATGGAGCTAACCCAAACCATTGCATTAATGTGGGCTAGATGGAGCTAACACAAAACATTGCGTTACTGCGGGAGAGATGGAGCTAAAACAAAACATTGCGTTGCTGCGGGAGAGATGGAGCGAACACAAAACATTGCGTTACTGCGGGAGAGATAGAGCTAATAATAATAATAATCCACATTTGTAAAGTGCACAATCACCCGTAAGGGTCTCTAGGCGCTGGGGGCCGTCGGGAAGATTAAGCGAGCTATTGCCCAGAGTCACATGGTGCTGGGCTAACCTGCCGCCGGAGCCGGGGATCGAACCCTGATCCCCAGATTCCAGCGTCAGTCGCCCTGGCCGCGGCGCCACACCTCTCCTGCATTACTGCGGGAGAGATGGAGCTAACACAAAGCATTGCTTTACTGCGGGATAGATGGAGCTAACACAAAACATTGTGTTACTGCGGGAGAGATGGAGCTTACAAAAAGCATTGCATTACTGCAGGAGAGATAGAGCTAAAACAAAACATTGCATTACTGCGGGAGAGATGGAGCTAACCCAAGCCACTGCATTAATGTGGGCGAGATGGAGCTAACACAAAACATTGTGTTACTGCAGGAGAGATGGAGCTAAAACAAAACATTGCATTACTGCGGGAGAGATGGAGCTAACCCAAGCCACTGCATTAATGTGGGATAGATGGAGCTAACACAAAACATTGTGTTACTGCGGGAGAGATGGAGCTTACAAAAAGCATTGCATTACTGCAGGAGAGATAGAGCTAAAACAAAACATTGCATTACTGCGGGAGAGATGGAGCTAACCCAAGCCACTGCATTAATGTGGGCGAGATGGAGCTAACACAAAACATTGTGTTACTGCAGGAGAGATGGAGCTAACACAAAGCATTGCATTCCTGCGGGAGAGATGGAGCAAAAACAAAACATTGCATTGATGTGGGTGAGATGGAGCTAAAACAAAACATTGCATTACTATGGGAGAGATGGAGCTAAAACAAAACCTTGCATTAATGTTGGCGAGATGGAGCTAACACAAGGCATTGCATTAATGTGGGCGAGATGGCGCTAACACAAAACATTGATTTACAGCGGGAGAGATGGAGCGAAAACAAAGCATTGCATTGCTGTGGGAGCTATAGAGGTAACACAAAGCATTGCATTACTGCTGGTGAGATGGAGCAAACACAAAGCATTACGTTACCGCGGGAGAGATGGAGCTAACACAAAGCATTGCATTACCGCGGGGGAGATGGCGCTAAAACAAAGCATTGCGTTACCGCGGGAGAGATGGAGCTAACACAAAGCATTGCATTACTGCGGGAGAGATGAAGCTAAAACAAAACATTGCGTTACTGCGGGAGAGATGGAGCTTACACAAAGCATTGCGTTACCGCGGGAGAGAAGGAGCTAACTCTAAGCATTGCATTACTGCGGGAGAGATGGAGCTAACATAAAGCATTGCTTTACTGCGGGATAGATGGAGCTAACACAAAACATTGTGTTACTGCAGGAGAGATGGAGCTAACCCAAACCATTGCATTAATGTGGGCTAGATGGAGCTAACACAAAACATTGCGTTACTGCGGGAGAGATGGAGCTAAAACAAAACATTGCGTTGCTGCGGGAGAGATGGAGCTAACACAAAACATGCTTCTAGCTCTGAAAAGCTTACATTAACCCAAAGCATTGCAGTACTGCTAGGAAAGGGGGCTTCCAGCTCTGAAGAGCTTACATTAACACAAATCATTTCAGTGCTGCTAGGAAAGGGTGCTTCCAGCTCTGAAAAGCTTAAATTAACACAACGCATTGCAGTACTGCTAGGAATGGGGTGCTTCCAGCTCTGAAGAGCTTACATGAACCCAAAGCCTTTCAGTGCTGCTAGGAATGGGGTGCTTCCAGCTCTGAAGAGCTTACATGAACCAAAAGCCTTTCAGTGCTGCTAGGAATGGGGTGCTTCCAGCTCTGAAGAGCTTACATGAACCAAAAGCCTTTCAGTGCTGCTAGGAATGGGGTGCTTCCAGTGCAGAAGAATTCACAGTAACTAGCTTCAGCAAAAATGGAGCTGCAGGCCTTTGGCGCTCCGTTACTCTAACACCCAGCATTATTGATGTTCAGGGTTGATGGGAAATCCAGCTCTGAAATGCTTCTTTACTGTAACACTGTTACAGTGATGCAGGAAACACTGATTACAGTAATACAAATGTGTACTGTTCTGCTGACGACATGGCGTTTACAACCCTCCTAAGCTCATCGTGAACACTAACAAATGTCGGTGCTGCAGGAGAAATTAGACTTCCAGCTCTGACAAGCTTACATTGGCACAATCACTGCTTTACTGGAAGAGAGGAGTCACTTCCGGATCTGAGTTTACAGTAACATGACAGTGTGCTGTGGGGGATCGGCAGCTGTGAAAAGCTTACATTAGCACAAACACTGCTGTAATGCAGGAGAGATGCCACTTCCGGATTTGAGTTTACAGTAACATGAGCTGTGCTGGGTTGCAGGAGGGGGCGTCAGCTGTGAAAAGCCTATAATAGCACAACCACTACTGTGATGCAGGAGAGATGTGACTTCCGGATCTGAGTTTATACTAACATGAAGCTGTGCTGGGCTGCAGGAGGGGGCGTCAGCTGTGAAAAGCCTACAAAAGCACAACCACTGCTGTTATGCAGGAGAGATGTCACTTCCGGATCTGAGTTTATAGTAACATGAAGCTGTGCTGGGCTGCAGGAGGGGGCGTCAGCTGTGAAAAACCTACAATAGCACAACCACTGCTGTTATGCAGGAGAGATGTCACTTCCGGATCTGAGTTTATAGTAACATGAAGCTGTGCTGGGTTGCAGGAGGGGGGAATCAGCTGTGAAAAGCCTACAATAGCACAACCACTGCTGTTATGCAGGAGAGATGTCCCTTCCGGATCTGAGTTTACAGTAACAGGAAGCTGTGCTGGGCTGCAGGAGGGGGCGTCAGCTGTGAAAAACCTACAATAGCACAACCACTGCTGTTATGCAGGAGAGATGTCACTTCCGGATCTGAGTTTATAGTAACATGAAGCTGTGCTGGGTTGCAGGAGGGGGGAATCAGCTGTGAAAAGCCTACAATAGCACACCCACTGCTGTAATGCAGGAGAGATGTCCCTTCCGGATCTGAGTTTATACTAACATGAAGCTGTGCTGTGCTGCAGGAGTGGACGTCAGCTGAGAAAAACCTCCAGTAGCACAGTCACTGCTGTAATGCAGGAGAGATGTTGCTTCCTGCTCTCATATGCTTCCATTAACACAAATCATTGTAGTTCTGCAGGAGAGATGGAACTTCAGCTCTGAAAAGCTCCTACTAACACAGCCATTGCTGTCCTGCAAGAGAGATGTTGCCTTCAGCTCTGATGTGCTCCCATGAAGACATCCATCTGTACTATGCTGCCAGAGTAATGTCCCTTCTTACCCTAACTATACAGTTACAGGAAGCCTTGCTGTACTGCAGAGAGATGCTGCCTTCTGCTCTGATATGCTTCCAGTAAAACAATCTATGTTGGAGGAAACGTTGCTTCTAACTGTGTCTTTACAGTTACACAAAACATTGTTCTGCTGCAGGAGAGATGTTCTGTAAGAGAGATCTTGCACCCGGCTCAGATATGCCTACAGTAACACTAAGATGTGTGTGCTGCTGGAGTGAGAGGGATTCCAGCTTTAAGCGGTTTGCATAATGCAAAGCAAGGCTATGTTCAGGGCTTATGTATATTTGTTTGCATAGGTCTGTGCCCTAATGTAAAACTGGATTCAGAAGGACTAAAGAAGACTTGATTTCCCTAATATCAGCCGAGTGAGCTGCCAGAAGGGTGCCCTGTGTTTTGGAACCCTATTAAATGGTTGATTTGTTTTTTTAGGTCTCGGCTAAGCGTGCGGAAGTGCGTTCTCGCCAGAGACCTTTTGTCGGCGTGTCTGCTTTCCAGGAGACAGTCCTGGCCGCGCGCATCTCCTTGGAGGCGATTTGAAACTGGCACGCGCACAAGTACGAGCGCTCAATTGACTTTGTTGCAAGTTTCTTGCAATGCGCGTTTAGAGTGCGGCAATGCGCGTTTAGAGTGCGGTTAAACGTGTAACTTTCAGTTTCTTTTAAGCAGCGTGTTTCATGGCATGATCGAAAATGCTCCATATCGTAAGGTGTTCCGAATTCAGTTTCTTTTAAGCAGCGTGTTGCATGGCATGATCGAAAATGCTCCATATCGTAAGGTGTTCCGAAAGCAGCGTGTTTCAGGATATCAGCGACGTTGTTTAAGGAAATGCTGCGTGTTTGCCTAAAGGGTCTGTTCTTTAATAAAAAGCAGCGTGTTTAATGGCATGATCGAAAATGCTCTATATCGTAAGGTGTTCCGAAAGCAGCTAAATGGCATGATCGAAAATGCTCCATATCGTAAGGTGTTCTGAAAGCAGCGTGTTTCAGGACATGGGCGACGTTGTTTAAGGAAATGCTGCGTGTTTGCCTAAAGGGTCTGTTCTTTAATAAAAAGCAGCGTGTTTCATGGCATGATCGAAAAGGCTCTATATCGTAAGGTGTTCCGAAAGCAGCTAAATGGCGACGTCGTTTATAAAGACGTAGTTATATAGTGTGACGTTATTTGAGAAAATGCTGCGTGTTTGCTTTAAAAACACATGCTTTAATGTGTGCAGAGGCAGAGAAGAGAGATGTGCTTTAAGATGTCACGTTTAATAAAATGCAGAAGCAGAGAACATAGAGACATGCATTGAATAGCGGCACAAGTAATGCATTGAATAGCGGCACAAGTAGAAAACAGTGGCATAAGCCTACTATTGAAGCATAAGCAGGGAACAAAGGTACATACAAAGAACAGATGGTAGGCAAGGACTAGTGGACAGTAGAGGGACAGCAGAGGCACAAGCAAGCATAGAATGGAGATACAAGCATGGAATAGAGGCACAAGCAGAAGCATGGAATAGAGGCACAAGCAGAGAACATAGAGACATGCATTGAAGAGCGGCATAAGTCATGCATTGAATAGCGGCACAAGTAGAAAACAGTGGCACAAGCATAGTATTGAAGCATAAGCAGGGAACAAAGGTACATACAAAGAACAGATGGTAGGCAAGGATTGGTGGACAGCAGAGGCACAAGCAGTGGTCAGTGTGGCAACTGATTGCGAATAGTGGCACAAGCATACAATAGAAGCATAGAATGAAGATAAGTAGAGAATATAGAGACATGCATTGAATAGCTGCAGAAGTAGAAAACAGTGGCACAAGTATACAATAAAAGCATAAGCAGGAGACAAAGGTACATACAAGGAACAGATGGTAAGCAAGGACTAGTGGACAGCAGAGGCACAAGCAAGTATAGAATGGAGATACAAGCATGGAATAGAGGCACAAGCAGAGAACATAGAGACATGCATTGAATAGCGTCACAAGTTATGCATTGAATAGCGGCAGAAGTAGAAAGCAGTGGCATAAGCATACTATTGAAGTATAAGCAGGGAACAAACGTACATACAAAGAACAGATGGTAGGCAAGGACTAGTAGACAGCAGAGGGACAGAAGGTACATACAAAGAACAGATGGTAGGCAAGGACTAGTGGACAGCAAAGGCACAAGCAGTAGTCAGTGTGGCAACTGAATGCAAACAGTGGCAAACACCACACACGCATGCGCATACACACAGACACACACACGAGCGCCCATGCACGCACGCACATACAGACACACACCCCCGCACACATACACACACGCGCGCACACACACATGAGTGCACCCCCCCGCACTCATACACACACACAAGTGCACCAAGAACCCCCCAGCCCTTTTTAACTTACCGGGCCAATCTCGGGGGACTCCGCCCTCAGCACGCGGCAGGGGCATGTGCCTGGTGCCCCCTCCGCAGAGTTCACGCTGCGGCTCTTGCCAGCTCGTTTCCCAGGGCTCCCTCTTGGTCAAGGGAGGCCCGCAACACTTGAGCAACCTCCTGCTGGTGGCCCCGAGGCTCTCCACCGCTCACAGGAGCCCCGGGCCGCGATACGCATTTACTCCGCCTGCCTCCTCTTCCGGTCCGGACGCGTCCCCGCCCCCGTCACAGGCGACATTGCCTGACTTCCGGTGCGTGCGCGGCAGGATTCCGGCGGCATTTTCTGCCACACAAACCTTGTTTTTATTTAAAACCGGCCACAGTTATCTGGGGACTCTTGTAGTTCACTATCCCCATGATTGTGACCAGTCGCTGTTACCAACCTTAAATATTGATTTCGTGAGCTTTCTTTTGTGGAAAATAAGTTTCTGTTCGCCGATAACACATAGTAGTACATCTAGCGTATTGTTCGCATAAGAGAAGTCGAAAAACACAAACACAACCGCTGCGTTATTGCATGAAGAGGAGTGTCTAGGGTCAAAGGTGAGTCGGGGTTGCAGGCATGGTTCATGACACCAACAGTCCTTGAACAGCAGTCTTGCCAACACAGACCTCATAAGCGGCGAAAAACACAAACACAACCCCTGCGTTTCTGCATGAAGAGGAGTGTCTCGGGTCAAAGGTGAGTCGGGGTTGCAGGCATGGTTCATGACACCAACAGTCCTTGAACAGCAGTCTTGCCAACACAGACCTCATAAGCGGCTGTGGCTTGTAGAGAACACACATCCTGTGCGAGGATAAGGACCACTCAGCTTCGTGTAATAATTATGTAATCAAGTGTCTGGCTAAATCAAACTATTACTATCTGTGTCAGCTGTTTCTTTTCCAACCTATACCAGAAGGTCAAGGAAGCGCGGGGCCTAACTTACATTCTTATACAAAGTACCCAGCTTCCTAGTTATAAGACAATACTCTCACCTTTGACACCGTGGTCCCTACATATCTGATCTGGAGAAGTTGCAGACAGAGCCGAAGAGCCGCGTGAGTGTCAGGATGAGAAAACAAGCATTTGCAATACAATAGGTCTCACATTTGCGAGAGTTTAAACTATTGGCATTGTAATTGACAATGCCTTTTATTTACGTTTTAAAAACCAACACATAAATAAAAGGCATTGCCATTTACAATGCCAATGGCTCTAATTCTAACAACTGCGAGACCTATTGCATTGCAAATGCTTGTTTTAATACTTGGCCAACTCCCAAGGAATGTGTTTGTCGAATGATCACATAGAGTTTCCATCTCTCTCTCTCTCTCTCTCTATATATATATATATATATATGTATATGTGACACATACACATACATATATATATACACCCCCTAAGACGTTTGCCGTTTACCCCAGTTGCCAAACCCTTAGTTGCATAAGGAAATGTAATAAATGAGATTGGGGTGCAATCCAATTTTCACCATTTCAGTATCGTATCAGAAGGTACGGGAGGAAAATGGTTTGTGTGTGTTCTTTTAATGTATAAAGTTCGCTGTGTCATATTTTTATGGATTGTACCTTTTATAAAGTTGTTCGTATTAAGGTTTTAATACCAGTATATTTAAATTGTCAGATATATTCCATATTGGGGACAAATGCACATTTATCTGCTATGCGATTTGGCGATGTCACAGTAGGAATTGTATGTTTTATTTTTACAATCAAGCAGTATTTTAAAACTGGTTTGGCCTAGGACTGTTTCATTTGTATGTGTTAACTGTTTTTAGAATGTTTTATTGGACACGTGTCCCAATAAACCTATTGTTACTACTATTCATTTGAAGTCACAGTGCTTTTCTGAGTGGCCGTTCTGATGAGTTATTCCCAGCCAATAAAAACTGCTGAGGACTGTTTGGCCAATTTTTACTGGTTGGGAGTAGTCTGTGGGTAGCCTGTCGTTCCATGTACATTTTGTAGACCAGGGGGAAGCAGTCAGTCCGAAGGCTTTCGTTTTCCCATATTCAGACATAGAATTTTCCCTTTTTTGTCTTATCTTCCTCTGGAGCTGATTTTGGGTGTTTTTTGGCATACACCCAACACAAGAGGTTGAATTAAAGAGGGCATTGTATGTTATTCACTGGGCGACAGATATTTGTTGTCACCGCTAGCTGTTAGCATTCAGACTTCTGAATTCTTCGTAGGCATCTGAATTTGTTTTTTGGTAGAGCCAGAATCACAGAGGGGGAATTATCCAACTTATGTAAGACCAGAGCCACCTCTACACTAACTAAATCTTTATTGAAAGGCCAAGTATGGGAACAGGCCAAGAAGAGCCCATATATGGAACTGCCTCGTTTAAGCATTGATGAGGTATGTAACGCTTTGGAAACGTCTTCATCAAAAAGAAGGCCCAAGTTGAAAACATCAGTGGCTCATGTAGTTGTTTGCCCAGTGAGCTCTGCCAAAACTTGGGCCCAATGGATCTGTGTGCTGGCCTACTACATGGACTTCTTTTTGATAGGCAGTTCGCTTAAGCATGTTGGCCCTTATCCACTGGTTCATGGCCAGCATACACTGTTTGGATTTTCAAGCCTTTTTTTGAAATTATTAGCAAGATGTCCATTACCTCTGCATTGTAAGAGTAACTATAGGTTGAGTCAAAGGGATAATGGGGCACAAGTAGACACTGGAAAGAGTAGACATGGAGTCGAGGGCTGGATAGCGTGGAATAGGAGTTAAAAGTGCCAAGCTCTACTTCTGTCTCTCACTGCATGAGAAAGGAGCAGCATCCTTCAAGCGCTATGCCAGATAACCCAAAGCTTGACAGAAGTTGAATTGGTGTCTGTAAGACAGTGTCGCACATTGGCTCCTTCAGCAGCAAAATGGGTAGCAGGAGGCAGCTGCTAGGAGCAAATGGGAAGAGAGACAAAGACGGGCAGAAAAAGCTGCCTGGGAAGGCCACAGGCACTTTGCTTTCATTTTACCAGCTTGTTTGTGAACAATATTTTCACTGATACCCTTCGCGCAGTACCCAGCCTCGGATTGGTAACGCGGGCACTCGGGCGATGCCCGAGGGGCCGGTGTCTGAGTTCCTGCTGTGGGCTGCTTTTATGAGCAGCCTGGGGGCCGATTTGGGCGGTGTCTCTATTTTCGGAATACAGCCAGCGGCCCAGTGGGTGGCTGAGTGGCCTTTCTGCAGGCAGATGGGCGCTCATTACTACCCGCTACCACCAACACCGCCGGTCCCCCATCCCCGGTTTAGCAACAGGCAGCGGTATCACTCCCTTTGTCTCGCTGGCCGGCCCATTAATGTATGCACATACTGAGCGGGGCAGGGGGCCTCAGTAGAAGTGGCCTCACTTGTTTTCAGGTGTGTTTCAGTAGTGTAAACTAATGCGTGCATTTTTTTAACCCCCCCCTTCTTTTTAATGCAATTACGCTGAAGCAGTGATTTGAGGAAAGGCATTATGCAAATGGGGGCCGATTTTTTTTTTTTGTCTGCCCGGGCCGATTTTCAATCCCAATTCGACCCTGGCAGTACCTGTTTCATTTCTGAAGGAAGCTTGCACACAATTCCCTGTTAATGTACCCCTTCCATTTGTGTGGGAACCTCCAACTGGTGATCCTACTGATGTATCTGTTGTTTTGGTAAGGGAAGCTTGCAGCGCATTGCTGTACTGTGCATGTCCTCCCTCGCTCTCTCTGTTCCCTCCTGTGTCTCTCTGTGTGTGAGAAAGAACCAGAGAAGGGGACTGGGCGTGGGTCTCTCTCACATACATTTTGCCTGCTGATACCAAAGTTGCGCCTTTAATATGTGTGACTGCAGCTTGCATTATGAGGCCAAGGGCTACCTGTTTGATAAAGCTTGAAAGGACGTTTTCACTATTCAGAAGGTCTGTTTTGTTTCCTGTAGTTTTGCCAGCTACTCAGGAGACCTAGTAGAGTATTCCAGAGATCTCTGTTGCAGCTTCCATTTTGCTTTGCCCTTTTGTGTTGAATCTGAGGGATGCTTGTGCCTCTGAGAAACTGTCCATTGGTCAAGGCCCTCATGTGTTTTATGTTGTTCTGAACACTACCTATCTCAGAATTATGTTTGGTAGATGACTGGCTCTATGCTTATGATGTTCCGGGATGCTTCACTCTTCAGGCAGGTCACAGTCAAGTTCTCCAGAAGGGCGTTTAAAATGTGAACATTGGCCCTTGTGCTGTCGGCAAACATGCACATTTCTTTCTTGTGTCTTCCTGGAAGAAGATATCATTAAATAACTTGGCATAACATGCACTAATTGACTACTTAAAATGTAATATCAAACAAAATGTATCACCAGCAGTCCTTTAGCTGACGTTCACCACAGAACGGTAAATAGTTTTAATGTGCATACTTTGATTTTTCATTCAGAGCCGACTAAGCGACTGGAAATTAGTAATGACCGTAGTCTCCGGTGCTGATATTTTAAAAACAGGTTACATATTTAAGTCCTGGCACTCTTGCTAATGTCTCTTATCTCCTTTGCATTTCTGTTTCTCTGGTAAAGGAAGTGCTGGGGAGTGCATCGCCTCATCGGGGAGTTTCCGGCACACATTTCTATTGCTGAGGCATGTAAAAATACACTATTGGGGAGAAGGGACACAGACCACTGACACCGGCTTTGTGTGAAAAGCCACTTTTTCAAATGGGTGCACATCACATATAATCCCTGGGCCTTTTGACTTCTAAAACGAAAATCTCATTATATAAAGATGTTAACCTATGTTGAACTGCAAGTCACTACCTCCTGCTCTGCTGATCTTCTGCAATTGAGACTTTTAGCTTTACTGCATCTATTAACCTCTAACTAACTTAACTTCCTAATGAACTTTTAACTTCCTGCCTCATCCAAACCTGAGCTTGTCCACTCGTTCCCTTTCAGCCTGGTTTGCTACTGTCAACAACAATAAAATTTACTAAAACTCATGGCAACTTCTCAGCCAACCGCCACCCAGAAAATGGCCCCCGCTCGACGACGAATGTTCAATGTGGTAGTCAAAACCCTCCCTAAGCTGCAAAAGATATAAACCCATATCATAATGTGACAAGAGGACCCCCTCCCTCCGGAAATACTCAACACTGTCGTACTGCAGATTGGCAAGCACTATTCTGCCAACTCCAGCCTCCCTACTAAAACCCCTCCTCTCCCTGTTAATTTTCCATCTGGCCTTATTGATTGCTGACGGCTTGATTGTCCCACGCAAGGCTCTTCTAGGAATAAACTCTGTCCACAGTATAACTGACCACTGTTGCTTTCTCTCTTTTAAGTCCTCCTTCATGGCCCTCATCAACGCTATCCGTTTCTCCACTACCAAGTCGTTCTTACCGACATGCAGTACTAAGACATCCAGACACTTCTCTCCTACTAATAGCTCGTTCATTTAGGATAACAGTCCCCACTGGCGCATGACCCCCCTGCCATGTCATCGCATTTGAAACGTGCTGGATTCAAGCCCCAAATTTGCTCTGTGACGCCTCTGGCTTGCCTGCCTCTCTGCCCATTTCACAAATGAGTGACCCACAATCCATATGACTAAATTAGCTGCCTCTGGGCCGGGTACCAAACCCGAAACACAGCAAGAGCAAATGAGAATATGGTAATGGATCAACAACCCGTTATACCCCCCAAACATAACGCTGGCAAAATTCAGAAGATCACCTGCCCAGCCGCATGTGAAGGACTGGTCTCACACACCACCTGGTGTCATGCTTCATCATCTGCAGTCCTCGCCCTCTAAAAACTTGGTTTGATAAAGGGCGGGCATACACCTGACGACAGGGATGCACTTCAACTAAGTGGTTGCCCGTGAAGTAGTGAGTGTGATTTAAAAACCATTACAGCTGTCGAATTAATTGTAATAAGGTGGGCAACTGTATGGTATTAAAAAAGTGAACGGTGACCTGGGGAAATTATTGTCCCCTCACCGTGATGTAAAGGGTCACTTTTTGTGAGATGTCAACACTCACTATTTATTTTGAGCACCATTGGTCACTTTTCTGGGAGCAGCTCCACTTGTGTTTAACATTGTATGTTGGAGGCTAGCTCACTTTTGGCGCTCCATGCTTCTAGGTCCCTCCTCTGGTTAACAGCTGGGGTTAGTGTGGTTTATAGGCTGAGAATTACTTCACAAAACATGACCCAAGTCAGTGGCCTCCTCTTCGGCCCCTAGTGTCCGACTTCACTGGCCCAGCCATCCAGCATCATTCTCCTCAGTTCTCCAGCTGATGCAGCGCAACCTCGAAACAGCATCCTCATGAACGCTGTGCCTGCCAGTGTACCTGATATCGTTACGCTCAACAGGCCTTTTTTAATTAACGGCCTAGCCTTTCTGCTTCTTTAGAGCCCCTCTGTCCCAAAAATCCATTCAAGCCAGTGCATATGTGTGCTTTGTAGATACTGCAAATGATTCTACCACCAACTGGAGCATCCTCTGTCAACTACTGTCCCAAGCTCCTGTGGCATTCGAGTCCTGTCCCTGCTCGCCTCCTTGGCCAGCCCATGGAATCTCTCCCACTGTGAACGAGACCAGGCATCCATGATGCCACTGCACAGCCAGGGTACGTATCGCCCTAATTAAAATATTGTACTTCAGACACCTCAACACAAAGACCCTCAGCAGATTCAACACCTGTGCATCTCTTGCGGACTGCTGGTTCACCACCTGCACCACTGCCATGTTATCAATCCAAAACATGACCCTCTTGTGTGCCAACACCGCCGCCACAGGGTTACTGTCACCACCAGGGTAAAGAATTCCAAAGAGGCAAAGCTCCTCCCACCTCCCGCTTCCATGCCTGTTGCCATTCCTCCATGCACCACTTCCCCTGCCAATACAAACTGAAGCCAACTCCTCCACCACTGCCATGTTATCAATCCAAAATATGACCTTCTTGTGTGCCCACACCGCTGCTATAGGGTTACTGTCACCACCAGGGGAAAGAATTTCAAAGAGGCAATGCTCCTCCCCTGCTTCCATGCCAGTGGCCATTCCTCCATGCACCACTTCTCCTGCCAATACAAACTGAAGCCAAATCCTCCTGCATTATCTGAGTAGATCTGTGCATCTCACTCCACTTCCTTAAACGCCATCAGAGGCACACTATTGAATGATTCCAGGAAAAAACGCCACATGTGTAAGTCCTCCAGAACCTCTGCTGTAAGCCGCTTGTGGTGATATGGCAACGAAAAGCGGGGCAGGGACATTACCAGACGCCTACAGAAAGTCCTCCCTGCTCTCACTACTCTTCTGGCGTAGTTCAGATATCCTAGCAACACTTGTACCTTCTTCACCGTTACCCTAGCTTTAGCCAGCATGGAATCCTAAAGCAAGTGCCGTGTGATTTACTAATCTGCTGGAAGGCTTGCTTCCATAGCTACTGAATCCATCTCAATTCTTAAGAAAGACAGCACCGTACTGGGTCCAACTGGCACTCCCAGATCCCCTCATGAGCTCCTGAAAACTTGCCAGCAGCTGCTGGCAGTCCATGGAACTGGAGTTACTCACAAAAAATAAATCATTCAGGTAGTGTGTGTCGCATTTGTGACCATGAGAATAGCCACTGTAAGAAAGTACCAAAATGATCAAAGAGGGCCCAAGAGATAGAACACTCCATTGGTAGAACCTTGTTCACATACCTTTGGCCTTCAAACTGAATGCCCAACAGTTGAAAATCTACTGGGTGTACTAGCAGCCGGAAGAAAGCTGACTTGGTGTTACTTTTGGCCATGTGTGCCTCTTTCCCCACAGTTTCCATCAGGGAGGATGCCACATTCATTGAGGAGTATTTCACTGAGACTTGTTCTTCCGGAATAAAATCATTAACTGAGGTTCTCTCTGGCCATGATAGATACTGTATCAGCCTGAACTTCCCCTTTTCTTTTTTGGGAACAACACCAATTGGGGACACAATCAAGTTAGGCATGGACCACTCAACAAAGGGGCCAGACATCCTGCCTTCTCGTATCCCTTTGTGCAACTTGTCACGCACCACCTGCTTATGTGCTCTCATGGATTTAAGATTGTTTGTCCACCTATGCACCCATGGGTCCTCGTACCCCAGTTGGAATCCCCTGCGGAGCCCTTCCCTAAGTAAATTAGCTTCCTCTTTTTGATCATATTGCTGCAGCTGAAATTCCACCCTTTTCCAATTAAATTGGTGTACGAACCCTTACCCCCAGGTCCTTGTGTCCCCTTTCCTCCCCTAAAACCTGTAGTTTGTGCTGCTGACCCCCTGTGGGCCCCTGCTGCTGCTGCAACTGCCCTGTATATGTGCCTGTGTACCCCCCTCGCTCCATAACAGCGGATAAGGGAATGCGTTCCTGCGGATTTAGAACATTTGTGACGAAATTTGCAGTATTCCCTAGTGCACAAGCATTTATTAAAGTCCCAACATGCTCCCAGATGACTACTCTGTCCCTTACTCATTGTCCCTACCATTCCAGGGTCGGGCACCCCTGAAAGGGCCAGTAAACTATAGGCAGCCCACTGGCAGTAAAGACAGTCTTCCCAAGCTTAGATGACTCCATTGTATGTTGCCATAAATCAGAGTCTATCTCCCCTCATTGTGCCTCTGAATCCAGCGCCATGTTTGCCCGGAATTCGTCGTCCTATTGGGCCCACGCATACCCACCATAATTAATCTTCGCCTTCCATATCACATCTATGCATTTAAGAAGTGCCATGAACCTCTCTGGATGCTTTTCGTAACATATACGGTGGCATATGTTAAGAACGCCGCCATCCAGTTTTTTATGGTTAAAGGCACTTTATGCCTCTTGGATAACTCATACTCTTTCTCCTTTAACACCTCTTTGGCCCTCAACTCCCTGTGCAATTGTTTGAGCATCTCTTCATATTCTCCCTTCCAGATATTTTCTTTGATGGACCGCATTAAACGCGGGCCCTAAGTTTTGGGTACCCCCATATTCAAAATCTTTTTGATCTTTGGCTCTTTACTCTCGTCCCATTGGTCTTCCCTTCCACCTTCCTCTCACCTGTGTCCCCTGCACTCTTTTCTGCATATTTACTCGCTGCTCTCTGGCCACTCCTTTTCCACCCCCTTCTGGCATACTAACACCATGTTTACTATCCCCTTGACCTGCACCTGACTCCTTTAGCCCCCTCGCTGTGTCTCTCCGTGTCAATCCCAGAATCCATCCCGTACAGGCCCTTCCTAAGCCTAGTTTCTCCGCTCTCCAGCATCTTTCTTGCATCCACTCTAGTTGACACCATCCTGGAGTCTTGCGTCCCATCTATCAAATCCTTACGTGGCAACAAGGTCAGTGCCTGCTCCGTAGCCTGTCGCCTTGCCAGCTGTCCTCTTTTCTCTTGAAAAGTGTGACCTCCATTGCCGACCAGCATCTGAAATCTGCAAAACACTATGCACTGACTGATTCGAGTCCCCAAACCTGACCTGCCCCATGCTGCCACCACCTGGTCTCCTCTGCTTGCAGTGCATTTTCATCCAACAACTCACCCTCCTCTAAACCTGATCATAATCCTTCAATGTCTCCACCATTGCCTCCATGTCTCCTAAGCCTTTCACATCTGGTGCTGCCCGCCAATGTTTGTTTACGTCTTGCCTAATAAACTTACGTGGCTCCACAATGTGCTGAGGGGTCGTACCATGCTTTTCTTAATCGTTCTGCCGATGCGGGACGCCGCATCACATGCCTTGCCTCAACAGGGGTTGCACTGATCTCTCCTGCCAGGTGCACTGACAATACCAGCCTGGACTTTCTTTGGTCAGTGGTCGTACGGTCCAACGACGCTATCTGGCTGGTCGCACCATGCCCTGCCTTCACTTCTGCTCTGGGGTATTGGAGCCGTACTGTGCTCTCCCGAGTCTGCCATTCTGCCTCTTTGTGTCACCTAGGAAAAAGAAGAATTTAAGGTCTGGTGTGCTGGTTCCTATAGCTCCCGAAGCCTGGGTTTCTCCACCTCTGGCAACCAACGGTATCTTCTGCACTCTTCACTCTGCTTCACCTGTGAGCCCCACTCCGAACTATGAACCTCTCTTGCGCTAGCTGCCTGCACTTCCTTGGTGCCGGTGCTCGGCCCTAGTGGCCTCGCACACGCACCTTGCTTCACTGGAATACACCATCACAGGCATCAAGATCTCCGCTCCCACTGCCTTGCTTCGCCTCCAACCTGGCAGCTCCTCGTCTGATTCAACCTTACCATCCTGTACCTCTCCTTCACTTGACTCCAGTAAAGCTGCCATCAATGCTTGGGCTGGGTGTAGTGTAGAGTCCACACAGAAAGGTATGATTAAAAGGATTTATTGTAGGAAAAGCACAGGAGCAAGGTAGGGAACAACCTACACAGGACTTCTTCCCCAGCAACTGTCAGCACAGAGACTGGAGAAGAATCCTGTGACAACAAAGAATGTTACAGGGGTACAATTCTAAGTAAAACATTAAAGGGCCAACACGACACATCTTCTTCTTTATAAAACAAAAAAAAACAATTCAATCACAAACAAAATCTTGTAACCAAATGGGTTTAGAACAAACACGTTTTTTCCCAATGATAGTATTCTCAGAGCGGATGGAATTTCTAACTATGGTGTTGTTGGGGTTTTGACTTGAAGAACACCCTTCACCCGCAAGGTGAGAATCACTAACATTTCCAGTGGAAATTGAACTGTCCCTGTTGCCAACATCAGAAGTAGTTGCATTGTCCATACAACTAGGAACGTCACCATCAGGAACAGATACATTTTCAAATCCTGGAATAGACTCAATGTTAATGCCATCAGAAATTACAACATTGGAGGTATCAACAGGAGCAGAAACATTTTCAGAAACATTTTCAGAAAAAAGAAAACCACCTTGATTTCTATCATGAACAGTTTGAGAATCAGGAGTAACATTAGAAAATGCCCCTGAATTAGAGGAACTAGAACATAGATTTTTCTTTCCTTTGTAAATTGCAATTCTCTTTAAATTCCATACTTTCCCATCACTAAGGAGAACAGCATTTCGTAAAACTTTTTTTACCATCAAGGGAGTGGAAAATTGAGATTCACCTTTACGAACCTTCCAAGGTAATTTCACTTTCACCAACATGCCAGCTTCAACATTTATAGAACCAGAAGCATATTTATTGTCAAAACTCTTCTTGTATTGGAAATGTTTCTCCATTATATTGTCTTTGATTTCACTCATGTGGATGTCAACACAATCCTTCTCATGTAACCAATTAGGATTGTATTTGGTCCTAGCGATACGACCCCTCATGATCTCAAAGGGTGACCTCTTCAAAGCGTCATGGATGTTGGTTCTGTAGGACCAAACAGCTTTATGTACACAAACCTCCCAATCTTCTTTTTTTAATTTGGCAATTTGGATAGCATTTTTAAGGACTTTGTTAAATCTTTCACATAAACCATTACCACTCGGATTATATAGAGAAGTGGTTCTGTGAGTGATGCCTGTTCTATCAAAATAAGATTTAGCTAATTTAGACAAAAATTGAACACCATTATCACTAATGATTTGGGTAGGTAAGCCTTCTTCCATAAAAACTTTATCAATAAATTCTAAGACAGTGGTCGAGTCAACTTTGTCTACTATTGTAATACAAGGCCATCTAGAGAAAATATCAATAATAGAGATGATAAATCTGTGACTATCCCCAACAGGTCCCATAATATCTATAGCAACAGTATGCCAAGGGCCATCAGGAACTATAGGTAGACACATCTCAGGTTTTAACGTATTAAGGACTTTATCAGAATTTGAACAAACTACACAATCACGTACCATTCTCTCCGTCATGACATCAATACCAGGCCACCAGTACCACAACTTAATATTCTGTTTGGTTTTAACAATTCCACAGTGATCTTTGTGGCATAAACTTAAAATAGAGTCTCTCAAGGATAAAGGAGGAATAGCTTTGTCACCCCGAAAAATAGTATTGTCCAAGACAATAAGTTCATTCCTAACCTCCCAAAAAGGTTTAAGGTCGGAAGCCAATTTGCTTTTTTCTAGCCAACCTTCACGAATAAAAGAAATAACCAAAGTTAGCAGCTTATCTTTTACATACTCCTCCATCCAAACTTTTTTTTAATGCAGAAAGGATTTTCATCATGGATAAGGGCCACTTGAAAGGAATCCCATTCATTTACTGTACACTCTTGTAAATCAGAAGGCAGGCGTGACAAGAAATCCGCAATAACATTACTCTTTCCTGGGAAATATTCAATTTTAACGATAAAGTTTTGTAAACGCATAGTCATCCTAGCAATTCTAGCAGTGGCATTGTAAAGGCCTTCAGTGGAAAGCAATTTGGTAAGGGGTTTGTGATCAGTTCTAACTACACATCTCTTACCCCATATAAAACTTCGAAAATGCTCTAATGACCAAACAACAGCAAGAGTTTCTTTCTCAATAACTGAGAATTTACTTTAAGGAACGGAAATAGCTCTAGATGCAAAAGCAACAATGTGTTCTTTACCAGAATTGTCAATTTGCGAAAGAACGCCTCCCAGACCTTTATTGCTTGCATCGACAGTAATAACAGAATTGAGATCCACATCAAAAGGAGATAGGACCGGAGCATTAATGATGTCAGACTTAATTCTATTAAATTCATTTTCACAAAGAGCAGACCACTCAAATTTGACTTTACTTTTCAAGAGTTGTCTAATGTTAAATACTTTACTGGAAAACCCTTTAACGAATTTAGAATAAAATTCAACCATACCCAGGAACGAACGAACATCATCCTTACTAGTCGGAGAAGGTGCATCTTTGATAGCATCCACTAGCTTGGGTTTGGTTGAAACACCATCAGAACATAAAACATGACCCAGATAGGTTACAGATTTCACCCCGAAGTGACATTTTGAAAATTCAATAGTCAAACCTTTCTCTTCAAGAATGGTAAGAACCTCTTCAAGAATAGAATTGTGTTCATCTTCATCTTTTCCATAAATTAATATGTCGTCCTGAAAAAATCTAATTTTGGGGTGTTTGCCAAAAAGTTGGTGCATAATGCGTTGGAAAATAGCCGCAGCAGAGGCTAAGCCGAAAGGCATCCTTTTGAATTGAAAACAACCCATGGGTGTAATAAATGCTGTGAGATGTTTACTGTCATCGTCTAAGGAAATCTGATGGTAAGCAGCAGAGAGGTCTAAGGTCGAGAAAAGAGAGGCATCTTTAACTGAAGACAGCATTTCAGAAATTTTAGGTAATGGAAATTTATCGACAACTATGTTCTCGTTTAAATGGCGAAGATCTACACATAGGCGAATCTTGCCATTAGAACGTCTGGCGATCACTACAGGAGAAATCCATTCAGAAGATTCTATTGCCTCAATTATGTCTTCTTCAACTAATTTCTCCAGTTTCTTTTCTACATCATTTCGTACTAAAATGGGGATGTTTCTAGCTTTAAAAACTTTAGGTTTTGCATCACTCTTCAAAACAATGTGATGAGAAAATCCCTGAAAATTCCCAATCTTGCCACTGAAAACAGTGGGAATTTTTTTTAACATGGAGACACCAATCTTTTCACCATCATTAATTACCAAAACTGGTTCAGGGCTATTAGGATTGAGAATGATGTCCAAGTCCCATTGGTCCTTCCATCCCAGAACAGAAGGGCCCCGTTTAGACACATATAGCTTCCCTAAGGAATCTCTATCTTTAAATCTAAATCTTAAGGGTTTGAAACCAACGATCTCAATTTTTTCCCCCAAAAATCCTTCAGGAGAAATGTCAGAAGGATAAAATTCATTCCCTAAATGTTGTGCAAATTCCGAATTCCATACCTTCTCATTAACTATGGTATAAGGAGAGCCGGAATCAGCATAGATATTAATTGGAATGCCACCAATTAACATGTTACATATAGGTTTCTTGAGAATATTCTTCTTAAAAGAGTCATTAATGTTGAAAATATAAACTTTTTCAAGTGGTTTCTGAATACAATCATCTTCCATGGAGCAATGAGTGACTTTTTTAACGCATTCATCCTCAACAGAACAATGTAGAACCTTCCTAACAATATCCTCGTCTTCACTAGAAGAGGAATTGCAAATCACTTTAACTTTTTTATTCTTAGACCTATGACAGGCTCTAGAATAATGTCCAATTAGACCACAATTGGAACATTTTTCTTTCATGGCTGGACACAATTTAAAGTTAGCCAAATGTGAACTATTACCACATCTGAAGCATTTGAGTTTCTCAGAACTTTTGACCTCAGTAGGTTTAGTTTTAACTTGGTATTTCTGCTTATAATTGGATTTACCCTGAACTTTAGAAACAGTATGCTCTGAAATAACATTAGAATCGACAGATTTGTCATTAACTTTGATAGCTTTAGCACTACGGCCAGAAAGTTCAGCCTTTCTAACGATAGCTAAAACATCCTTAAGATCTGAATCGCCATTAATCCACAGTCTATCTTGGATTGAAGGATCGGAAGCATGCATCACAACTTGATCCCTTATAAATTGCTCTTGAAGGTGATCAAACTTACAGTCATCTGCTATCTTCTTCAGTTCAGAAACATAAACGTCTATAGTTTCACCAGGTTGCTGTTTCCTGCGAAAAAACGTATATCTGGTAATACCAATACACACCTTAGGGGAAAAGTGATTATCAAAATCCTTCAATACATCATCAAAAACATTGGATTCCCCACCACCAGTACATTTTGACATTTCCTCATAGACCTTTAAACCACCAGCGCCTAAAGAATGTAGTAATAACTTCTTTTTTCTTTCAGGTTTCATTTTCCCTTCTTCATCGATGGTATCAATAAAATTTAAAAAATAAGCTTTCCATTGAAGCCATTTCATGCAAGGTTCTGCGCCAGAAGGCCAAAATGCCTGAGGTGATTGGATGGTAAAGTTTTGAGTAGCCATAGATAAGTTGTGAGGTCCCAAAACAGTCAATGAAAGAAAATATTAATTGTAATGAATAGTCAAAGTAATGTAGGAAGGAAAGAAATTGAACAACTAAAAAATTACTGACTGTACTGGAAAGCTGGAACAGCAATAATCCGTGAATTGGCAATAATCCGTGGAAAACTGAAGAACTATAATGAGGAGGGCGGATTATTGATTAATTATGAAGCACCGTTAAAATTAGCCCAAACCGCACAGCTGATCGATATCTTCAAAGCTGAACGCTGAGGAGTTAACAGCGTTGCGTTGCGTTGTCATGGAGATACATAAGATGGCCGTCGGTGTCTTACGTCATCACGCGACGTGCGTGATACATCACGAGACAGAGCGTCATGAAGAAGGAGTCATGGCGTTCACGAGTGAGCTGGAGCAGGAACGTTCACCGTGACAAAGAATTGAGGCTCTCGAGAAGGAGGAGGATTCGAAACACAAGCGCTCGCTCCGTTAAGGTCAGGTAACTGCCTTTTAAGCCTCTGCCGGTAACCGCCTCCCAAGCCTCTGCAGTTGAAAGATGCACCAGTGAGTTTTAAGTGGAAGTCTTGCCAAATTAGACCCAGGGCGTAAAAATTAATCCCCAAAAAGATGTGTAGCGCAAGGGTCAGTGAACTCCCATAATATAAAAACTTTACTCACGCGTAGAAGAGGAAAATAAACGCGTCCTAGGTGCTCACAAAACCGCAAGAAGGAGGGTCAAGGCAGGTATTAAATACGGCGTGCTTCAAGGAGTCATTACAAGAACATCAGGGAAGTCACTTCCATACGAGGTTTATTCCTTGTAAATAGGTCGAAAATTCAAAAATCCTTGAAGTTGTAGTAATCAGGGTTCGGGGGTTTCCTGGTGCTTCCTGGACCTCGTCGCCAAAATTGTAGTGTAGAGTCCACCCAGAAAGGTATGATTAAAAGGATTTATTGTAGGAAAAGCACAGGAGCAAGGTAGGGAACAACCTACACAGGACTTCTTCCCCAGCAACTGTCAGCACAGAGACTGGAGAAGAATCCTGTGACAACAAAGAATGTTACAGGGGTACAATTCTAAGTAAAACATTAAAGGGCCAACACGACACTGGGCCCTTGGGGGCGACCTGCTCATGGGCTTCCCCCACTCCCCTTCTGCCTGTAAATAAATAAATAAAATATGTATCTGAGTCCTACCAGCCAACCCCCACAACCCTCAGCATTACTCGCCACTTCCAACATAAGTCAATAGGTTTGCCCTTCTTCGGAGTCCTGACTAAAATATTTGTTAAAAAGTCTGCTGCAAATGAAACAAAAAAGACATAATCTATTAGAGAAAGAATTTGACCTTGGACGATTCAGTGTACGTTTGAGGTGTAAAATAGGCCCACCTGCATTGCAAATCTAAATGAGGTGGAATGGTACCAGCACTAACATGAAGTGAGGGAGAAATCCTTATCTGGGTGATGTATATATATATAGATATATATATATATACATATATATCTATATATATATATATATATATATATATATATATATATATATATATATATATCTTATTGAAACTTTAACATACCATGGAAGAAGTCAATCACAAGTCAAACATATGACGTGCGGTGAATGTGACCCGAACACCATAAATTGGGTCAAAATGGGTACAGTGCACAAGAGTCGCACAGGTGGGAGGATAGCCAAACAATACGAGAGAGTAAGTGTACCAATTTGGTGAAAATGAAGTGTGAATGTTATTCCAAGTACATCGCACAATGTTGTCAGCGTCTGGATCTGAGGGAGCGACTCCCGTAAACAGCGTTGTCCTCCACAGCACGGAATCAAAGGGGAGTGTGCCAGTCGTTGGTTAAAGCCCAGCGACCATGTCGGCACCAGCGGCATCGCCAATGCAGGTCTGCACAGCGGAGCCTCAACGTCCCTGCCAGTCAGGCAGCCCTTCACGGCGGCCATAAGTTAGTCAGCCTCCAGTGCCAGTAATAATACATCCTGCCCTATTATATGGGCACCTCGTCTGGCCTGATGTCGGAACCGCTGCAACGCGTCTCCGTCTGTTCACACCCAGAGTCATAGCTCTTGCCCCTTCCATTGTATCACGATCGTTCGCCGTGCCAATGAGAGTGCCAAGTTTATGAGTTTGGGCCTTGTCTGTTTTGCATCGGGCATCAGGCCCAAAAACCATGTTTTGGGGATGTTAATGTGTTGCCTTCCTGTGGCGCGTGTAAGGTAGTCTCAAACTTTCCGTCTAGAATGTGAACAGTGTTGTGCATATGATAAAAGTCATATAATAAAAGCCTGCGTGTTCCTCGGCGCATCTGGGGCATGCATGTGGCACAGTTTTGAATATCATATGCAGCTGCACAGGAGTCGCGTATGTGTAATGGACCTAATTAAGCTGCAGTAGTTTCAACCAGGCTTTTCTCACAAACCTTTGGAATATGACTCGGGGATTCTATTCCAGTCTGTATCAGTAAGGTCAAGCTGCAAATCTTGGCTCCTGCAATTGTTCAAATAGATCAGTGCCAGCCCCACTGCTTGATCCAGTGCTTTGTACAGATTTAGTGATCCTGTGCCTTGTGGAGCTCCATGTCAGTAGTGTGTTTAATACCGGTCAGTGTCTGGGTCTTTACCTGAGACTCCCCACACCTGTCCTCAGTGTTGCATGCCTCAGAAACTGTCCAGTCGGAATGGCATAAATTTCCAATAGATCCTCAAAAGAAATGAAGGTCCCATCTGCGAACAGCTGACTCAGGGATTTAACAGATGTGTGACACCACTGGGACCAGTGCGACGTCACCACCATCTTCGCAAAGGCGGGCAGGCTCTATGGATGAGATCGGGCGAGTACACCGTCCTGCCGCGTCAATAGCAGAGATAACAGGACTGGCAGAACTGTGCCACCCAGAGCAGCAGTGACCTATTCGTGGAGCGAGGTGTCGTCCCGAGCATGTCGCCCAGAACACATGTCCCAGTCACCCTGGGCCAAAGGTGTGTGCCTCGGGTGGCGTCTCCGGGGTGATCCTTGTCATCAGCCATGGTAGCTGTCCCGCTAAGTAGTACAGCTCATAGTCCGGGCCTCAAATGCTCCCTGCCTCCAAGGGTAGACACAGTTTCTCCAGTGCACATAGTGTCTGCCCCATGCCCAGATTAGACTTGAGAACTGTCCGCGTAAATCCCGAAACACCACCCAAGGTAGGTTCAGGGGTATATTGGCAAACACATACAGAAGCCACGATAGTGCCACCATCTTTACCAAGGCGATGAAACCCATAGGTGACAATGGTAGTGTCCGCCAAAAGGCCAACGATACATGCAAGAAGGCGACCATCTTGTCCAGGTTGCTCTTGTATACGTCCGCTGGATCTCTTTTTGTACGGATTTTCAGATAGTGAAAAGTGTGCGAGACAATCCGATTCTTTCTGATCTGATGTGCTTCTATTAACACAATATTATGATGTGCTGCCGGAGAGATGCCGCTTCTAACCTTGTCTTTACAGTTACGCGAAGCTTTGCTGTGCTGCCGGAGAGATGTTGCTTCTAACCTCTTCTTTACAGTTATGCAAAGCTTTGCTGTACTGCAGGAGAGATGTCGCTTCCTGCTCTGATATGCCTACAGTAATACTAAGCTATGTGTGCTGCTGGAGTGAGAGGGATTCCAGCTCTGAGTAGTTTGCAGTAATGGAAAGCAATGCTGGGTTCAGGGTTTGTGTACATTTGTTTTCATAGGTCTGCGCCCTAATATAAATCTGGATTCAGCATGTCTGAAGGAGAGTTTATATCTACCCATAATTACAGCCGAGTGAGCTGCCAAAACGGTGTCTTGGAATGCTATGTAAAGGTTGCTTTGTTTTCTATACTTGGCCAACGCTCAAGGAACGTGCTTGTCAAATGATGTCATATAAGCTAATGGAGTTTCCGTCTCTACATATAAGGCTCAGCGCATGAGGTTTGTGAATATGTTCCTGTTTGTGATCAGATGTGTACCTTCTGAGGGTTTCAGTGCTATGGAATCATCCAAATAGAGTGGATATCATGTGGGAAGTCATGAGCACTGCTGTAGTGAGAGGTCATTACCGCAAACTGTTGTGTGGTATCTTTTGAAGTGAGGGCTGGGGATTGCACGGCGCTTGTGAAATCTTTTGTAAATGGGCACCGAGAGATCCCTTTTGGGATGATTTGTGCGCCATATAAATAATGAAATAAATAAATTAAATTAAAAAAAAATATATATATATATATATATATATATTAAAAGGGGCTTATAGCTTGTCCTTTATTTACCATTTGTTGGCTTTCTTGTCATTCTTATTTTCTTGCTTTCCATTGGTTACTGTGTGCAATTTCTTGTTGGTTTCCTGTCTCGCTTTGTGTGTTTGTGTTTTTTATGGAGCATGGACAAAGTACCTCTTCATTTTGTAGAGTTCTTCTGCTGCTTTCGTTGCTTGAGCTACTTTTCTCCCCCACCTCCTGTCCTCCCCCTGCACACTGTTGCCCCCAACGCCCTACGCTCCCTCTCTGTCTGTTAACCCTCATACCCTACGCTCCCCCCGCTGTCCGTTGTCCCACACTCCCCGCTCTCCCCCCACTGTCCCGTGTCCCCCGTCCCTTGTGTTGCTTGTTTCGCGTCCCCGCTCTCTTGCTTTTTTTTATTTTAACATGTTGCACAGCAACATGGCTTATTGGGGAAAAAAGTGCTAAGATGAATTCCACTCTGGCTACATCACATATTCATATATTTTTTCTACTTTGAGCCATGTTGCACAGCATGTAAAAAAAAATGATAAAGCTAATAGATCATAGGTTGGTTTTGCCAATGCTTGTTTTCTTTCTTGCACTGTGAGTGACTTATTTTGCTTGATCACGTGCACATATGCCGGAAAATTAGTGCACTTTAGGGCATGGGTTGATATGCTCTGACTGCTGGGCCACACTTTTATATTAATTTTTTTCTCAATTTTTTGGATGTTACATATTTTTGCATATTTTCTTTTTTAAAAAAGCATCGTCCATGCCAGACTTATTAAGTTTGCGAGTATGTGTTAAAACAAATCGTTCTTTGATTGTAAAAATATAGCACGTGACTTCTATTAGACAGTTAATAGTAACAGTGCTTCAGCTTATGTATTTAGATGCTGAATGCACAATCTATTTGCATACACGACTTGAAGGATTTCCTTTCTATTATAAGGCAGCTTGTGCGGATGAGCTTGTAGCTCAGTGGGGTCATTTTGCTTTCATTCCTGGGGCAGGCACATAAAGTTCATCCTTTGTTTCACTTTTGGGGGGTCTTCCGCTTGGCACGGCAGATGGGGTATTTTATTTGGTCTGTTCTAGTGACTGATTTAGATGTTTTGCAACCCTCATATAATAAAAAATAAGTTAATACATGCACACATATATGTATTCGTAGAAGCGTTTTGGGTCATCCAGTTCAACCTTTTGGTTTTCTTGCACTGTGAGTGATGTCATTTTGCTTGTTTACGAGCATATAAAACGAACTTCACTTCAGTGCCAGGGTTTGTTGGACAGTACTTTAAGTTGCTAATGTTTTTTCTTTCCAATCTTATTCATTTGTGTTAATTTTTTTGGTTATCCTTGTGTCTAAACTATGCATTGAGCTTGCCTATATTAAAAACTTACAGTACCTTTTCTTTGCACCAATTAGAATATTTTCCTATGGTGTACATTAAAACTATAAGGATGTTGGTCTGTTATAGGTACATCTGCCGACTACAAAGCACCCGTACTGTTCTATTAAAATGGTATGTTATTTTGATTTGTGTAGCGCACTAATCACCCGAGAGGATATCCAGGCACTTTGGCCGGTGTGTACGTTTGTGGGCCACAGGGTGCTTATACAAAAATCCAGGTCTTCAGCTTCTTGCGGAACTCAAGAAGTGTGGAGGAGGCTCTGATCTGTTGAGGGAGGTCGTTTCATGTTTCGTGTGCGATGTAAGACAATGAGCGACCTCTGGTTTTGCTTTTACGGATGCAGGTAGTGCGAGTGAGTGATAGTGAGGCAGAGAGCTTAGGTGCCGGGTGGGTTTGTAAAAGTGTATGCAGCTCTTCAGGTATTCTGTTCCTGTGTTGTGTGGGTCTTTGTATGTGTGTGTGAGAAGTTTGAATTGGCTGTGCTTGTGAATATTCACGTTTTGGTGTTTTTATCAGTCATTGTCACAAGTTTATTTTTTGAGAGCTTGCGTTTTAAACTTCGGAGTTTTCAAACTTTTTATTTATTTATTTAAAAATTGTCTTTCTAATAATTTATGTCACTTCCACTTTATAGTTAAATATTAACACACCCTCGCCTAAAATATGTTGGTATTTAAAATATATCGTTTTTTCGTAACTCTCTTTATATAGAAGTGTATTTATGAACAAACACGATTTCCTTTCCTGCTCATTTGCTGATGAGCTCGAGGCTCAGTACAGCAGTTCTGCTTTCATGCCTTGGGTCACCAGATGAAGTGATGGCTTGTGGCCAGCTCCTTGAGGCAATGTTTGAGCACAAAAGGGAAGATGGTTTGTGCGGTAGCGTTGGTATCTCTGTGCTGGAAACCAACCACTGAAATCATGCTGGTCTTCAGAAATGTTTGACTTCTCTCTTAAACCCACTGATGCGCATAACAAAGGATTTAAAACTCAATGTCTTATGTAGTCGGGAGTCCACTTGGAGCTCGGAAGACGTGGTAATTAAGCATGGGCGGATTTTGCGAATTGGCAATCCGCAAAATTGCGTATTTACGGATTCGCAATCCGCAAAATCCGCGAACTCGCGCAAATTTTGCGGATTCCTTTTTTTTGTGTGTTCGCAAGTGTTTCTGCCATTTCGCAAGGGTTTTTTACCAGTTCGCAAACGCGAACTTACTTGTCGGGTAGCAATGGTCGCGACCATGTTGTTTCTACGTCTGGTTCATCACAGCACCCTCTGTTTCACCACTGCCACCCTCTGGCTCACCCATGCCACCCTCTAGTTCATCACTGCAGATTATGGGGGGAAAAGCACACCTGCCCTGCCTCAACTGACATGAATGAATTAGGGGCTGATTAATGTGGCACTGAATTTGAACTTCCAGGCTGGCACCTGCTTCCTTATCTGTAATTGCTTTCTGTTGCAGTGTAATTTTTTTAACCGGACCTTTGTTGTATACTTGTAGCTATTCTCTGAGCCTGCTGTGAGGGTCAGAGCAGGGTCATAGAATAGTTGCAAGTAGGCAACTGAACTCTGAAGGGGCCCCTCAGGAAGCACTACAGGGAATGGTTACTAATGATAAGATTGAACTTTTGCACCTGCTGAGTGCTTTCAGTTTTGCAAAAATCCAAATATCCAGCAGCATCCACAAAAAGTAATCCTTCCAGGTCAAGATCCAAATCAAAGTGACCAGCACATGAAGAAAGCACTGGGAGGAGCCTGCTGGACAGGAACAGGAAGTTGGAGACTGTGGGGCACTTCCTTCCTCCCCCCCCCCAAAATGGACTCCTTGCAAAAAAAAAGTGCAGGCAAATGTCAACCTGAGGAGTTATTCTGATAAAAATCATAATTTTCAAGGTTTATGCTGCCTGCTGGTGGATTTCTTGTGCGAAATTGCAAATTTTGCAATCTCGCAATTGCGAGATTGTCGCTGTGCGCCGCATCTACGTGTTCGCAAGTGTTTACTCCCGCGATGCGTGATCACGGGCCTTTATGACATACTCGCATTGAAAAACTCTCGCTGTGCAAGGTGGCAAGCCGCGATGACGTCGACAAACTCCCGCGGGATCCTGCAGCAAGATCCAAAATGGCGCAGCACGCGCAAACATGGAGAAAAACAACTCTGCAAACGCTGAATGACGGTAAGTGAACGCTGCTCGCCGCAAAATTGTATAGTATTCTAGTTGGCAAGTGCGACCAAGCAAAAAATCCGCTTCGCACGGATTTACGAATTTTCGGCAAATTCGCGGATTGCGAATTTGCCGAAAATCCACAAAATCTGCGAGCGGAATTGATTTTACGCCCATGCTTAGTGGTAATATGCAATTTTTATGGTAGGTATTCTCTCTATGACTAATTAGAAGAATCACTTATTTTTGCAAACTTAAGCATGTTGCCCCTCATCCACTGGTTCTTGGCCAACAGACACTGTCAGCATTTTCAAGCCCTTCTTTGAAGTTGACAGGTTGTCCATTACCTCTGCATTGTCAGAGTAATTATAGGTTGAGCCAAAGGGATAAAGGAGCACAAGTAGACATTGGAAAACGTGGACATAGAGTCGAGGGCTGGATAGCGTGAAAGATGAGCTAAAAGAACCAAGATCTACTTCTGTCTCACTGCTTGAGAAAGGAGCGCTATCCTTCAAGCGCTATGCCAGATAACCCAAAGCTTGCCTTAAGTTGAATTTGTGTCAGTAAGTCAAGTGAGGAACATTGGCGCCATTGCCAGCAAAATGGGCAGCAGGAGGTGGCGACTAGGAGCAGATAGGATGAGAGGCAGAGAGAGGCAAACCAGTAAGGCCACAGGCCTTTTACTTCTATTTTATCAGCGTGCGTGGGAACAGCATTTACTTTGATGCCCCCTTGCAGTATCTGTTCCCTTTTTAGGTCTCGGCCTGCGAAAGACTGCGCACATTCACAGTCGACTTGCTTCTTAACACAATAGAAACAATTTTTTGTCAAAGGTGATCCCAGGACTGGAGAAGTTTTGTTCTAGTGACTTGAAACTATAACCCTATTCCTTGTGGCCCCATACCCTCCCCTCCGTGTCTGTGTCCACTGCACGCTTGAACCCTGGCTGTCTGGTGTCCGTCTATCCAGCTTGTCCTCTGCCAGCTACTTGAACCTTTGACCTGCCCGTTTTATATTCCAATGCACCGCCTACTGTGTTTTGTGCTATGCCTTCTCTGCCCTAGCTTTCCATTGTGCATATGCTTAACCTGTCCTTTTGGCTTCGCCCATGTCTTGTTAGGGCCACTTGATGACCCCATGACCTCAGAGCACCCTTTTCAGACCCCAGGCTTTACAAATGGGTGTATTCCAGAAATTGTAGTCTTGCTTCCGTTTAATTGAAGTGCTGGGGTTGACAACGAGGATAACAATGATTTGTTAAGGTAAGTCACAGGACTGCAGATCACGTGGCCTGATGGCATGGCTTCATCTTGTAATCCTATTCATTGCACAATGTCCATTCTTCCCCTTGGTCCTGTGCCCTGGCTTCCAAATGTGTCTTTGTCCTGGCTGGCAAGCTTGCTAGTGCTGTGCTGTGCACTGGTTGCCAGGTGTATCTCTACCATCCCTTGCCCATTAGCTATGTCTGCATTCTGAACCTCTGGTGTGCCAGTCCTGTATATTGCCTTCCTCCTGTTTCTGTGCTACGCCTTCCTCCTGTTTCTGTGCTACTCCTGCCTCCTGTTTCTGTGCTACGCCTGCCTCCTGTTTCTGTGCTACGCCTGCCTCCTGTTTCTGTGCTACGCCTGCCACTTGATATGAGAAAATCAAAGGGAGCAATCGCAAATTCTGCACATAGACTAGGTACATGTTCACTGGGGCTAATAGTAAAATTGTATAATTCTTTCTGCATTTCTAAGGCGCTATATGGAAGTGAGGTATGGGGTTATGTAGCGGCTAACATTCTTCAAACCACAGAAAATAAATATCTCAGAAGAATTTTGAAAGTGCCCCAGCGTACTGCCACGTACACAGTACACGAAAAATTAGGAATGAAGTTTATACTGGACTTGGCTGCTGTTAAACCGTTGTTATGTTAGGAGAAGATTTGTACTAGCCAGGGGGTGAGGTTTAATCGATTAGTGATGGAGGATTGTCTCTCACTCGATCATGGTTTAAAAATCCCATGGCTAGGATACGTTAAGGATACCCTTACGGCTCTAGGTAAAGCAGATATCTTCACACGACATGACACCGTGAAATCACAGGATAAGCACATAGTGAAAA